>NC_041059.1:2896075-3496075 GCF_900634775.1 Gouania willdenowi
TTCAGGTAACCATTATAATCTGACCAAAACCAGTAAAACCATTCACTCCAAGTACAAAAAACAAGATAAACCAGTCATAACAGTGGATAAAACCAGATGAATCTCCAACTGGTTGCCACCAAAACCCGTCCAAGAACAATCTAAGTAAAAAAAAAAACAGTATAAACTGTTTTAAAAACTTCAAAATTAAAAACTAGTTCCAGAAAAACAAAAAATCTTTCAAGTAACCATTATAATCTGATCAAAACCAGTAAAACCAGTCAATCTAAGTAAAACAACCAATATAAACTAGTCATAAGTTTATATAAAACCAGGTGAATCTCCACTAAAACCAGTCCAAGAAAACCGTAAGTACTTCAGGAAAGCTACGTTAACCCGCACTGTTCAGGAACCAGTCCAAACAAACCAGTCTGAATCTAAACTAGACTGAAATAAAACCAGTTAGAACGCAACACGTCCCAGACTAGGAGTGAGTAAAAACTGGAAAACAATTATCAAAGCCAATTCAAAATACATTCTGTGTATCCAATGGTTTCATAAGTCATAAGACAGTAAGAAAAGAGGAAATATCAGGGTTTCACTGTGTGGTCCCCACAAGTCACAGAAACCTGACCGATGATGTCCTCACAAGAAGCACAAAATCAGGTTCGAGTCTCAGCTGAAATCTGAACTGATAAATGTATTAGTGGGAATGTTGGGGGGAAGCTCTGAAAGTGTGTTTGCACGTGTGTGTGTTTAGTGCACAGTGTGGGACTGGGATTCCAATGGGAAACATGATTATATCGGGGAGTTCGAGGCAACATTCACAGAGATGAGAGGAGCCATCGATGGAAGACAGGTAGCACACACGCACGCACACACATGCACGCACGCACGCACAAAATCTGGTTATTTAATGAAACCTGATAGTGTAGCTCAGATTATATGTCAAACTCATGACCCGGGGGCCAAATCCGGCCCTTTGGAGCATCCAATTCGTCTCAATGGAGAAAGTAAAAATGACAGGGAAAACATGAATCATTGTGTAAATGAAACTCTACAATATTTGCAGGTACTCACAGTTTTCCCGGTGCTTATATCACATGATTGCTGTCATTTTTAATGTTAAACATTTGAAAAAACACAAGATTCTTACTGAATACTTACATAATGTTTCCCTTAATTTAAAATAAATTGGTCAAAAAAGCAAGGAAATTTAAAGTAAAGATCCTTATGCAACTGATATTGCTTGGATATTGTCAGTTTCTTACACATTTAGTATTTGTATAAGTAAAAGTGCAAACTAAGGCACAATAATGATGAAATTATTTGTTTTCCTGCATAAAATCAGTGGCCCACTTGAGATCAAACTGCTTTGTATTTGGCCCCTAAAATGAGTTTGACACCCCTTCTGTGGATGTTTGTTTACGTTGATGATAAACTTTCTGTGGTAGATTTAAACTGGTTTACATGAGAACAAAATAATTTATTTCCTATAGTTGTTAACTTTACGAGAGTAAACTTTCCATAAACAAACGTGGCTCAAAACCAAATATAGTACCAAACCCAATCTCCATCTGGTCCTTGAGCTCCAGGTTTCTATGAATGCTTTAATTAGCCTTTAAACATCAGGTGTGATTACTGTGAGCTGATGAAGACGCAGCTGTCAGAGAATAGAGCTGCGCTCTCTAATGAAAGCGTCTGATAACGTTCGACTTTCTCAGGAAACTCCCACAGGACGAGGACGCCGCACACACAGCGTGTGGAGGGTTTCCACCACAGAGTCTGAGCTGTCTCATTACCAGCAGCCGTTAGCTTAGCGTAGCGCAAACACTGCAGAACAATCATCTGCTCACAACACACCACCACCAGAGGGATGGTCCACACACTGTGCTCGCATCTCAGCCAATCACATTAAAGACACACTGTAATGAGATGTGTGTGTGTGTGTGTGTGTGTGTGTGTTACAGGTGCAGTGGCCATGCATCAATTCCAAATACAAAACCAAGAAGAAGAACTACAAGAACTCTGGAATCATCATCCTGAACCAGTGCAAGGCGAGTTCATGACTGTAGAAGGATCGTATGGGAACGTAAAAGAGTGTATGGGGACGTAAAAGAGTGTATGGGGACGTAAAAGAGTGTATGGGGACGTAAAAGAGTGTATGGGGACGTAAAAGAGTGTATGGGGACGTTAAGGAACATTTAGGGACATAAAATATAGCTTATGAGGACATTAAGGATCGTATGAGAACAAAGTACTGTTTGGGGACATTAAGGAGCCTTCTACAGATATTAAGGAGTGTATGCAGACATAAAAGAACATATGGAGGAACATTTGGGAAAAGAAAGGAGACACTTGTGGACATTAAGGAGTGTTTGACAACATAAAGGAGCTTTCGATGACATTAAGGAGCGTATAGGGACATAAAGGAACATTTGGAGACATAAAGAGGACACTTGGGGACTTGACATTTTCCACTTTGTGAAAATTTTAACATTGAACATTAATATTGTTCAGAAACGATGAGCTACACATTTGAAACATTCAAAGGACGGAGAAGAAATCCAAGGCAGAGTTAATTTACACTTGATAGACGAGCACAGGAAAAAGATTGTCTCAGGGGGAGAGTGTGTGTGTGTGTGTGTGTGTGTGTGTGTGTGTGTGTGTGTGTGTGTGTGTGTGTGTGTGTGTGTGTGTGTGTGTGTGTGTGTGTGTGTGTCCTATGACAGAATGAGAGCAGCAGGTAACACTAAATCCTTCGGCCTTCATCTCGTTGCATCAGGTCCAAATTCATTTTGGTAACACAGAACTCATTGTGTCAGACCTTGAGGGGACGTTACACATCATTTTTATTGGTTTACATCATCTGACCTCTTTAACTCACTCTGCAGTAACAATCCCTTCCTGAGAGGTTAGAAACTTCACAGCTGTCCTGCTTTGGCTTTACATCCAACTTCATTATAATAAAGGATTCACATTCAAACACAGTGTGGAATGACCTTCATATGAAAAGAAAGAACAAACACTGTTCACACACAGGATTACCTAAATAATCATTTATTGTTGGCTCGGCTACACAAGAGGATTGTGGGCTAACAATGAGTTCTGTGGAAGTGTTTGCAGTTTTCTTACAATATGAGTGTTGTATCGGGTCTCGTGTTCACACCATTTCAGTTTCCAGTTTCCCGTAGAGGGAATTCTGTCCAATAATTCTGATTCCTGGATCAGAAAACCATTAAACAATATATTTTTCTTCTGTCTGCAGATCATCAAGATGCACTCATTCCTCGATTACATTATGGGAGGCTGTCAGATCCAGTTCACTGTGAGAACACGTACACATGAACACACGCACACACGCACTCAGGTCCTGTGTGTGTTAACTTTTCTGCACTCTGGTTGGTGGAGTTGATCCCCGAGCTCTCCATGGAAACGGTTACCATGGAAACCAGTTCAGTAACCTCTCATCCCAAACCATCACTGGGATCTGACCACCAGTACATGACCAGTATAAGACCAGTATGAGCCCAATATGACCAGTAAATGACCAGTAAATGAGAAGTTAAAGCGGTATCCATAAACTCTGAATAAAGTAAACCTGAATTGTTTTAATTAGGTCATCTTAACTGCCCCCTTGTGTTAGAAGTGTGATACGTCAACATTCTGTTACAGAGAATGCTCCCTTCAAAATAAAAGCACTGTAGTTTGCCTTGTTTTCTACCACAACTAGTGTTTACAACGCACAAGTTTAAAGCCGCTGCATTAGTTTATTTCATTTTCCTTGTTTTTCATTTATTTAGACTTTTTTTTAACAATACTGTGTTTTAAATATTTCAGTTTTTGGTTTGTTTACACTTTAGTTCAGCCTTTTTCCCTACTCTTATGTGTTACATGACACAGCTTTAATTTGATTTTGGTGAAAAGTTTACTGTTCAACTTCAGCTCCGCTGCTTTTAATAGGCTGTTTTCAGAGGTGAAAGTAATAGAGTAGTACTCACGTTACTGTAATTGAGTAGCTTTTATGGGTATTTTTTTTTTACCCCTTTATTTGAACAAATGTCAGCAAAAAAATTAATGTACAAATAGTTTTGTCAACATTTTTCATACATACTGTCAAAACACATCAATGCCAAACCCACCCACCCATTGATGTGCAATTTAATATATACAAAACAGAAATGATAATTATAAAAGAATAAAACTAAATAGTAATTAAAAAAAGAGTAATAATAAGCAAAGAAATATATACTTAAAAACAAATAAAGATATACAAACATAAAATTAGTTGTGTTCAACATTCTTCTCATCCAGAGATATTTGTAATTCCTCAAAATAGTTCAGAAAATGGTTTTTTTCTTTTTTAGAGAGAGTCTTATCTTTTCTAATTTCAGAAAATACATTGTCTCTCTAATCCATCTTACAAAGCCAGGTGAAGATTGACATTTCCAATTAAGCAGGATGCTTCTCTTTGCACTGAGTGGTGAAAGCAACGACATCACGGTCATTGCTTGGTAAAGTCAATGGGCTAATTCCAAATATTGACCAGAAAATGGAGAGTGTGGGGCATGACCAGAACATATGCATGTGGTCTGCTGGTTGACCACTGCAGCGAGGCCATGAGGGTCTGTGTCAGGATACATGTCTGCTAGCTTTGCATTGGTGAGATAAGCTCCTAAAACCATGACGTGCTCAGAATGAGGATCCAGGTACATGTCTGAGAGCGGCCTCCAATGATTTATCACATTATTACAATATTACTGATTTGTGCAGAGTAGAAATTAATCTTTGTTTTGCAGGCGACACTGAAATAATATCAATATTATTATTTGGTATGTTTGGAATGGAAGAAAGGTTTTTTTTGGACAAAGCTCCTAATTTGTAGGCATCTGTAGAAACTTGACTTTAGGAGATCAAAAGTCTCACTCAGTTCAGAAAATGAACAGAAATGTCCATCTGAGAACAAATTAAACAGAAATTGAATGTCTGCCACGCTTGATTAGATGCATCCAAGGAAGCAGGCGAAAATTGTGCTTTCCCCAAATAAGGGCATATATAGAGGTATTTTTTAGGCCAAACTGCCTCCTGAACTGTGTGCATATCTTAATAGTTTGACTGTATGACCGCAGGGGCTAAAGCAGCGTATACCAATGAACCTAAATGCAGGTGACTAGTGGTATATTCTATGGACACCCATGACTCGCATTGATCTTTGTTGAAATGAACGGAATGAAGAATTTTAATTATAGAATTATATTATAAGCCCAATAGTAATATATAAAGTTTGGAAGTTTTGTCTCTGCAGAGCATTTATTTTTATTCTGTGTGACCCTCCTCTCCAAATACCTGGAAGCTTGTCAAGTGAAATAATAACGGGAATATTTTGAAAAAGATAAGAGAATTTTGGTAATACAATAATGTTGATTATATTAACCCTTCCTGCAACAAATGAGGGAAGGTCTTTCCATTAACATTTATCTAGAGGACAGTACATTTTTTGGTGTAAAGAAACTTCCACTTCAAGATATTTAAAAGAGCCTTTGGCTATTTTAAATGAGAATATGTGGTGTCTTCTTGTTTCAGTGGGAACAAGAAGATGTTCTCGGATGATTTTATCATCCGAGAACTTCCCGAATTGATCCAGCAAGTTGATAATAAAAGAGAGAAGATTTTGGGTCAGATACATAAAGCAGCAAATTGTGTGCGAATAGGGAAAGCTTATGATGTGAACCACCCGCTCTATGTCTCAGAGGTTGTCAGCCTGCCTAAGGGCAATGGCCAATGGCTCTATGACAACTGCAAAGAAAAGGGGGGACAGCGGACATCTCCTACCAAGAGAAAAGTACTGAGATTGCTGCAGATTAGTTATGACTGCGACTGGGTTCGAGTAAAGTAACTTTATCCATGAAATGAAACCATATCTAAAGCCATATGTTCGTAGTGTAACAAATAAAAATTCCCACTCCACCCAGTCAAAAGCTTTCTCTGCATCAAGAGATGAGATCATTTCAATGCTTTGACCGGGTGGAGTATTTACAATATTAAGTCATCTTCTTTCACTGGCCGTGGAGCTTCTTCCCTTAATGAAACCTGTTTGGTCAGGTAAAATGATTTTTTATAATCTACATTAAGTAGCGAGATAGGGAGATATGAACTACAATGGAGTGGGTTTTTATCTTTTTTTAGCAAGACTGTAATTGCAGCCTGACATAAGGTTGGAAGGAGAGCACCAAATGATAGTTATTTATTAAAAAGTGCCTGTAAAAGAGGAGAAAGCTCATCCACACATTCTGCATCATATCTATCATTGCTGGTTACGTTGTTTGGTTTCCGTGATTTAATTGCTTCTTTGATTTCTATTATCTCAGCATCAAGGTCAGGCACATTTTCTAGGGGAACGGTGGAAAAAAAACATTTATCAAGGAAACAATTAGTACTTATTCAAGTATATTTTTAAGTCAGTAATTTTACTTGTACTTAAGTACATTTTAAAAGAAGTAAAGTCATTCATTACATTTCTATACCCAACCGTTACTGAGTAAATGATCATTTTTTGTTTTGAAATGATCAACGAACATTGTAGAACAAATGTCCAGACAACAATCAAATGCATCACATCATAGCCGACCAATCAGATTAAACATAATGCACGGCACCAAATCAGCATTAGAGTTTTAGTAGGGATGTAACGATTCACTCAACTCCCGATACGATTCAATTCACGATACTGGGTTCACGATACGATTCTCTCATGACTTATTTTACAAAATGGGACTGTAAAAAATGACTGAAAAATATTCCTTTATTTTTTTGGGGGAAAAAATACTATAAAAAAACTATACTGTTTTCCTTTTGTTTTTCATTGTCAAAAGAATCCCTTGATAAACTATTCAAAACAATGCAAATTAACTAAAAATAAATCTTGAATGAAATAAAAAAAGGAATAATAGAAATGAAGAAGAAGCCTATTCATTTAAATTCTGGTTCTATAGTAAACAATGCAAAACTGCATAATAGTTCTTTTTAAAAGTGCAACTGAAAATGTATTTTGTGCCTTAACAATTAGACTTAAACAGTCATTTCACTGTATTTGGGTCAGATATTTGTTTGGACCAGCAGAGGGCGCTGGTAACCCAGTGGTCGGTTGGCATGTAGTTATTCTAGCAGTGAAGAAGAGATGCTATGCTAGCAGACAGAGCTAATAGAAAAACGTGACTTTTACAGATATTCACGTAATATTACAGATATTCTTTGGTGCTAAAGGAGTAAGAAATGATTTAAAAGTAGAAGGCGGCCAGAAAGTAGTAGCAGATTCCGCCCGCCGCCAACACTTCTGGATAGCGCCCTCTGCTGTTTAAAAAAAGTACTGCAATTCAATTTTCACAGCATCGATGTGAATCGTGATACCTATGAATCGATTTTTGAACTGCCTTACGATTAATCGTTACATCCTCAAGTTTTAGAGTTCATAAATTTTGCATTTATTTATTTTTTTTTTTAATTGAATTAATTGGTGTTATAATATTTTAAAAATAATTATACATTTAATGACAAATCTTGTTTTATACAGATACCTTTGTGGAAAATGTGGTAGATTGTGTCTTTTCCTTTTAAAGTTTATACATGAGATGTTTACTGTATGTAAGGGACCCGTACCAAGATTTATTACCAAAAACAAATGTGGGGGGTGAATGTCTAGTAACTTTTACTTTGAGTACTATGTAAGTGAGAAAATTTTTACTTGTACTAGAGTATTTTATTTATAAATTACTTGTACTGTAACTTGATTAAAATTGTACATCTACTTAAATATATCAGTACTCTTTACACCTCTGGCTGTTTTCTCTGAAGGTTGCCATCGACTTCACGGCGTCTAACGGCGACCCACGGAACAGCTGCTCCCTTCACTACATCCACCCGTTCCAACCCAACGAGTACCTGAAGGCGCTCGTGGCCGTCGGAGAGATTTGCCAAGACTACGACAGGTGGGCCAATCAGATCGCTCCATTTCTCCTTAATGCAGCGGAACATTAAAAAACCCAAAAGTAGCGTCTCACTTTTCTAAAACATCTTAGTTTCTTTTTTTGTGTGTCTGAGATATAATGTTATCTATGCTAATAGAGTATATATTTATACTGTACATACAGTATGTATTAAACTAAAAAGTATCTAATCTGTAATCTGAAAGTAATGTGAAAGTAATCTGTAATCCTTTTCTTTACTTTACTGCAGTGACAAAATGTTTCCAGCATTTGGTTTCGGAGCTCAGATCCCCCCAGAATTCAAGGTAATTTAGCACCTGGCTCTTTCCCAGTGTGTTCTTTGTCAGTCGGTTTGTTGATCACTGTGGTCACCTTGGGGTGAAAAAACTCACTGAGGTCAAATGCATTCCTCACTCCATACATAAAGGGCAGTGGTCACCAACCTGGTGCCCGTGGGCCCCAGGTAGCGCGCAAGGTCCACCAGAGGTGTCCTCAGTAGCTCTCGTCACCAATGAGCTTTGTCAAGCTTAGGTCAAGCGCGACCTAGTTGAAAAATTTGAACTTATCAAGCAACTTAAAGTGTCAACTCCCCCGTCCGTCACTGTCTGTAGAGCCGAGGCAGCAGCCCCTCCATCCCACTACAGTGAGACGGCTGCAGGGGAGGACTGGAATACACTTCCTCAACTTACCTACATTCTGAGTCAACTCATCTTTTAGTAACTCCATAAGTTGATCATTTAAACCGTAAAAGCCGATCTGTTCATGTTAAGTGCTGTAAACGTACGGATAGAGAAGAAGTCATCGACCCTCTCTCTCCCCTGTCAACGACACACGCACACGCACACACCAAAAAGCCTATGTTCAAGCGACTCATCAGGGGCGATTGAAGTGACTGCAGTTGCGTTCAGTGTGAACGCACCTTTTCCGTGTAAGCTGTTGATGCTAATGCTAGCTGAGGTGGAAGTGGGTGGGAGCTGTGATCAACAGCTGTCAGACAGTCCATCAAATACAATTCTGGCTCTGACTGATTTTTTTTACTGTCGCGGTGGATTCTGGCAATTTGCAGTAGGAGCAGAAGGTGCACGCACGCATGCACGCACCCACGCACGCACGCACACACGCACCCATGCACGCACCCACGCACGCACCCACGCACGCACGCACCCATGCACGCACCCACGCACGCACAATAACAAAGTTTTCTGTTCCACCGATGGATGAAGAAACTTTAGGTCATTTTTAATGCAAATACAGCTTTATGATCTCTGTGGGGCTTAATAATACTTACATTAAATATTAAAGCTCTACAACTCTCCTCTGTATTAACATTAAAACCAATTGAATAATCAGCGTTTTCCTTTGTTTAACTGCATCACAGATTCTTAACTCGTATACATAATGCATACATACATAATACATAGCATTTCAATTACGTAGCATTGTGTCCTCTATCACTAATAGATACAGTCACAAATGGAGTGAGCTGTGGCTGCAGTGGGACCTCAGGGATCCTCCTAAAGTCTCACACTACTCAATATTTATGTCTGCAGTGGTGTTCTTTTTCCTGCAGGCGACTATACATTTATATGCTGATGACGTGGTTTTTTACTCACCAAGTCCTTCTTTGTCCTCACTAACAGTATCCAACTAGCTATAACAAGACAAAGAGAATGAAATGCAAGGTTTTTAATTTAAATCTCCCTTTAAGCTTATATACGTGCACTTTTCTACATTGCTGCTGTTAGAGTCAATGGCCACTAGAGGGAGACATTAAACTCCTTTGCGTACTAAACTGAGATTCCGACTCCGAAATGGCAAATTAAACTATTAACAAACAGCAAATATCTAGTGTTATTCAGTTTCATTTACATCTAGTTAATTTTAACTTTTCTTCCTTAAACGTTGACAAACACAGATACTCCTGTGTGACTTCATAAAGTCTGGCTTATCTGATTTTTTCAGTGATGTCAGCAAAACATTTAATCTCTTTCTCTACATTGATGCTGCAGTGAATATCCTGACCAGTAGAGGGCAACGTAATTGTTCATCAGGGTAATAAAATGTAATAAGATAGGATATAGTAAGACATGATATAATAAGACAGGAAAGAGTAAGATGGGATTTAATAAGACAGGATATAATAAGACGGGATACAATAAGATGGGCTATAGTAAGACAGGATTTCATAAGACAGGATATAATAAGATGGGATTTAATAAGACAGGATCTATATAAGAGGGAAGAGAAGCTGTAAAATGGAGGAATAGCAACACTAACAAACATTTATAGACACATTAATCTCCATAAACAGCCCATAATCAGGGGATCTGATAGGTTGATGGATCTACCATCTGTTCCTGCTTATTGTGATGAAAGAACAACAGAACCAGTGGCTGATCGACAGAAGCGGTGAGAGGAGAGAATAAAAGACGAGTGCATGTTGAAGCAAGTCTCATTGTTCAGAGCTTTTTGTGCTTTAATGTGAAGCAAAGATCAAACGACCAAACTCTGCAAATCTTCCCTCAGGTCTCGCACGACTTCGCTGTGAATTTTAACGAGGAGAACCCAGAGTGTGCAGGTGGGTTTTTGAACACGCCATGAGATAACGACAGACAAGAATGTTACAAGTCAAACCATTAAAGCAAAATCATCATCACAGAACCAACAGACACAAGGAATAAAACGCAAAGATAACAAGAATAACACAGGAATAGCACAATCACAGGAATAACACAATAAAACACAAGAATAACACAATCACAACAATAACACACAATAATAACACACAATAATAACACACAAGAATAGCACAATCACAGGAATAACACAATAAAACACAAGAATAACACAATCACAACAATAACACACAATAATAACACACAAGAATAGCACAATCACAGGAATAACACAACAATAAAACACAGGAATAAAATAAATAGTTTAGAATTTATTTATATTTTCACATTATTATTTATTTCATTGAAATAATTTGTGCTGCAACTCAACAATTGGTTGATGTTGAGGTTGGTTGGTTTTATTGGTTGGTTGGTTGGTTGGTTTTGTTGGTTGGTTGGTGTACATATTGGTTGATTGGTTTGTTGTTGCATTGGTTGGCTGGTTGATTTATTCATTGGTTGTTGTATTGGTTTATTGATTGGTTGGTTGGTTGATGTTGTGGTTGGTTGGTTTATTGGTTGGTTGGTTGATGTTGTGGTTGGTTGGTTGATGTTGTGGTTGGTTGGTTTATTGGTTGGTTGGTTGATGTTGTGGTTGGTTGGTTTATTGGTTGGTTGGTTGATGTTGTGGTTGGTTGGTTTATTGGTTGGTTGGTTGATGTTGTGGTTGGTTGGTGTACATATTGGTTGATTGGTTTGTTGTTGCATTGGTTGGCTGGTTGATTTTATAATTGGTTGTTGTGTTGGTTTATTGGTTGGTTGGTTGGTTGATACATTAGTAGCTATTGGTTGGAATCCAGTGGATTATGAATTGATTACCACCAAGGGTCCCTTGGCAAAACCTTTAACCTCCAAACTGATCCCACAATGTGTCTGCTCACTGCTGCCCCCAGAGGAAACTATGTTACTGAATTATTCTGTGAAACCATGAATGATATCATAGTGGTTTGTGTATTGGTTTTTGGTCGTATCAGTTGATATATGTATATTTGTTGGTCAGTTGATTGATGACTAATATATCAATGATTGACAGGTATACAGGGCGTGGTGGAGGCCTACCAGGCCTGCCTTCCCAAACTGCAGCTGTATGGACCCACAAACATCGCTCCCATCATCCAGAAAGTGGCCGGCTCCGCCTCCCAGGAGCTGCACACCAAAGAGGCCATGGTGCGAGTCGCAAAGAAAGCTCCTCAAAAAAGGGGAAAAAAGCGGAGAGATTTTTGGGGTCCATCCATAAAGTCAGCAAAATGATGGTCCATTGTTCTATGAATCTGTGATAACCACATTTATTTATTCATCTGAATAATATCCACTGTTATCCAGGAACGTTTATTATTATTATAGTCATCTTAAAGATGGAAATCCTGGTTTCAATCAGAAATAAAATGGGTTAAAAGCGACCAAAAATGGTGGAAAAGGTTTAAATTGGTTAAAAGTTGCAAATTAGAGTGGACAAAAACACACTGAAAAAGTGATAAAAATGGATCAAAGTGTCAATATTGGCTTAAAAGTGGCAGAAATATGGGGAGGGAGGTTGGGATAATGTAATTTAAAAAGTAGTAACAATTAGTTTAAACTGGCAAATAATGGGCCTGAAAAATCGTGAATGTGGTTAAATTGGCAAAAAATAAGCATGAAATATGGTTTTAAAAAAAAAGAGGTTAAAAGTGACAATAATAGGTCAACATATGTCACATGACATTAGGTAGAAAAGTGGTGGAAAGGGTTTATAAGTGCTGGAAGTGTCTGGAAAGTGGAAAAGTGTGCTGAAAAGGAATTGAAATTGGATAGGGAGAAGTGTCAGAAATGAGAGTAATGTAGCAAAAATGCATTAAAAGGATCAAAAATATAACAAGAAAAAGTGATGAAAATAGGTTAAAATGTGACAAGTTTGGTGTATTTGGAGAAAAATGTTCAAAATAAGCAAAAATGAGCTCAAATTGTTAAAATAAACGGACCATTCTCAGTTTCTTAAAGGTATCCGGCGACCGGCTCCCCTGATAACTCACTTTAAACATAACGGGTCTTAAAGGATTCAGTTGAATTAAATCACTGACACAATCCCAGATCTAAAACGACTCGTAATCACAACACACGACTAAAGTAGCCACGTCACGGACAAACGAACTTTCTTTGTTCTCTTTATTATTTATTAAATTATCATGATTTGAAAGGATCTTGACTGTGTGTGCTTGGGATCATAGATACCATCTCATCATTCTAAATAAATATAAAGTAAATAGAATATAAATAAAGCCTTTCCCGTTTCTCTCACAGCAATACTTCATCCTGCTGATCCTGACGGACGGTGTCATCACAGACATGTCAGAGACCAGAGAGGCCATCGTCCAGGCCTCCCACCTCCCTATGTCCATCATCATTGTGGGCGTGGGGAACGCCGACTTTGAGGACATGCAGATGCTGGATGGCGACGACGGGATCCTGCGCTCGCTGCGTGGAGAACCTGTTCTCAGAGACATCGTCCAGTTTGTCCCGTTTCGCAACTTCAAACATGTAAGTGCATTCCGTGATTAAACCGAGTCATTTCAGAATAAAAGTCCAGCTGCTTCGACCAGCTGATTCAACAGATCGAGGGAGGAATTACAGCTCAGCAGTCCTTCAACTTGTCCTCTCCTGTCCTTACAGATAGTGTTGTAGAACTCAAGACCAGTCTTGGTCTTGAGACCTGATTTTAAAGGTCTTGGTCTTGTGTCAGACTTTATTCAGTCTTGTCTCGGTCTCAGAGTGCCCGAACTCTGAACTTTTTTGTCAAGACCAGCACTGATTTCTGCTATTCTTGAACTTTACTAATGTGATAATGAGAAGAACTTGGTAAAATGATAAATATCTTCAGTTCATGCATTACCCTTTTTTTGTCTGTCAAATGTATTGAAAAGAAACTAAAACTAAAGAGAGAGAATGTTGTTTTACTGTTCAATCTTGTCATGGTTGAAATAGATTTTCATGGCCTCTGTCTTGACTCGGTCTTGACTCCCAAAAGTCTTGGTCTTGTCTTGGTGCATTCTGGTCTCGGGCAAGACTTAGTCTTGGATAATGTGGTCTTGAACACAACACAAGTTACAGATATATAAAGAATAGATCAGACCCTAAATGTAGCACAAACAAGATAAGGACAAAATTGTCCATGAAGGCACATCAACATGCAGCAGTTTTACTGGAAACATGAAATAAAAAAAGTCTCTACCACATCATTCAGCTCTTTTTCCAACAGTCTGTGCAGCGGGCTTTTCATATTGTTTCCATGATTGTTATGGCATCTAGCCAAGTTAGAGATTAGGAAACTTGAAGATCAATCTTTGTGTTCCATGTATTTCAGTTAGCTTAACACGTAGCGGCGCTGGCTCAGCAGGTTCAAAGAGTAGGGTGACCATATTTAGATTTTTTTAATATTTTTTTTAAAGAGGACACTTGGGCCAACTTCTTCATACTCAAAGTACTCTGCGTTTTTTTGAATCTACCTTTTAAGGCAACACACAATATAATAAATAAATACGTGTTTATTGCCTATAAGGTTTACATTTCTCTCTTTATAGCAAACATGTAATAAGGTGATTGACTTTAGTCACCACTGATTTCAGATTGTTTTATGTATTATGACAATATGTCTTTGAAAAATCTCATAAATCCCTTCTTAAAATCTCTCAATCATTGAAACAGTATGAGAAATATCTCTGCCTAGAAATTAAAACTAACAAAAGACTCGATGCTTCCAGAAGAGTAAATGATCATTAAATATACACTTCAATAAAAAGCCTTTTCAATGAAATCCACTGTTATTTGGTCTATTTTAATCTCTCTCTCTTTCTCTTGGGTTTTCCTCCTCTTTCTCTTTGCCTCGTGTTTGATGATTTGATCAAAACAAAGCGGCATCTTTAAATGATTCCTTCACTGAGTAAAATTACAACCATATTGGCTGTAAAGAGCACACCATTAGCTTTCAGAAACTGGTGGAATTTTTTGAATCAAGCAAATATTAACAGAGTTATGATTTGGAAACCTGGACAGTTTCATTCATTTGTTAAATATCCAAGGACTGCCTATACAAGATGTGAAAAAGAGAACATGTCTGGGAAAACTGGACATATGGCCACCCTATCAATAAGTAAAAGGGGCGGAGCTGTTGTTATCGGCGGCTAAGTTAGCAGATTGGTCATTATCGTGCGTCCCCATCTGTACTGGTGCAGCTACGACGTTACATGTTCTCTGTACAGCAGATGGAGAGAGTGTTTAAATAGAAGTGTGTGTGTGTGTGTGTGTGTGTGTGTGTGTGTGTGTGTGTGTGTGTGTGTGTGTGTGACCCTGAGATGAGAGCGTAGTGAAGTGTTTTCCATGATGAAAAAGCGAAGGGGAGGACGGTGCGATGAAGAGGCATTTCCAAGAAATGAGTTTCCAGCCTCTCAGACGGCGAGCGAGGCTCAGACTTTGATGTGTAGCAGCGACTCGTGAAGCTGAGAGAGTTTTTCCTCCAGGAAATCATCCATCTGGGGACAAGAAAAGCCCTCCATATAATGACGACTTTAATAAACCAAACTAAATGTTTCTGAAGCGGTACATTTTCAGTATTTAGGGTTATGGGTCATTTCATTTCAATAAATTATTATTAGACTCACAACAACGGCCTTATATAAAAGATTTGTAATATTCAGTGGTAAAATAACCCAAAGTTGGGGTCGCATGAAGAAAAATTATTTTATACCCCAAGAAAGAGTAACCTTTATACTGTGAATTAAAACAAAGACAGATTTTTTTTCTTACATTCCCACAGGTATGGGCCAATGAAAATAGTATAAAAAAGTTTTTTGTATTTTTTTTCCAGAGCATGTGACCCAAGAACCAATGCATATATGTGACTAATCATTAGTGATGTGAGCAGTCTATGTTCATAGCTCAAAGCTGATCAAATTACAGGGAGCTGAGACATATCCTAAGTAGTTTACTGAAGGACCAAACATGTTCCAGACCCAAACACACACTCACTTTTTTCCAAATTTGATGGGGAGCTGGCATGTCCACCAGACAGGATGTATAGCAGATCTTTTTGTATTCTCAGAGAGTAGGTGGAGCGATATTACTCTACCACATTTCAGTTTCCTATCTGGTGTAGTGCTTGAGATATCGAAAATCGACACACAGCCCCTCACTAAATTGTCCATATCTCAAAAAGTATTTATCCGATTAAACTAAAAATCACAGAACAATTGGTAGAAATTTCTGAATTTTTTAGACCAAAGTGTGCGGGTCATTTGTTGAAATTACATGGAGTGACCCATACCGATATTAGTCCGACGGCGTTCTTGTTATTTGTACATTGTTTCAATAAGGTTTTTCCAACATTCCAGTTAGCATTAAAATGAGGTTCTTGTAACATCTCTGCATTATTTTTGGAATATTCTGGTACAGTTCTAGTTGAATTGAAATAACATTTCATTAATGTTCAGGTGATTTTCCAGTGACATTCCAGTAACATTTTGGCCTACTTCCTGTGAAAATGTTTGTAACAATCCACTAAAATTTTGTGGATTTTCTGTAACTTTCCAATAAAATTTCAATGTAATGTTTAAGTGAAAGTTCAATGACAGGATGGTGACTTTCTGGATATGTTCTGATATTCTGATAGCATTCTTGTGACATGCTAATGTTCTGGTAACGTTTTATTAACATTCCTGTAATGCTCTGCTTTGATAACGGACCGGTATTGCTCTTCTAGCATTTTGATAACGTTCTGGAATGATTCTGCAAATGTTCCAGTAATGCTCTGTGGACTTTCCATAACCTTCTGCCCCATTCCTTCTCTCCAGGCATCTCCTGCTGCTCTGGCTAAGAGTGTTTTGGCTGAAGTTCCCAACCAGGTGGTGGAATACTACAACAGTAAGGGCATCAAACCCAAAGTGCCCCGTGAGTTTCAGTCTTCCCGGCCGTTCGGCCCTTGAAGCTCCAAGCAGCGTCTCCACTGTGGGACGGAGGCAAACGTTAACGTCTTATGTTCTTCGTGCGGATGTTGAAGGTTCTCCAGCAGCTTTTCAGCAGATCAGGATCAAGTAGTCCAAACCAATGAAGCAGATCAAGATCCATCAAGCCAAACTTCAGCTGGGTACACGGGTCGGAGCATCTAAGGGTGTCGTAACTTTGGTTTTCAGTTTTCCCGATCATTTCCAGTCGTGTTAAATTGTTTTTAACGGCATGCAAACAGTCATGGAACAGTGTTCAGGATTAGGCGAAACAGACAAACCTGCCGCAAGTTTTTGTTGCTCTGCATGTCAGCGTGACTGCTGTCGTTTTTATCTAAGACTTCCTTAAAAGATTCATAGTGGTGGACTGTAGATGTTACGGAAAAATCTGTAACGATTGGCTATGGTGGCTAAAGTCCACGTTTACTCCTTAAGGGTAGTCAGTGGTCCTTTTCAGCCTGCGACCCCCAAACTAAAGTTTCCAGAGATCGGAGACCCAACTTTACCTCAATGGATTTGACGTTCTTCTCTGGTTCTAGATCAGACCATTAGTCTTCCTAACATATCCTAAATACATTAAGTTGGACCTTTTTAAAGACTCAGGAGTTGTCATGTCACATCACTGTTAATCAATATTTCTTTCTTCAGGTCTGACAGGATCTCGTAGCCTTTTTTCTGTAACACACAAGTTATCGGGTCATTCCATGTCATATCAACAAATGTTCAAGACATCCCACGCACTTCAGTCTCAAAAAATTCAGAAATTTTTACCCATTGTTCTGTGATTATTCAATAGACACACTGTAATTTTTTAGTTTGATTGGATGAACACTTTTTGAGATATGAACAATTTAGTGAGGGGCTATGTGTCAATTATCACGAGTCCTTATTTTTCTTGCATTTTCAGCTTCCAATATCTCAGGAACTACAGCACATAGGAAAACTGAAATGTGGTACAGTAATGCTGCATTTACACCGAATGCGTCACAAAATGTTCGTGCGACCAAATTACATACAAAGTCAATGGATAGATGCATCCCAGATGTGAAATCTTTCCTGTGCGGCGGTGCGGTCCGATCGGCGCGTCAAGAGCGTTGGCCGTGCGAGCTCTCTCCCGATTATACGCATATCCGCACATTCACATGAGTTGAAAATATTGAACTCCTGCGACTGTTTCGCATGACAAAAACCATTCAGAGTCTTTGTTGGCGATGACGCCAGGCCGTCAACACGGACAGAGGGCTGTTTAAACATTCAACCATGGAGTAGAAGCTGTGTGTGACACAACCTTTATAACCAGGACCGTACCACGAAGGATTTGGCGTGGAGGAGGAGGTGGTGGTAGCAGGTAAAAGTTATCTCTGTAGTTTTCATCTTTGAAAGTCGGCACTGAGCTAGGATAGCATTAGCCGCAAATCACACCGGCTTTTTTCACTGGTGGTTTATGTTTATGAGAGGAGAAAAAGGAGCGCAGCTCCTCGCTTCAGCAGGCAGTGAAACTCACCTAGTTGGATGTGTCGCTGGTGGGCGTGGCTTTGCTTCAAACATGCATATGAAACGAATGGGAACATTGTTTAATCCTGCGAAAACATTTCAAGTGACTGATGCTTCCGTGCCGCAGAAAGCGCATTCGGTGTGAACGCAGCATAATACAGCTCCACCTACTCTCTCAGAATAAACAAAAAGATCTGCTAATCATCCTATCTAGTGAACATGCCAGGTCCGCAAAATTGGAAAAAAAAAGTGTTTGGTTCTGGAACATGTTTGGGCCTTCAGTAAACAACTTAGCATATGTCTCAGCTCTGTAATGTGATCAGCTTAGAGCTATGAACATAGACTGTTCACATCACTAAAGATTAGTCACAGATATGCTTTGCTCTATTTTAGTATTTTCATTGGCCCATAACTGCACATGGGAATATAAGAAAAAAATCTGATCTCTGTTTTAATTTATAGTATAAATGTTACTCTTTCTTGGGATATACAACATTTTTTTCTTTATGCAACTGCTTCATTTTTATTTTGTACCCCAACTTTGGGTTATTTCACCACTTGTGAATATTGAAAATCCTTCATATGAGCAAGTTAAGGATGCATGAAAATTGACACATGCACCCCTCACTAAATTGTCCACATCTCAAAAAGCATTCATCCGATTAAACTAAAAGTTTATAGTGTGACTATTGAATAATCACAGAAGAATTGGTAAAAATCTCAGTATTTTTTAAGACCAAAGTCGTGGGCCATTTTGTTGAAATAACATGTAATGACTCTATAGGAAGTACGAAGCACACTGCAATAACGTGATGATCACAGGATAAAAAATGGTTTGAGAGTGAATGAACTTTTTTTAATACTAGATCTCATAAAAACAGGCTTTATTTAGTTTATTTATGATTTTAAATGAGAGAAACAAATCTCCAGAGGGACCGTTTCTCGCATCAGTATCAATAAGTGTGTTTTAAAACATTTATTCACATCTGAAATGCAAGGTCGTTTAAAGCTTTGTGAGGGGGGACGTTTTATTGTCTTTAGATGAGGCTAAAGACTTTGCTTTGAGGCCCCCTTGTCTCTTGTGGGGCTCTGTGCATTTGCATAGCCCGCATATAGCCAGAAACGGTTCTGAAACCATGGATGGATCTTTTGCAGTCGATACACACTTTTTGGTTTCTGTCCTCCTTTTTGAATGTTTTTTGGGAAGGAACGTTTGTTGCTTCTGGTTTTTCTGAGAATCGAACTGTAGCACCTTCAGCAGCTGCTGTGCATGGGTCGACCGTAGCATTCTGAATGTTTTAGAAGGAAAAGCACAATTTAACCCCAGCATGCTGAGAGAGGAGAGTCCACTAAGGACAGATCCAGTCCTCTCTGTGTGTTTTTAAATGGTACCTGTAGTGAAAATGTATATAACAAAAAATGTGTTTATTGTATTACCAATAAACTAAATATGTGCACCTTTTTATTGAAAAACAAAAAACAAAAAAACATTAAAATTACTTTTCAGAATGATTTTTAACCTTGGAGCATAAACTATGGAGAGTCGCCATTTTGGCCAGGATTTGACGCACATTGGTTGACACACACTTAAAGCGTTTACGTTTGGACCAAATTGGGTGGTATGCAAGGACCGCTTCAAGCTGAGCTGCTATGAGAGGTATTGGTGGGCTAAGCTAATGAGCTAAGCTAATGGGCGAAGCTAATGGGTTACGACTGAAATCACAAGGTCGCGAGAGAATTCCTTCACAGAAAGTTGTTGAATGCAGCTTGTAAACGTACTTGTTCAGAGCACTACTACGTTTCTGCTTACATGGGCTGGTGTCGTGGCACTAACCGCACCCCAACCAGATTGTTCCCTCTTACTTCCTTGTAGCTTTTACCTTTTCTTTACAACGTTGTTGGGTTCTGATCCTCGGCACATCCTCCCTTAATGGAACACATATCCTTTCACTCAGCCTTCATCACAGTTGCTAACCCTATTTGTGCACTTTTAACACCTAACTACTCAGCCATGGCTCGTTTCTGCTGCTAACAACAGCTCTGTCCGGATAATTGTGATGCTGAGTTGGCGCAGGGCTGCATACAAGAAGCAGGAAGTTGGTGAGAAATGTGATATTTAATCTTGCTTCACGCTAAAAATCCAACAGAAAAACGACAATTCCCACAATGTAAACAGACCTGTTGCACCTCTACCTCCCACAGTGCAGCATTTATTTAAAGCGACGGGCCGGGCAGATGAAAGAAAGCGCGTCTTATCCTGTTCAAAATGGCGGCTCTCCATAGTATATGCCAAAAGGTTTAAAATCATTCTAAAAAGTGTTTAATGTGGTTTTTTTTATAAAAAGGTGCAAATATTTTGTTTATTGGTAATACATTAAACACATTTTTTGTTGTATACATTTCCACTACAGGTACTCTTTAATGAAAGTGTGTTGAGTTTTTTTTTTTGCTAAAAATGGTCCGATGGTGAATTTTTGGTGATAGAAGCTGCATCGTCTGCTGCCGTTTGAAAGGCAGACAGAAGCATGAGCTGTTGTTCTGCATGAAAGTCTCCCCGTGGGGACATCGGGTCCCCACAATGTCCGTTTTTCTGATTAGTACATACTCTGGTTAATAATTATATAATAATAATGTTTACAATGTGCCTGAAGGAGGCGCTGTTCTACTCTCCAGCATGTTGACGCGTAAACAGTGTGTGTGAGTAGGTTTAAAAGCACAAGCATTTCTCTGTCTTTGCAGACATTTCTAAAACGTGATGATAGTTTGTTAGATTTTTGACTTCTCGCCTGTTCGACCTTGAATGTAGCCCCGCCCTCTTTTTACCAACGCCATCATCAAAACCACACATTAACACTTAAAATAATCAAACCCTTCTTAAACAATCAAAAACCATCTCAGTGTAAAACAAACCTAAACAATACTACATAATCTGGCAACGCTCGTGTCCTCTAGTGTTGCCAGATACCACATAAGGATTCCTCAACACTGTTAAATGGATCCTCCACTGTTTTTTTTTACAAATGTGGCCTCAAATCCTCTAAATGTAGTTATCAGAATATCTATGCCTAACCAAATGTATTTTATTGCCTTTTATGGGACGACTTTACAGTTTTAGAGCCTGTGTTCCTCCATCTTGAAATCACGTGATTGATGATGTCACACGGCCCCACTGCCTGTAAACAACCCATTGTTTTCTATTGGAGTGAAACATTCAGCCTGATTTTTACATCATTTAGCAGCTTTTTAGGTCATTTAGTAGCTTTTTCAGTCAAAATTACTAGATAAAAATGGTTGTGAACCAAAAAATAATCCATTTGGACAGTGGTTTGGTAATAGACAATGAAGCAGAGAAGAAAAGCTCTCCTAAAGGACCCATGCTCTCCCTTAAACAGAGCGATGACACTCTCTGGTGGCTGAAGTTAGGGAGTAGATCACGGACTGTTGCAGGACTCCGACCCAAAAATTAATTCTATCCTCAGGGTTTGTGCATCTTCGACAGTCTGTGATTTACTCGCTAACTTCAGCCACCAGAGCGTGTCAGCCCACTGTATAAGGGAAAGTAAACGTTCCTTTGGAGAGCTCTTCTTCTCTGCTTCATTGTCTAGTAACAATTTTCTTCGGTCACAACTGTTTTTATCCTCTTTCCATGAACAAAGGTCTAAATGAAAGTCTGGCAACACAATTCCAGACTGAAAACACATCAATTTTGTAAAATCTTTATCACTTTTTGAGAATATTTTCACAAACTGTATGTGTAAGTGATTAATGCGTTGCTTGATATGTAGCTGTTCAGCTAAGCAGGGTTAAGGGGTAAAGGGGCGTGGCTACGTTACTAGGTCAAACCCTCTCTGTTCTGATATTTTGTAGTTAAGATTCAGACCGATTCCTCTTAAAGGAAGGACCAATGGTAGACAGGCGTGAAGTCACATGACTCTTAGTTGTGTTAACATGCAGTATTTTGTGCAAAACAATGACTGTGACAGATGATAATAAAAGTTTTATCAGGAACCTTCAGTGTATGTCGTACTTTGTTATTTTCATGCTTAAGAAAAGAATTCCTAATTAAATCAATGGGTTCAACCAACCAGCCTTAAACATGCACACGCGCACACACGCACACACGCACACACACTATTTTAAAAGCAAGTGTATCAGTTTAAACTTTAATAAAAGGGAAATTGTGATTTTCAATCATTTCAAAGAATACATTTTCATACGATTCAGGAAGTCAAAGAAACGTGTTTGATCTGCTGTTTGTAATGCTGCTGTCAGTATGTGTCATTTTTTACTTGTGTGTTTTTGTTGATTTGTGTATTTTTGTTTGTGTATTCTCATGTTTTTGTTGTAGCGTTATGCGCTTTGCTGTATTTTTTGTGTGTTTTGTGCTTTTTTGTATTTGTCATGTGTCTTTTTTCTTATCTTGTGTGTTTTAAGAGTAAATGTGTTTTTGTCGTTTTGTTATTTTTATGATTTTGTGTGTTTTTGTTGTCGTTTTGTGTGTATTTGATGTTTTGTTTATTTTTGGTCATATTTCATCGTTTTGTACGTTTTTGTTGCCATTTAGTTTTATTGTGCATTTTTGTTATTTTGTGTTTTTTTTACTTGAGCGTTTTTGGAGTAACTGTCTTGTTGTCGTTTTTGTGTGTTTTTTGAGTTTCTTTGCGTGTTTTTGTTGTCGTTTTGTGCGTTTTTGTTGTCGTTTTGTGTATCATTTTTTTCTGTTTTTAGAATCACTTCGTGCATTTACTTTGGAGGCCATTTACAGTTAAGCTGAGGGCCGCATGTGGCCCCCAACTCCACCTTTCATGAAACCGTGAGAAAAGTTTCCTTTGAGTTGGATGACTCAGCAGAAAGCGCCGTCCTGCTAATGAACGTTCAGAAGTCGTGCAAACCTCCTGACGTCTTCATTTAAGCCTGTCATCATTAGCTGAGGTTTCCATTAAAGCTGTTAATTAAAGCGAATGGCACGGGTCATTAATTAGCTCAGCTGGTGACGCAGGAAGTTCATCTACACACTAACGAAGAGACGAGCAAAAAAGTTCAGAGCTACACCAGCTGGAGCTAAAAATACATTTCAAATCAAAACCTCATCATTGAACGACAACGTGATGATATCAGTGTGAAAGGAAGCTGTGGGAGGGGTTTCTATGGAAATACAGTACTTTCAAAATAAGAGCGGAAATTAAACCACTGTTCATGGCATGGGAGATGTGAAGTAACTTGCTGTGTTTTCTTAAAGCTTCAATTCCCATTGATCATCCTGGTATGAGATGGTATTATAGCTGGTTTCGCCTTTCACGTAGTAAAAGTAGTTTTGATTGGATGATACCTTCCAAAAAAATAAACTTGGTTGTTATTGGCTAATTTTAGACCTGGTACTTTAACGCATTATTTGTGATTAATTCATTACAGAAAAAAAATGCACTAAAAAATAAAAAAAACTCTTGCTGTGCTTTGCAGGCGTTAATTTTAGTTTAAATAAAAACTAAAGCCCAGTTATGTGAAAATTGTGTATAAAGTGTTTGTGGATCAGCGGAGCTCTGCACCTCAATGCTAATCATGTAGCAGCTAGTACATCAATGCTAAACATGCAGCAGCTAACACCTCAATGCTAAACATGTGACAGCTAGCACTTCAATGCTAAACATGTAGCAGCTAACACCTCAATGCTAAACATGTAGCAGCTAACACCTCAATGCTAATCAGGTAGCAGCTAGCAACTCAATGCTAATCAGGTAGCAGGTAACAAGTCAATGCTAAACAGGTAGCAGCTAACACCTCAATGCTAAACATGTAGCAGCTATCATGGACACTGACGGTGTTAGCTGCTACAATCTACAGTGCACAAGATGTATATCACACATTATGTTAGCACTCAGTTATAGAAATAATAAACACTGTTTAGTTGCTCATTTATTGTTTTCATTGATTCAATTACCAAAATACATTTAAACTGAAAAACGTTGCTTCTCATGTCAAATATTGTTAAGCTATTAATTTTGATTAATTAATTAAAGCCTCTAAATAACTGAATTTCTTTTTTTCAATCTAGTCCCAACACAAATGAAAGGATATTTTACTAATTTCTGTTAAACTACCTTATATTTTATGGAACTTTAAAATCTAAACCGAGCTACAAACTGAGATAAAGTAGAAAAGCTTCAGTGGGTTTTCAGGCATCCATAGCCTACTCTACTTAAATATTATGTTTTTCTGGTGACTGATTTTATGTCTGACATTTCCACAGTACAACAATAACCACACATTTTGTGATTCTACATAAACATGAATGTTCAGAGTACAAATGAGCAGTTTCTACTCAGCTTGGAGGAAGATGAGAGCGTCGCTGAGTGACGGCAGGAAACGCTCATTATCATTTTACCGCTATGGAATAAAAACTCTCAGTGATGGACCACCTCCACTTTATCATTAATTCAAAGAAATGTTTAAATTATGGAATGCGTTGTAACAGCAGAGCAGGAAGCAGAAAAAAAAAAAAACACTTTCACATTCAAAGGCTGCAGAGTGAGCAATAAAGAAATGTGATTTAAAGCAGTTATTCTCAACCTTTTCAGCCCAAAACCCCCAAAATAAAGGTTCCAGAGACCTGGGATCCTGACTAAACAGGACCATCTTTAAGAGGGAATAAACATCCATTCTATGAATCTGTGATAATCACATTTTTATTTATTCATCTGAATAATATCCACTGTTATCCAGGAAGTTTGGTATTATTTGCTAGATAGTATATAGTCATCTTAAAGATGTAAATCCTTGTTTTAATCAGAAATAAAATGGATTAAAAGTGAACAAAAATGGTGGAAAAGGTGGTGAAATGGTATTTTAAAAACCACAAAAAAGTTGAAAATGAGAGTGGCCAAAAATGGGCAGAAAAAAGTGGTAAAAAGGGTTAAAAGTGTCAATATTGGCCTAAAAGTGGCAGAAATGGGGTAATGTAATTTAAAAAATAGTAACAATTAGTTTAAACTGGCAAATAATGGACATTACAAATGGAGAATGTGGTTAAATTGGCAAAAATAAGCATGAAATATGGTGAAAAGAGGTTAAAAGTTACAACAATGAGTCAACATATGTGTTATTTGGTGGAAAAATGGTGAAAATATCTTGAAAGTGGAAAAATGTGAAGAAAAGACATTAAAATGTAATGGAGAAGTCTCAGAAATGCGAGTAATGTAGCAAAAATCCACGAAAAGGTAATTAATTAAATAAATCGAGTGATAATTCTGAATAACATGTTTATTATGTTTATTATTTTATTTTATCATATATTATTCCTCAACAGTAAAGGTAACATTCAGAGACAAATTTCATTGCCGAGCTACATTGTATATGACATACAAGCCTCGATACTGAATGAATGAATAAATTAATTAACCTCACTCTTTGCTGATGATCATCTTGATAAGGCAACACTGCAAAGCATGCTGGGAAGGCTGGGCTGGTACAGCGTGATGTGACAGTGAAGAGGAGCGATGAAGGCTAACGTCTCTGCTGGTGTGTGACCTTTTACACACGTTTGAGACGCACAAAAAACCCAAACAAAGAGCGTTAACCTTTGAGGAGTTCATCGCATCATAAATTCAACTTGGTGTTTCTTCATCTTTCACCTTTTACGAGCTAAGGATGTCTTAGAATCTTTGAATGTAGAATAAATAAATCTATGTTTATTCAGACGCAGCATTTTCATGTTGTTAATATCTGACTAATTAAAAACAAAAAGATCCACAGCCATGACTGAGCCTACAGGGTGTGGGAGGGGTTAATCATTACATTTAATAACTGATTACAATAGACCTGAAGCCACATCATCAACATCATGTCAGCATTCTGTCCCATTAGACGTGTTTCCATTCAAGTTTTTCTCAAATTAAAAGCAATAATTCTAAAGTTTCCACAAAGTATAATTATGTTTTGAAGGAGTTTCCATTGAAGGTTGTTTTGGAGCCAAATTTCATCCCGTGAGATGTCTCTGCAGAAAGACAGACGCTCTGTATTCCTTTGTTGTTTCACGTCTAATGTGGCACTAATCATTGTTAAATATAACGCTAACAAATGCCTGGGTTTTGTTTACTGAAAGAGAATAGTAGTAGACAATGAAGCGGAGAAGAAGAGCTCTACTAAGGGACATTTACTCTCCTTTAAACAGTGCGCTGACACGCTCTGGTGGCTGAAGTTAGAGAGAAATCACGTACTGTAAAAGTTTATTAATTTTGGTAAACAAGAGAAATTTACATCAGCATCTTTAACTTTTCATGATTACTTAGAGCAACAAAAAGCAGCACAATATGTTATTTAGACTGAAAAATCTACAAAAATGATCTAAAAAAGCTGTTAAATGATGTAAAAATCAGGCTGAATGTTTCACTCCAATAGAAAACAATGTGATGTTTACAGGCAGTGGGGCCGTATGACATCATCAGTCACATGATTTCAAGATGGAGGAACACAGGCTTTAGAACTGTTAAGTAATTCCATTTTTAAAGTTTAATAAAATGAATATGGTGCAAAATAATGTATTTTGTTAGACACAGATCTACTAATAAGTATATTTTAAAGATTTTTGGCCACACTTGTAAAAACAGTGGAGGATTCTTTAAAGTTATGTTTCAATATGGAAATGTTTGAAAAACCTCCTCATGATGAAAGTCTAAAAACTTTTTAGTGATATTTGAGTGTTTTTACTAAATTCAGGTGTTTCCATTACCAGTTTTTATTGAACTGTTTAGATTTTATGCATTTATAAGAGTAATGAAAACAGCTAAACTGAGGGTGAATGAGCTGATATTGTGAAACGCTTTGGGCCAATTTCAGTGGTAATATAAGCACAATATAAATTATATTTTATAATTAACTTTATAAATCAAGTTCATTTAGAATAATGAGCATTCTGAGGAAATAAAGAGTTTGGTTTTGGCTTTTATTTTGTATATTTCCCCCATAATTTTTGTTTATTTTTTTGTGATTTATTCGTTCATTTATTTTTATTCTATGTTTTTTTTTTTTTTAGTCATTCAATTATTTTTGTTTATTTTTCTTTTATTTTGCATGTTTACTTTGCCCATGTCGGACATTGTGTGCTTGGATTCATGGATTATTTAAGCCTTGTTTGTCTTTTTTTTTTTAACCCTTATATTTCTTTTTAAATCTCAAAAAACACACTTTTCTTTATGTATTTAATCTATATTTGTATAATTAGGCATGTGTGTGTAATATGTGTACACACTGTATATAATAATAATGTGAAAGTAGGTAAAGGTCTACAACCATAGTCTTCGTAAAGATGTGAAATATGACGGGGTCTAAAGGTGGAGGAGGGACATGGAGCTCAGTGGGAGGTTGATTTATCACAGCCGGAGCAAAAAGCTGAAAATAATCACACGCACACACACACACGCACGCACACAGTGGGTTCTCAACCTTGGGGTCGTGAGACACTGGGACGGGGTCGCCAGATAACTTTAAGAAAACGTCTTCATTAAATTTCAATGCCTTTTCTGCACATTCTCACCACTTATAAACCTTTTCCACCTAATGTCACATATATTGACCCATTATTGTCACTTTCAACCTCTTTTTTTACCATATTTGATGCTTATTTTTGCCAATTTAACCACTTTCACCGTTTGTCATGCCCATTATTCGCCAGTTCAAACTAATTGTTCAAATATTGACACTTTTTGGTCACTTTTAACCCAATTACACCATTAAAATGGCTAAATACTACGTCCCATATTCTTCCTGGATAACAGTAGATATTAGGTTATATTATTAAGCTAAGTGAGAGACTATGTAGCTGCTAAGCTAACACTCACCTGTGTGTTGTCATTCCAGTGGTGTTCAGGTAAATCAGTCCCCAGGTATTCTAACACCTTATAAAGGTTCTGGGAGCAACCATTGGTAGCTCATGTAGGGGGATGCATTTATTCAAATACAACATGAAGCTAATTTTGCTTTGTGTTGCTATGTTGTACATATTTATAGGCTGAAAATAGTGAAAGTTATCAGGTGGTTCGGTCCATAACAGGAGAGAAAATAAAGAATTATTCCATGTTGATACAGAGAAGCCCCTGCTGTCCTTTCAAAATAAAACTTGTATCTGGCTCTGCCCTCGTGTCATGTCGGCTCCTTCACGTTCACTGGACGCAGAAATGAAAAAAAATTTTGTTAAAATGATCGACTCTTAAAGCAGATCAAAGCCAGCAGGGATTTTAAAAACCAGGTCATGTGACAGTGGCTCAGAATAGTAAACATCAAAGTCGTTATTTGGTCCACAAATGAGGACAGAGTGAGTCCCTTAACGTTAGAAAGCAGGACACACACTGCTGTAACACACTGTGTGTGTGTAACACACCTCACTGTGAGACAATGACAGACCTTTCACAATAAACTTCACCAAAAAGAGAAAAACTTCAAAGTAGAAGAGGAATAAATGTGATTGTCTGTTAGTCTCTTGTGTCTCAGTGAAGGTGGAGGTAAACGTCAGTGGTTAAAGTTCATCCTCGTTCTAAACATTGACGCTGTGAAACTCATTAACCTTTAAAACCACAACGACTAAACGTCTGAGCAGAAACTCAACGTGTGCTTAATGATGAAGAATGTGAAGCTGAGCTGAGAACATGTTTTAACGTCACAGGTCGTCACGTTATGGAGGAGCAGGACTGAAAAACGAGACGAACGTGTGTTTCAGAGCTGATTTCCTCTCTCTGGATGAACTGGATCAGGACAAAACGAGGCTGTTTGTCCCAGAATCCCAGTTAAACAGACTCACTGGGAACGTTTCCAGCATCGCTGATCGACTGGAGATGCCTGAAGCTACGAGACGCTGTCTGACCTCACTGATCAAAGACTTTATACACGACACAAAACAATTAAACTAAAGCTTTGACACCTTTTCATTCTCTGCACTATTAACTTTGGACATCATGAACTTTTCCTCTGAGCTAATCTAAAGATAAAAACAGGATGACTAAAACTATAACTAAAAGGCCTTTCTGTCACAAAACAAAACTCAATCAAAATGGGATCATTTTGACCAATCAATGGTTCAATATCCAGTAGGAACGTTACATCATTTTAAATCAGCCAATAAGAAGTCGTCCCTCCGCAGGAAGTCGTAATATTACCACTACAATGATTTATTAGGCAAATAAATCATCTCCATTTCAACCATGGATACAATTGGCTTCAGGTCTGTAACCATGGAAATGCCTGCCCGTAGGTATGTAACCATGGATACAATTGGCTTCAGGTCTGTAACCATGGAAATGCCTGCCCGTAGGTATGTAACCATGGATACCATTGGCTACAGGTGTGTAACCATGGATACAATTTACCACCTGCAGGTTGGTAACCATGGAAGCAATGCAGTTGCTGATTCATTTTTTGTGTATCCATGACAACACAAAAATCTTTGACGTGCCAAAGATTCATACGCACACAAATTAATGTTTCAACTTGATTTCTGTTTGAGTCATGTGACACGTAGGGACTTTATTCACTAATAACTGAATCAATCTAATCATTGTATAAAAGAAAAATCTATCATTATCTACTGTATATATGATGATGCAAAATGCACAATTTATTTTATAGTTTAACAATAGCAATGCCAGCTGAGCAGGTCAAAGGTTAAAGGGGGTGGAGCTAACCAATACATTATTGAATGGATCGTTATTGGGTTAGGGTTCGCTAAAGTCTTTACACACACACACACACACACACACACACACACACACACACACACACACACACACACACACACACACACACACACACACACACACACACACACACACACACACACACACACACACACACACACACACACCAACCAACCATTCTGATGGTCAACAGAGCTCATGACTCTCCTGGTCCGATTAGTGCGATAAATAAGCAGCTTTTATTTTGACAGTTTACTCTGAGTCTGTTAACTGGCAGAAGCTCCAGGAGAGATTGTTCATAAAGAGAGGGTCAATAAAATCATCACACACACACACACACACACACACACACACACACACACACACACACTGAGCTGTCTCTACAGATTTTAATTGCTCTTCATTTCTAATAAAGAGGTTTTTCTCGTCCCCCTGATAACCTGCAGTGAGAGTAATTACCTCAATGTAGGTGTGTGTGTGTGTGTGTGTGTGTGTGTGTGTGTGTGTGTGTGTGTGTGTGTGTGTGTGTGGTGCATGTTCAGTTTGTGTGTGCAGATTAAAATGAGTCTTAAACATGCAGCAGGTTCTCAGCCAAAAACCCAACAATGGAACAATAGACAATGGAACACACACACACACACACACACACACACACACACACACACACACACACACACACACACACGTTACTCATGTTACTGTAAATGAGTAGATTTTTTGGGTATTTGTACTTTTTTGAGTATAATTTTAAGTCAGTAATTTAACTTATACTTAAGTAAGTTTAAAAACAAGTTAAGTCATTTGTTACATTTCTACACCCAATGTTTACTGAGAAAATTATTATTTGTTTTTATAAAATAATCAACGGACATTATGAAACTACAAAAAATGAAATGTCCAGACAACAATCAAATGCATTACATCATAGCCGACCAATCAGATTAAAGGTAATGCACGGCACCAAAACAGCATTGAACAGAAGTTATTTTATCAGTTTTAAAGTTAAGAAATGTAGTAATGTAATAAATAAAGTTCCAATTTTTATGTTTTTACATGAGATGTTTAATGTATGCAAGGGAACTGTACATGATTTATTACCAACAATAATAAAGTAACTAACTAGTCATTTTTACTTTAAAGTACTATTTAATTGAGCTGCTCTTTATTTGTACTTAATTATTTTATGTATGACTTACTTGTATTTGTACTTCTGAACTGCCTTTATTTTTTTCAATTAGTGATACAAAAGAGTTGGCCAACTTTTATTTTGAAAAAGGATGTAATCAACTCAAGTAAAAACAATGTCCCACAAATTAAAAGGAAATACATTTATTATTATGAACTGTGCATTATTCATTCATTCATTGCTGAACTTTTGGAATCATTTTGTGTATTTTCTATACTTTTGTGCGTTTAAATTTTTCTTCTTAATTTTCTACAGATGTTTTTGTGGAAAATGAATAATTTTCCATTTGTGGTAGATTTGGTTTCTTCCTTTTTAAGTTTATACATGTTTACTGTACGTAAGGGAACCGTACCAAGATTTATTACCAACAATAAACGAAGGTGAAAGTAACTAATAACTTTTACTTTAAGAACTATTTAATAGAGCTACTTTTTACTTGTACTTCAGTATTTTTTGTATGATTTACTTGTACTTGTACTTCAGTATTTTATGTATGATTTACTTGTACTTGTACTTCAGTATTTTATGTATGATTTACTTGTACTTGTACTTCAGTATTTTATGTATGATTTACTTGTACTTGTACTTCAGTATTTTATGTATGATTTACTTGTACTTGTACTTCAGTATTTTTTGTATGATTTACTTGTACTTGTACTTCAGTACTTCTACTGGAGTAGATGAAGTGCTTAAAATCATGTTGGTGATGGACAGAGAAGCGGCAACTCGCTCTAATGTTACAGCACAGTTAGTGAGGGATTGTTCAGTCTCTGCATCGCTGAGAATAAATGGAAATGTGGAAAAATAGACGATTAAAACACAAAAAAATACACAACGAATAATGTGGAACTTCAGTCGAGAAATATCAAGATTTAATTAACGGGAAAATGAGTTGTTTTTTTAATCTTTCCACGATGAGAGGTTGGTCACACACACGCACGCACGCACACACACACACACAATCTCATACTGAGGAGGAAAGGGAAAAACTACCAACTTCAATTAAGGTCCCAGTTGTTGCCATGGCAACAGCCTCTTTTTCCTCTCTCTGTCCAACAAACACACACACACACACACTAGGGGTAGTAATAAGAGCTGTCAGACTTCACAGAGTTTCTTATAAACTGAAGCAGAAACTCAGCGTGGTGCGTTCAGGGGCCGTTCATGCATTCAATCACAGTTTGAGCTAAATCATCATCATCATCATCATCATCATCATCATCATCTAAAGAACTCTGAGAAGGAGATCCTGCATCAAATGTTGAGCGTTTTCTTGTTCAATCATCGTTTAGTTCAGTGGTTCTCAAATGGGGGTACATGTACCCCTTAGGGGTACGCGATGGCACTACAGTGGGGACTTGAGAGAGGAACATTAACAAATAAAATCATTAAAAAATGTGAGGTTTTATAATGTTTTTATTTTTTTAGTTAAAAATGATAATCATGTTTTTTTTTTTTTATCAGCAACTCACAAAACAACAACAAAAACACACAAAATAAGGGAAAAAAGCATACTGAATGATAAAAAGAACAGACAAACAACAACAAAATGACACAAAACACACACACAAAGAGAGAAAAATACACATAACGACACCAAAGACAAACAAAATGAGAGAAAAAAGTACAAAAATAACAGAAAAACATACAGAACGATATAAGAAACACACTGACTTTTTTGTTTGTTGCTTGGTTTGAGTTATTTTGTATGATTTTGTGAAACAGTCATTGCAATATTCTACCTGAGGTTTTCAAAATGACTCCAAAAACACACAAAACCTTTGTTGTTTCCTGTGTTAAACTCAGAATGGTGATTATGTTAAATGCTGATGTTGATCATGTGACCCTTAGATCAGATTAAAGTGGCCCATCTCTGAAGTTAATGAAACTAATGAGGAAACACCCAAAGGTCCTGATGTGATTAAAGCAACGAGTTCTTTGTGTTGGAGGAAAAAACTCAGATATTCATGAGTTCTGCTGTGGTTGTTGTTAATTATATCCTGGTTGTGTTGAACACGTCCTGGTTTGTTGTGTGAGCTGCTGTGCTGCCAAGTGTGCTTTAAAAATGCATCATGAATCATCACAATGTGTGTGTGTGTGTGTGTGTGTGTGTGTGTATAACCGTCTAGTGGGATTCAAACCCAAGACCGGGTTTTGTGCAAACAGCATGTTAATGTGTTTGACTCTTAATTAGAGCAGCAGTGCATAATGAGTGTTTGTATGTGTCAACACAGAACACACACACACACACACACACAATATAAACAAAGGAAAAATGCAAGCTTAATAAAAACCACAGAAATTGGTTAAAAGTTACAAATCAGAGTGGCCAAAAATAGACAAAAAGTGGTGAAATGGGTTCAAAGTGTCAATATTTGAACAATTAGTTTAAACTGGCAAATAATGAGCATGACAAATGGTGAATGTGGTTAAATTGGCAAAAAAATTATCATGAAATATGGTGAAAAGAGGTTAAAAGTGACAATAATAGGTGAATATATGTGACATTAGGTGTAAAAGTGGTGGGAATGGTTTATAAGTGCTGAACATGTCTAGAAAGTGGAAAAAATGTGCATAAATGAAATGTACATCACATTGAAATGTGATGTAGAAGTGTCAGAAATGTAGCAAAAATGCATTTAAAGGAGCAAAAATATGGCAAGAAAAAGTGATGAAAATAGGTTAAAATATGGAAAGTTTGTTGCAGAAAAATGGTAAAAATAAGCAAAATGGGCTCAAATTATTGAGAAAATATTCTTCATTTCTTGAAAACATCTGACGACCCCCTCCCACAGAGTAAATCAGAGACAGTTGAAGGACTCCCACCCAAAACAACTTCTATTCTCAGGGTTTGTGCGTCTTCAACAGTCTGTGTTTACTCTCTAATCAGCCACCAGAGCGTGTCAGCGCACTGCTTCAGGGAGAGTAACGGTCTTTTATGAGAGCTCTTCTTCTCTGCTTTACTGTCTGCTACTAAACCTCAGAGTTTACATCGACATCTTTAACGTTTCCTGATTATTTAGAGAAACCAAAAGCAGCACACGTTGTTATTAGGATTAAAAAGCTACTAAATGATCTAAAAACCAGGCTGAATGTTTCATTCCAATAAAAAACAATAGGATGTTTACAGGCAGTGGGGCCGTGTGACATCATCAATCACATGATTTAAAGATGGAGGAACACAGGCTCTAAAACTGTAAAGAAGTCCTATTTATATTAATGTGTTTTGTTAGACATAAATCTACTAATAAGATGTTATGACAACAGTAGTTTAACAACATAGAGGATCTCTTTAAAGGCTTGGTAATAAAATGCTAATGTTTAAATGTGATTTTATTCTATATGTTATAATAATGTGGAGTCGGCGAAAGAAGATTATTTAAGTTACAAACAACAAATTAATAGAATAGAATAGCATTTTATTTGTCATTGCCATGTAAAAAGTACAACAAAATAAAGTTTAGAGAAGAAGAAGAAGTGAGTTATTTTAACTCTGCATCATCATCCGGAGTCAAATCGACTCCACAAACCAAAACTAGAGTTGAATGAAATCCATGGAATGGAACCAAAATAAAGACATTTGTTTTATTTAAGGAACGCCAGAATGTAAAATACAAAAAGGATTGATCTTCACTCCCACACACACACACACACACACACACACACACACACACACACACACACACACACACACACACACACACACACACACACACACACACACACACACACACACACACACACACACACACACACACACACACACTAAACTAAAGCCTCTCTGATATCACACTTCACCAGTCCAAGAAGAAATGTTGTGTTTTAAAATTATCTTTAGCAGCTGAAAAATAGATGTGTGTGTGTGTTTGTAAAAACCAGTTAAAAGTAACTGTGAAGATGGTTCACATGGTTTCACATCTACTATAGACTTTAGCATTGGGTTGTGGGCGGAGTCACACATTTAGACCTCGTTTTATTTTAGGGAACATGTTCTGAGAGTTTAAGTAACAGGAAAACATGGAGAATGGAACAAACCAAAGGAATGACTTGAATCCTAAACTGTTCCAATCATACATTTTAGTGATTGATTACTAATATTGATTATTGAGCAACAAATGTTACACGTATCGTTTAACATTTGTTACACAATGTCCAAGTCGATCCACATAGATAGCGGGTTAGCGTTAGCACTAAGCTAGGAAACGATGATCTAAAGCAGTGTTTCTCAAATGGGGGTACGTGTTCCTTCGAGCAGCAGCGAACAAACCTGTCAAGTTTTGAATTTGAAAATAAGGGAAATTTTCTGGCGCCCACTACGAGCCGTCCCACCCCCAACCAAGCTCCAGTATCCCTTATATTTTAAGATAGATGAACAATAAATATACAATATCAACTTATCAACCACTTACTAAATACAATTATGTGATTATAATCTGATAGGTCGACCTTTATTAACATTTAAATGCTGTGAACGTTCCTACTAGGGCTGGTGATATGAACCAAAACTCATATCTCAATATATTTTCTCTAAATGGTGAAATATGATATAAATCTAGATAATTTTATTAAATAAAGTCTGACCAGAAAAAACAATTCTGGATTAAATTTGTTGATGCAAAAATGCTACACAGACATTTATTAACAAACAGAAGCAAAAGCAGCAACTCCTAAAATATTATATATATATATATGAAATATTATAGTTTTCTATATCACCAAAATAGAAAACTCGATACATCTTGAATCTCGATATATCGCCCAGCTCTAATTCCTAAATTATAAAAGTCTAAATAAAAACATAAATGTGTTTATGAAGCACATGATTATTTAATATACTTACAGTTTATATAAAAGTCAACACGTTACATATTTACTGTTAATTTCACATTGTTTGTCTTTAAGTTAGACATTAACATTTTATTTTCATTACATATTTTCTTTTTTCTCATGCTCACTCATGTGGTTCTCTGATATTCACTAATGACTTATTAGACACATTTATTACAGACTTTACATTATTTAACACTTTATAAACAGTGTATATTTGTGGAGCTTGTGATTGGATGATTTTTCATGATGACTTACGTGGTTCCTTCCTCTGTGGTAGACGTTAAAATATCAGTTATTAATCTAACAAAACGTGTAACTGTGTCACATCCTGATGGTCTTTATGAAGATAAACTCTATGTTATATTTTACAACGTATTTACACCAGTTCTTTGGTTTTTATCACCAGAACGTCTTCATTCATCATCTCTGTTCTGAGTTGTTTACAGGTTTGTTGCCGCTGTCAGTACTAATCTCGTGAAGCTAGTGACGGCGTTCAGTTTAGTAAGGCATCTTTTAATTATTATTACATTAAAATACGGGATATTTATGGGAAGATGGCGGGAAAAAGGGGTAAAATACGGGAGTTTCCGGCCAAAACGGGATACTTGACAGGTGTGGCAGCGAGAACTACATCATGTGCAGTTAAAACAAGTTTGTATCGTTTCACAATAACATCAGATGTTAACGTTCACAGTGAATGATGTCAGTTAGGAAAGAAAAATCAGGCCTTTCAAAGATCGGTGATCGGCATAAATCAGTGCACCTCTAGTGCTTAATTATGAGTCAGCTGTAAAGTGTGACCTCACCATCATACGCTGAGACAAAGATTATAAATACGTACTATGGATTTTTAAGTTTGTGCACATATTGATCAGTTAATGACTGATTATTAACGTTTAAACTCCAACAGATTTCCTTTGGAGGTGATGAGTAATGAGCTGCTGTTTATGATGATTAGTCAGAGGAAATAATGAACCAGGAAGGACGTGAAGCTGCTCGTTTAGCAACAGACACGAAAACAAGACGAGAGCAAAAAGTTTTTCTGCTCAAAGTCACTCAGCACCGAGATGGATGAGTCATCAAAATGTTCTATAGGAGCGTTTATTATTATTATAGTCATCTTAAAGATGGAAATCCTGGTTTTAATCAGAAATAAAATGGGTTAAAAGTGACAAAAAAATGGTGGAAAAGGTGGTGAAATGGGATTTTAAAATCAAAGATATTGGTTAAAAGTTGTAAAAATGGTTCAAAGTGTCAATATTGGAACAATTAGTTTAAACTGGTAAATAATGGACGTGACAAACCCTTGAATTGGCAAAAAAATAACCAAAAAATATGCAGAAAAGAGATCAAAATGTGATCCTGTCCAAAAAATTAGAAAATCATAGAAAAGTTGTTTAATTTCCATAAATCTATTCAAAAAGTTAAACTTTCATAGATTATAGATTCAGGGCCCACAATTTTAAAGTATTTGTTTATCTTTACATAATTTGGGTCCAGCTCATAAAACCCATGAAAAGAGGAATTAAAAAAATTAGAATACTTCAGTTTTTGCAGAAAAAGAGAGAGAAGAAGAAGGACTGTTGGTCAGTGGTCCATGGTCCTCTTTTCTGATGAAAGTAAAGTGTGTCTTTTATTCTGGAATCAAGGTCCAGGGGTTTGAAGGAAAACGTGTGAGGAACAGAACCAAAGGTGTTTGAGGTCTAGTGTGAAATATCCAGTTCTGTTCCTTCCCATAGACCCATAGACCACTGACCAACAGTCCTTCTCCTCCTCTTTTTTTTTTTTTTTTTTGCAAAAACTGAGAAGTAAATGGTGATTTCTTCACATAATTCTAATTTTCTTAATTCCTCTTTTCATGGGTTTTATGAACTGGACCCAAATTATGTAAAAATAAACAAATAAATACTTGAATTTGTTTAAATTGTGGGCCCTGAATCTATAATCTATGAAAGTTTAACTTTTTGAATGGAATTATGGAAATGAAACAACTTTTCCATGATATTCTAATTTTTTGGAAAGGTTATGTAGAAGTGTCAGAAATAGGAATAATGTAGCAAAAATACATTAAAAGGAGCAAAAATATTGCAAGAAAAAGTGATGAAAATGGGTTAAAATATGGTGCAGTTGCAGAAAAAGGTAAAAAATAAGCAAAATTGGCTCAAATTATTCACAAAATGTTCTGAGTTCCCCCCGCCCAGTGTCTCCTGACCCCAAGGTATGGAACTCCTGGAATAAAATGTAGCATGAAGTTAGTTTAAACAGGAAATGACACATTTACTGAAGCGTTTATTCTGCTCACATTAATTTACGAGTCGACGACAATTTTCCTTTGGGAAAAAAACAAAAAAAGAATAAAGCTTTAATAAATCACATTTTTTCTTATTGTTACAAAAGAGCAACATGTGCACACCCATCATCTTAAAACAAATCCCACAAATAATAATTAACACTGATTAACAAGTTCTGTTGCCATGACGATAAGTTAGAAATGGGGGTCACTCACCGCTGTTAAACTGAAAAGTTTTTTTGTGTCTCGTCTTATTAAAGATTATTTTCGATAAAGAAGATGAAGCTTTAGGGTCACAGCGCCCCCCGCTCTGAGGTCATGTGATGCCTTGGCCCCGCCCTCAGTCCTTTGGGGTGCCGTCCCCGTCCTCTTCCCCCTCGGCCTTCCTCGGGCTCCGCCCTTTTCTTTCTCTGGCTCCGTCCTCCTCCTTTGGCCCCGCCCCCCGGGCCCTGGTAGCCGGGCTGGTCGGGGTCCAGGGGCTCTGCGGAGAGCAGGATCCAGACGGCGGGGAGGCTGCGGCTGACGGTGAGGCTCTCCAGGCCGGCGTCCGGCGAGCGCGGCTCCCACACGTCGTCCACGGTGACGTAGAGAAGCCGCGTCAGCTGGTGGAGACCCTTCAGACGCCGCTTCAGCAGCTCCGCCACTGTCACCGCTTTGGCCACGCCCTTACCGCTCGCCATCACCACCACCTGTCGAAGGGTCGGCTCCGCCCCCTCCGCAGCTGGCCCCGCCCCTGCCCCCATGCGGCTCAAGGCGAAGGGCAGCAGGTTTCGGATCTTGCTGCCGTCCTTGACACGGACGTGCGGCGTGTCGGGGGGAAGGTCAGGGAACGGACAGACGGACGGACGCTCCACGGTACGAACTCTGCTGTAGTTCTCCATCTGCAGATGCACACACACACACACACACACTGATCACACACACACTACGCTCCCACCAAGATCCCACATTCTAGCTCAGGATTCTCAACATCTCACCTAAAATCTGTTTTACCAGTATTTTGAAGGAAGACACTTAGATTTATTAGGTATTTTTGGGAAAACCACTGTTATGTGTCAGGATAACAGTAAATCCAAAATATGTGGTTATAATGGGACCAAATGGGTCCTGAACTCAAAGAGTGTCGATATATTTTCTATCTTCTGTTCTATACATGTTGCATTAAAAGTGGCAATAAATGAAAACTCATGTCCAAAGTTCATACAATTAGTCTTTAAAATGAATGAAATATTGTTTAAAATGCTGAATAAGCAGAAGGAACACGTTTGGTACGAACAGGCAAAATTAGCGCTGGGCAATATATCGAGATTGAAGATTTATCGAGTTTTCTATTTAGGTGATATAGAAACACAGACATTATACAAATACAGAATAACAGACAAATTAAAAAAAAAAAGATCGACCAGGAAAAAACCCTCAGTCAGTCTGATCACAGACTTTATTTAAATATATATATATTAGGGATGTAACGATTAATCCTAAGGCAGTTAAAAATCGATAGGTATCACGGTTGATATCGATTTTCTGAAAAATACTTTTTTTAAACAGCAGAAGGCGCTCTTGTCCAAATGCTGAAGCGGCGGGCGGAATCTGCTACTACCTTCTTTCTGGCCGCCTTCTACTCTTAAACATGTTCATAAATGATTCCTTACCCCTTTAGCACTGAAAGAATATCTGTAATATTACGTGAATATCTGTAAAAGTCACGTTTTTCTATTAGCTCTGTCTGATAGCATAGCATCTCTTCTTCACTGCTAGAATAGCTGCATGCCAACTGACCACTGGGTTACCAGCGCCCTCTGCTGGTCTAAACAAATATCTGATGTAAATACAGTGAAATGACTTTTTTTTTTTTTTTTTAAAGTCCAATTTTTAAGACAAAATACATTTTCAGTTGCACTTTTAAAAAGAAAAAGAACTATTATGCAGTTTTGCATTGTTTATTATAGAACCAGAATTTAAATGAATAGGCTTCTTCTTCATTTGTATTATTCCTTTATTTATTTCATTCAAGATTTATTTTTAGTTAAATTGCATTGTTTTGAATAGTTTATCAAGGGATTCTTCTGACAATGAAAAATAGTACAGTTTTTTTACCCAAAAAAATACAGAAATATTATTCAGTTATTTGTGTACAGTCCCATTTTGTAAAATAAATCATGAGAGAATCGTATCAGGAGTTGAGTGAATCGTTACATCCCTCATATATATATATATATATATATATATATATAGTTTTTTTTTTTTCAATGTAAGGAAACAAGGTTGGTTTAAAAAAAAATTCAAAAACGTTAAAATAAATAAATACAATTATATAATGCTATAAACATGTATAAAATTACTAAGTGAAACTGATTTACCTGAATGTTTACTTTGTTCATCCTAATTACGAGTATTTATCCACATTGTTTTCATTTAAAACAATATTTACATATAAATATAAAGACATACAAACCAACATTTATCATCTAAACACGTCAAGTAGTAAATTTTCTTGTGAAACCATTAAAATAACACTTTAATCCAACATTGGGTGAAAAACACAGACTTTATCAGTTAAAAACAAACGTACCTGTAGTTTAGAGCTGTATTAATAAACACATCTATAGATATAAATATAGATATAGGTCAGACAGAAGCTGAATAACTCCTCTGGTCTGGTGCAGGAACACAGCAGTGGTCATAATGTTGTGGTTCACGGAAAAAACAGATGAAGCTAAGCTAAAGGCTAAGCTCCGTGACACACGTGTTTACAGTGGCCTCACTTCCGGCTTCCGTACTGCTGACGTCACTGATGTAAACTGTTGCGTTGCTACATTTGTTGTGTTGCAGTGACTCCTGGTGGCGGAGTAGGATATTACATTACATTAATTATATTAATTATATTACATTATATAAAATTACATTATATTAAACATTCTATGGCAGAGTGTGTCTTTTGTCAATCATTATTTATTTATAATTAATCATTTTATCTGCACATTTCTGTCACACTACTGTTGTGACTCGATAGTTTTTATCATCTTTTTTTTTAATCACTATTTTAATTTGTTTGCGTTAAGTTGAGTTTAAGATAAATGTGCATTTTTGTTGTTTTGTGTGTGTAAAATAATAATCAAATTAAATTGATTACAAGCATTATTGTGTTTGTTTTTATTTATTAGTGAGTTTTGTTCTGACGTGTATGAAGTTGTTATTGTGATAACTCTTGTTGTTTCACACAATACGAACAGAAACGTTGTGATGAGGCTTTATTTACAGCACGAATAAAACACGTTTCCGTACAACACAGGTCATGTGACAAACAACACTGCACTTGATTCGCTGTCCTTCAGTCTGAGGAAAATATGTGGTGTCTGAGGATGGGGTGAACTAAGGGTTAATGATGTGTTAAGGCACTTTGGAAGGAGAGACAAACTCAGCTGTGAGTTTAACAAAACTTAAGGAAAAACTCAAGAGTTTAGAGAATTATTTAGTATTCAGGGGTTCTCAACCTTAGGGTCAGGACCCAATTTGGGATAGCGAGACACTGGGAGGGCGTTGCCAGATGTTTTCAAGAAACTCAGAATATTTTCTGAACAATTTGAGCCCATTTTTACCCATTTTCTCCAACTCCACCAAACTCACCATATTTTTTTTAACTTATTTTCATCACTTTTTTTGCCATATTTTTGCTCCTTTTAATGTATTGTTGCTACATTTCTGACACTTATAAATCACATTTCAATGTCTTTTCTGAACATTTTTCTACTTTCCAGACATATTCAGGACTTATAAACCATTTCCACCACTTTTACATATGTTGACCCATTATTGTCACTTTTAACCTCTTTTCACCATATTTCATGATTATTTTTGACTATTTAATCACATTCACTATTTGTCATGCTCATTATTTGCCAGTTTAAACTAATTGTTCTAATGTTGACACTTTTAACCTTTTTTTTTTACTACTTTTTATGTCCATCTTTAGCCACTCTAATGGACAATTTTTAACCAATTTACACCATTTTTGGTCACTTTAAACAAAATATATTTCTGATTATTGATTTCCATCTTTAAGATGACTATAATAATAATAATAAACGTTCCTGGATAACAGTGGATATTATTCAGATGAATAAATAAATGTGGTTATCACAGATTCATAGAACAATGGACCATAATTTTACTGACTTTATGGATGGACCCCAAAAATCTCTCCTTTATTCCCCCTTATAGATGGTCCTGTCTCCACATGACTGTTCTTCAATGTTCATGTCTGTGTTCAACCACCTTCAGCTACAGTGGGGGTCCCCGCTCTGTGGGACCTTTATTTTGGGGGTTGTGGGCTGAAAAGGTTGAGAACCCCTGGTATAGACAATATAAAAACCTCAGGATAATTAAAAAAAAACTCCAGTTAATTTAATCTTCAGGTTGGATCAAACCTTAACACCAGATTTCCACTGAACCCGTAACTGCTCCGCTGCGTAACTACAGCGTAATCTGCTAATTCATGTCTAATCGCGCAATATATATATGTGATTCAACAATGGATAAGTGCAATATTTATATGTGAAATAAGATTTTGATAGTGCTTGGATCAAGCCAAACTGTGTTGCAGAACAGTTCCCGCGTCTGGTAAAAATAGAAGGACTGAGTATTTAAACAAAGCTGTGCTGGAGCAGATTCGGATGTAGTGGAAATTCAGGGTAAAGTGCGTTCACACCGAACGCAACTTCAGCAAATACAGTTGCTTAAATCGCCCGTGATGAGTCGCTTGAACATTATAGCTGGGATTCCATTACAGATTTTCACATAATAAAAGCAACATTTCTAAATATGGACAAGGTATAATTGCGCTGCGAACACGTTTCCATGGAACTTTGTTTTGGACAGGAGCCTCGTAACTCCCGTGAAATCTCATCCCGCGAGAATTCGCTGCAGGGAGACGGACGCTCAGAACCTACTTTTAAAACACTCCGTATTCCTTTATTGTTTCACGTCTAATTTGGCACTAATAATTGTAAGTATAACGCTAGAAAAGTTTGGGTCTCCTCTTCTGTCCACACGTACCGCATCATGTTTTCTCGGAGAGAAGTGGTCATGTGACCTGGTACGTCACGTTCTGTGACGTGTATTTGCGGAATACGTGTTTCCATCGCGCTTTTGCAACATATTTCAATATCGAAACGTCTGAAATTCCTCCTCATGAAAGCGTAAAAACTATTACGAGTGTTTTATTTTTTTCGAAATTCCAGTGTTTCCGTTAACAGTTGTTATTGTGCTTTTTAGATTTTGCGCATTTCCAAGGGTAATGAAAATGCAGCTATTGTTGTGCTTTTTTCCTTGCTTCATAATTGATGTAACGACCGGGGAAGTGACAAAGCGAGAAACTCGTTGCATGTCGTGACAGTTTCACGTGAAGTCACGTGAAAAGTTACAAATGTTCCACTTTGAGTGACTTCCAGCGACTCAGATCGCGATTACGTTGATTTTAAAAGTAATCTAGGCACCAGAGTCACTGAAGTCGCCATGAACGCAACGCACCTTTAGACCTTAAGCTAGTTTCAATCTCAAGTTAGATCAAACCTCAGGTTTTTCTTAAAAATCCTAAGTTAGTTTATATATACGATGAGTTTAAAAATGTAACCTAATACATTTAATTAAAAGTTCTCACTGTGGCCGCTGGTTGTAAACGGAGGCTCCGCCCCTTGGAATCTGTTTGCACCAATCAGAAACTGTGGTGTTTGACAGTTGGTGAAGCTGTGCTTTAACAGTCGCTGTTTTTGAGCTCCAGGAAAGACCGACAGTTGGAATAAAGACGCCACCTGAACATTAGCAAAATAAAAGCTTTCCCGCTTTTATTTTGGTGATTTTAACGCACGTTGTAAACAAGGTAGACAAACTGTTGTTGTGTTTCTGTGTGCATACAGAAATCCACTCTTACTTCCTGTTCAAGCACCATCTGTGCACTGTTGACTCACATGACTCTAATAACTCTAATAAGTCAATAAATCAATAAGTCAAACAAAGCTGGTCTTTACAGATGTTTGATTTTTCACTTTTCATTATGAATTAGTATCAGAATACATTCATTAATGGGTTCTTTTCTTTGATTCCATGTAATTTAATAAGTCAAACAGAGATGGGCAACTGGTGGCTCGGGGGGCAACATGTGGCCCTCTGTCTGTCTTTTTGCGGTCCTCAAACCAAAGTCTCCAAAAGAATTGGAAGGAAAAATAAAACCCAAATGACTCCAAAGACTCACAATATGATGGAAAAAAATACTAAAACAAAAAGAAAATGACAAAAAAAGCAAGTCAGAAAAATTAAATAACAACAAAAAAAAAACTCAGAATAAATATTCCAAATAAATACACAAAATGACTTTAAAAATAATAAAACAGCTTAACAATACACAGAAAAACAAAAGATACAGGAAATGACATCAAAAACACACAAACTCTGTTGTTTCCTGTGTTAATGCTCTGATTGGTCGTTATTCTTAATGATGACGTGAACGTTGATCATGTGACCCTCAGATCAGATACAATCACATGTCTGTGGCCCCGCCCCCTGTGATAAAAGTTGTCCATCTCTGGCCATAGAATGTAAAAAATGTGCAGTAATCATGTGAAAATTACAAAGAGCAGAAAAAGTATAAAAACATCTGTATTGAATCAACAACAGTATAAAAGTGTGAAAGTAACCATAGAAACAACAGAAGATGACTGACTCAGCGTATTCAACACATGTGTAAACAACAACAACTTCAGAAACAAGAAATAAATGTAAATAACACAACGTGGGAATAATACAGTAGACAGGAAGTGAAAATCTTCAACATATGAAACAGGTGTTCTCAACCTTGGGGTCTTGACCCCGTTTGTGGTCGCGATACACTGGGAGGAGGTCGCCAGATGCCTTCAAGAAATATATATATATATATATATATATATATATATATATATATATATATATATATTTACAATTTGAACCAATTTTTGCTTATTTTTACCCTTTTTCTTCAACTCCACCAAACTCATCATATTTTAACCTATTTTCATCACTTTTTCTTGCCATATTTTTGCTTCTTTTAATGTATTTTTGCTACATTACTCCCATTTCTGACACTTCTGCCCATTTCTGACTTTCTGCACATTTTTTCCACTTTCAAGACATTTTAACCCCTTTAAACCCTTTCCACCACTTTTCCACCTAATGTCACATACAGTATGTTAACCCATTATTGTCAATTTTAACCTCTTTTCACCACATTTCATGCTTATTTTTTTTGCTCTCTGGGACTTTTATCTCGGGGGTCGCGACCTGAAAGGTTGAAAACCACTGTTCTAGAAAATATATTTGTCACTTTTGGGGCTTCGTAGGTTTCTGGTTTTTACAGGCAGCAAAATAATGAAATGATTATTTGATTGAGGGAAGTAGTAATGGAGTATTGGTTTGGGCTCTCAAGCTAAGCTAAGCTAAGCTAAGCTAAGCTAAGCTAAGCTAAGCTAAGGTGGGGTTTGATATGGCACGTTACAGGCAGGGGGCGCCATGGAGTGTAAACTTTAAAGCTCTTCAGGGGGAAGCAGTGAGTTTTACAGGAAGGGGAGGAGCCATCACTGGGGGGAGGGACATCGAGCACCTTTGACGAAGAAGACGTGTCTGAAAAACAGAGACGTTACCGTGACGACCGGGGTCAGCCCCTAGGTTCAGTTGGAAGAACAAGTGGTGCTTAGACTGATGCACCTAAAGAAGAAGAAGAAGAAGAAGAAAACATTTACGTCTGCAATACACAAAGATTAACAGAATACAATTAAATATCTTTGTGTTTTATTTTTCCTCGCTTGAAAAGACGAATTGAATATATTACCATTGTTGGTATTTTGCATTGTAGTGTAGTAACTAATAATTAGTTGGTCAGATTTTTCCTATTCTACTTAATATTTGTATGTCAATTAAAAATAAACAAATACATGGTTCTCGTAGAAGTTGTGCTTATTATTATTTTTCTTACGCAACTCCTTTATCCTAGAACTCCTCCTAGACTATTAATGCAGCACTAATGACACGTAGCCAAAATGTTAAGGTCAAAGTCAAGGTCAAGGTTGTGTCAAAAAACAAACATTTCCATATTTGTATGAATATTTATCATATAAGTTTGATGCTTACATTCATGAAAAGCTCATTTCAAGTGGATTATTTTATTTAACAGGACCAAAGCTGTACGACCAACCAGTAAAAAGATCAGTAGGGGTCAAAGTTCATGACGTCACAAAAAACACACTTTTTTCCTATAACTTGGCCACACATTGAGATCCAGAGCTCAGACTGGTACCATTGAACAACACTCCCTTTCAATGTGTGACATTGACCTTTGCTCAAGGTCACATTTAAGGTCAAGGTCAGTCTTCTGTTTTTCCTGAATTATTACTTTCAATTTAATTAGTAAAAAGAACAAACATGTCAACAACTCCAGATACAGGTTGTCATTTTTGCCATTTTTTTTGAAAAATAACAAAAGAATTTCAACACAAACAGAAACAGAAAGCGATCAGATTCTCAAGTTTGGTAATGGAACAGTGGGAGGCCATAGAGAGTGACGTACCGGGCTGAGTCCCGCACGCTACGCTGTACGACGTCCACAGATTTATAACCATCAGGAAGGTCGCGATGAAGCCAAAAACCTAAAACACAGACAAACAGAACAATATCCAGATAAAATCTCATATCATTGGATTACATTAGATTAAAAACATGAGATAATATAAAACAACAAAACGAGATGAGATGAAGTATGATAATTCTGATGAAATAGTTTATATATCACAAGAAAAGATGAGGTAAAATGAGAAAATAGAATTGAAATAAAATGAGATCAAATGAGTTTAAATAGGATGAGATGAAATATATAAGATAAGACAGGTGGAGATGAGTTATGAGAAATACATGAGTGAGGGTGAGATGAGACGAAATAGAGTAAAATTAGATGAGATATGATAAAAGTAGATGAAGTTATATGGATTAGGATGAAATAAGATAAAATAAGACAAGATGAGATGAGAAAAGAATAAATGAGATAAAATGATATTACAAGATGAGATGAGTTCATATTTGACAAGATGAGATGATAAAAGATTAGATAGGGTAAGGTGAGATCATAAAAGATAAGATGAGATATGATGAGAAAAGAGGCGATAGTTTATTATGGGGCTCGTTAGAGCTACAGTAAATAGATGAGGAAATAAAAGAGGAAAACGAGAGATGAGAACCTGTAAACCCATCAGATAAATGAGAACATGTCATGGATTCCATCTGTGTTTACGTACCGAACCCACCACCAGCGCTGACACCCCCCCACACTTCACCGCACCGACCACGGACCCGATGAAGAGGAGGACGCTGCCCACGGAGTAGTGGAAGAACTCCTGATGGAACACATAGAACACATAGAACCCATAGAACACATAGAACCCATAGAACCCATAGAACTAATAGAACCCATAGAACACATAGAACACATAGAACCCATAGATCCCATAGAACCCATAAAACACATAGAACACATAGAACACATAGAACCCATAGAACACATAGAACACATAGAACCCATAGAACACATAGAACCAACACATAGAACCCATAGAACACATAGAACCCATAGAACACATAGAACCCATAGAACACATAGAACCCATAGATCCCATAGAACCCATAAAACACATAGAACCCATAGAACACATAGAACACATAGAACCCATAGAACACATAGAACCAACACATAGAACCCATAGAACACATAGAACCCATAGAACACATAGAACACATAGAACCCATAGAACACATAGAACACATAGAACACATAGAACACATAGAACACATAGAACCCATAGAACACTCAGAAACAGGAGATGTTTCAACAAATACACACACATTTGAAAAAGTGATAAAATGTCAGCGTTCGTAAGAAAATATGAAACGGCCTCGGCACAGCTGCAGGTCAAATGTGACCCAACGGGTGATTAGGTTCTAGTTGTACATTTAGTCACTTCACTTTGACAGGGACAGATCTATTCTTCATATATCTGTAACGAAGGGCAAGAACATCATGACAATATGTGTTAATAATAACAATATATATATATATATTTTGTTTTTTTAATTTGTGAGATTCTGAAAACCAGTTCTTCCTAAAGGTTGGAGAACCTCTAATCTCTGCTCCAACAGTAGAATGAGCTGCAATAGGAAGAATGTGTTTAACTGCTGCTGCAACGTAACTCACTCACATGTTAGAGCAGGGGTCTCAACATTGGGGTCAGGACATGATTTGGGGTCACGAGACACTGGGAGGGGGTCGCCAGATGCCTTCAAGAAACTAGACAAGTCTTTTTTTGCTCATTTGAATGTATTTTTGCTACATTACTCCCATTTCTGACACTTATACATCACATTTCAAAGCCTTTTCTGCACATTTTTTTCCACTTTCAAGACATTTTCCACTTAATGTCACATATGTTGAAGCAAAAATCTCTCCCCTTTATTCCCCCTTATAGATGCTAATAAAAAGAAATGATTTGTGGAAGAACAAAATTAAACAAAAGTCAAAAATCAAACTGTAGAGGCTGAAAACAGACGGAGGAAGTGAAAAGTGTTGAAAATATCAGCAGAGCTACTGATGAGAGACTCAAACCAACAGGAAACCAGAAACACACTGAGAGTCACAACAAGCCTCACAGAAACACATCAAACCAACCTCAAAAACACCAGAGAACACACACACACACACACACACACACACACACACACACACACACACACACACACACACACACACACACACACACACACACACACACACACACACACACACACACACACACACACACACACACACACACACACACACACACACACACACACACACACACACACACACCGAATGTCCTGGTCGGCCCTGGTCCCACGCACTTTGGTCTCAAACAATTCTGAATTTTTACCAATTGTTCAGTGACTGTTCAACATTCACACTGTACCCCCCCCCCCCCCTCACTAAATTGTCCATATCTCAAAAATTATTCATCACATCAAACTAAAAATGTACAGTGTGACTATTGAATAACTAAGGAATAATTGGTAAAAATCTGAATTTTTTTTAGACTGAAAAACTTTAAACTTTAACCTTTCACTGGACAAAACAAAGATGAATAAATGATTTCATCTTCCTTCTGGACAGTCTGTGACATCACCGAGCAGAAAAATATGGAAAATCTGACAACAGTCGTCCGTTAAATCGCTGATCTTTGACACATTAGTGTTTATTTCCTGCTGTTTTTACACAGACAGGAAGCTTTTAAACCGCGGCGCCTGCACACACGCCTAAAACAACATCAGAGGAAACATTCAAGGACTTTTAGCTCTAAAAAAGAAGGATTTAATCACATTCCTCCAACAATTGGTATTTACATTAAGGACAGTTTAAACACGGTTGTTGCAAACTAAAGTAAAATAAAGAAATTGTTTAGGAAAGTATGAGGGAGAAATCTTTAAGTTGTTTTATCTTGTTTTCTATAATAATTATTGGCATGCTTTTAAATATGAAACAGGGAAGAACAAAGGGTTTGGTTTTGTGTGTTATTTGTTGTCGTTTTGTGTGTTTTTCTGTCATTTTTGTATATTTTTAAGTCATTCTGCATATTTTTTATGTTGTTTTGCATGTTTTTGTGACACCGTTCGCCCACATCTAACTTAATATAGAAGTTGTGTCATTGTATAATAATCACCCGCTTAAATTTCCACACTGTGAGACGGAAAACATTTATTATCACACGTTCGTGGGGAGACGTGACGCTGTGTTCCAGTGTGCGGTTTTTAGAAATACCATTTTCACGTGAAGCTCCGCCACCTTCCCTGAACCTCACAGGAGTGTGGTGTGTGGTCACAACCCCGAGTGTCAAACTGATGATGTGCTGCAGTGTGATGACAAACAGGAAGTCACACATACCTACGTATCAAAATATTCAGACTTTGACATTAAATCGTTAATAATGCAGCTCTGAGAAATAAAACCAAACCTTTAGATGTTAATCCTGAACCTTTTAGATCAGTGGTTCTCAACCTGTTCAACCCACAACACCCAAAATAAAGGTTCCAGAGAGCCGGGACCCCCACTGTAGCCGAAGGTGGTTGAACACAGACATGAACATGAATCTGTGATAACCACATTTATTTATTCATCTGAATAATATCCACTGTTATCCAGGAAGTTCATTATTATTATAGTCATCTTAAAGATGGAAATCCTTGTTTTAATATGAAATAAAAGTGGCCAAAAATGGTGGAAAAGATGGTGAAATAGAATTTTAAAAACCACAGAAATTGGTTAAAAGATGGATATTAGAGTGGACAAAAACAGACAGAAAAAGTGGTAAAAAGGGTTCAAAGTGTCAATATTGGAACAATTGGTTTAAACTGGCAAATAATGGGTATTAATAGTGGTGACTGTGGTTAAATTGGCAAAAATAAGCATAAAATACGGTGAAATAAAGAGGTTAAAAGTGACAATAATGGGTCAATATATGTGACATTAGGTGTAAAAGTGATAGAAAGGGTTTATAAGTGATGAACATGTCTAGAAAGTGGAAAAATGTGCAGAAAAGACATTAAAATGTGATGTAGAAGTGTCAGAAATGGGAGAAATGTAGCAAAAATACATTAAAAGGAGCAAAGATATGACAAGAAAAAGTGATGAAAATAGGTTAAAATATGGTGAGTTTGGTGTAGTTACAGAAAAAGGATGAAAAATAAGCAAAAAAAATGGGCTCAAATTATTCAGAAAATATTCTTAGTTTCGTAAAGGTGAGCCCCTCCCATTGTATAGTGACCCCATAATTGAGAACCCCTACTTTAGAGAACATGCAAATGCCTCAATTAAACAATCTTGGTTTTATGAATTGAAGTTTTGCTTTTATTAGTTTAGATGAGAGTAAAAACCACTCAGAAGAACGAACGTACAGATACACACAAAAACACACCACACACACAATAACACATAAAAACACACAGCGAAAAGCCAACACTAATGCATTCTGAAGAAATATGAAACAGCCACACACACGCACACAAACACACACGCACGCACACGCACCGTGAGGGGCCAGTTGATACAGGGCATCTTCCTCTGCACTCTGCACACGTGCATCAGCAGAAAAACCAGGAATGCCACCAGGAACCACAGCACCACCACCTGGAAGAACTGGAACGCCGCCCAGCTGGGCCACCCACGCACACAGGAGACGCACAGGAGGGCCACCAGCAGCGCCAGCTACACAACATGTGGGTCACAACAACTCAAATATTACAGCAAGGAAAACACACACAAGTATCATATCCTGATGTTCACATCTTAGTGTAAAGACACAAAATAAAGTATCATATTATGAACGCAGATAGAAGCTCACATCTTCTCTTAGTTCTTAAAGCAGAGACTTTTTCTAAGCTTCTACACAGCTAGTTTTTCTTCATATTGAAGTAGGACCCTTAGTGGTTACAGATGATGTGAAATTTTGGAAATATATGAAACTGAGTGACAATAAATCATGTTTTCAATACAGAAATCTGTAGTCCGCCCAAAAAATCTAGAGATTTACATCAAACATATAGCCAATTCTCATTATTGAAAGCTATAAAGGCAGAAATAATTGAAATACTGTATAGGCATCAACTACAGCAACTATGGTGATAATAATAAACAATAAACCAAAGAAACATGTTTTTGTACAAAAAAGTTCAGGCTGAAGCCCACTTTGCCACAACTGTGCCAAAGTTTTCAAAAAGTTTGGGAATAAGTGTGTAGCTATATGTCAGTCAAATTGATTCCAATCATTATTAGTCTTATGTTTGACCACTAGGTCTTGCAATTTGGTTTTAAATAAACTCACATCCATTTTTATCCTGGTTTCTGCTGTGCCATGCGTAATGCTATTTTCCATTCCACTATTTGGTGGTGTTACGCATGGCTTTTATTCAGCAATGCTCTGACCGATGAGAATGACTGACACGGCGTTGCAAAGCTCTGAGCCTGCAGAAGTTGGTTATATCAAACACTATGGGAGTGGCTTTAGCCCTGGCCAATCAGAGCTGGGTAAAGGAGGGACCAGCCATTTTACGCACGAGCACTAAGTGCTCATTGGATGGATTTCTCGACTGTGAAATGGCTGGTTATCTGTAATGGCACCGTCTATTTGCAGTATTCACAGCAGTGGAAAATGGCCGAGTTTGCAACTTTTCCTTCTTTGAACATAATGGCGAGGTGTGTGTGCTGTGAATGTGGGTTAGCTACAGTTTTAGTTTCTGAAGTTTCTTAGGATTTACAGAGAGGTTTAGAATATGTGATTTTATTCATTCATTACAATTAAGACCGTGAAGAACGTGCACTGTATTCAGAGCTTTCTCATTATTAATCTGTGGATCCTCAATGAATGGACATTTATAACGTGCAGTAAACGGAGGCGATGGATACGCACGTATCCTTATACAGACATATTATTATCCTCAGTAACAGCAGTCACTGACAGGTTCAGGAGGTCTTTTATTCTGGCTGCCATTAGATGGTATAATGGGTCCTGCTAATGTACACTTTTTTTACGATCTATTTTTAGTAACTTTTTAATTATTTATGTATTTATGAGTATGTGTGTGGAATGTATGACACACTGTATGCTACTGGGCACTTGAATTTCCCCTTCTGGTTATGAATAAAGTATCTATTATTACTGATGGTTTAAACACAGGGAGACTGTGATCATCTCATTAAAAAGTACAAATAAGGCAATGATTCTATTGTCATTTGTATTGATTTAAAATCATATTTAAACATTTACATGACATTCTGTTTAATTTTCTTTAAAATGCCGTATTAAAGCGGTATTTAAAAGTATAAAAAAAAGTCTTTTTTGCTTTTGTAGATCTTTGTTGAATGTTTTAAATAATCACTAAATGAGAGTGAGTCTGCTGCTCAGGAGCAGGTTTGACCCACAAACTGTGTTACTATGGTAACCAAGGTGTTTTCTCTTTGATGAAACTGGGTTAACTGAGCCGGACCATCAGGTTAATGTTAAACCTGGACTTAACCCTGAGCTGGGTTTGATCAAATACCCCTCTGGCTCTCCTGAGAGCACTTTGATGAAATACCCCCATGGACACTTTACAATAAAAACATAATAATAACAAATAAAAGAAAAGAAAAACAGTGCAATACAATATAAAACAGAATAATACAAAAAAAACAATGTAGATGAAATTATGGAATTAGATGAAACATTGAATTACAGAGAAAATGCAGATTTGTAGATGAGCTGTTGTTGATTATCTGGAAAGAACCCACGTGGGCAAAGGGAGAACCTGTAAACTCCACCAAAGGAAGATGACAGTGTTTGCATCTGCACCTGTGTGTGTTTCATTCATGTCAGATTTCAATATTATTCTGTGAATTTTTTTTTCTTCCCCCTTTTTGTCCGGACAATGTCCCGGTAATGTGAGGTGAGTCTCCCGGTAGTGAAGGGGCCGCAGCCCCGCAGTGTACCCGTGAATCGGACGCTGTGAGCGGGTGAAGTCTCACCGTCTGTCCGAGCTTGAGCACCCCGGGGATGGTCCGTGTGTAGCCCAGGTTCAGGCCCTCTCCCCCCGGGCTCGTCGTTGTTGTTGCTGTTGTGACCGAATGAGACATCGTTGTTTGCGGTAAACAAGGCGGAGAGGCTGTGGAAGTTCACAGTCCGAGTCCCGGGACCGTTACCGCCCGTCTGCGGCTCTGTAAGCACCGCCCACCGCGGCTGCCTTCACATTAAGAGCCGAACACACCCTGCACCTATTCACAAAGCGTGGACGAAAATACGATTTATTGGTCATTTTTAAGACGAAAACATACTTTAGCGTCAGTCTAATTTAATTCATGTTCTATAAAGTTTTGATGGAATAAAATCTAAATAGTTTTGTCGATAAAAAATATTTATTTATTATTCATAAATATATTTAAAAATAGGTGAAGATATGAAAATACTTTATCACACAACAGTAAATTATACTGTTAACGCAACAACAAACATAGACTCCATACTATATATAGTCATCTTAAAGATGTAAATCCTTGTTTTAATCAGAAATAAAATGGGTTAAAAGTGACCAAAAATGGTGGTAAAGGCAGTGAAATGGGATTTTAAAAACCACAGACAATGGTTAAAAGTTGCAAATTAGAGTGGATAAAAATAGACAGAAAAACTAGTAAAAAGGGTTCAAAGTGTGAATATTGGAACAATTAGTTTAAACTGGCAAATAATGGGCATGACAAATGGTGAATGTGGTTACATTGGCAAAATAAGCATGAAATATGATGAAAAGAGGTTAAAAGTGACAATAATGGGTCAACATGTGTGACATAAGGTGGAAAAGTAGTGAACATGTCTTGAAAGTGGAAAAAATGTGTAGAAAAGGGATTTAAATGTGATGTAGAAGTGTCAGAAATGGGAGAAATGTAGCAAAAATACATTAAAAGGAGCAAAAATATGGCAAGAAAAAGTGATAAAAGTTATTAGTTTTAAAAGTGAAGATATTAAAACACTTTCTCACCAAACAGTAAATTGTACCATTAATGCAACAATAAATATAGAGAAATAAGACAAAAAGAAAAAGCTAATTTAAATATATTTTAGGCCAATAACAAAATTAATTTACTAAAATCTATATATATAATTTATTAAATTAAACGCTTTAGTAAGTTTTTACCTTAAAATATAACATCGTTATTACTTTGTATCATACACACGTGACGTGACGTGAGTGGGTTTTTGGCAAATATTTGACCATAATTGTCTATTTTAAAGGTTTGTACAACATGTTTATTTTAATATATACTAGTGTTAACCCGAAGTCAGTCTTATGAACTGATTTTTTAATTTTGGAAATACACAGGGAAGATTTAAAGCGTTATATTTTAACAATTTATAAACGGATCCAACAGCAGGGCTTTTATTTTGAAGGGGACGCGAGTGGACTCTTTCTGCTGTGTATGGAAGTGGTAGGAAACACTGCAGCACACACACACACACACACACACACACACACACACACACACACACACACACACACCTAAAAAGACACGCCCTCACCACACATAATGTATTTATAATAAAAATAAATATACTAAATGAGTAAAATAAAACTAAAAACTAAACAATATTTATACAAAAACTAAGATTTGTGCTCAAATCTTAGTTTTAAGAATGCCTACAAGTGTGTTTAACCTGATCAGGACACAACTCACACAACTCTCACCCTTGGAGCAGGTGTTGTCAAGCATGGGGTCGGGGCCCCATTTGGGACAGCGAGACACTTAGAGAGGGTTCACCAGATGCCTTACCATATTTTAACCTATTTTTATCACTTTTTCTGGCCATATTTTTGCTCCTTTTAATGTATTTTTTGCTACATTTCTCCCATTTCTGACACTTCTACATTTCAATGCTTTTTCTGCACATTTTTTCCACTTTCAAGACATTTTCAGCACTTTTAAACCCTTTTCAGGACTTTTCCACCTAATGTCACATGTTGACCCATTATTGTCACTTTTAACCTCTTTTCACCATAATTCATGATAATTTTTTGCCATTTTAACCACATTTGCAGTTTGTCATGCCCATTATTTGCCAGTTTAAACTAATTGTTCTAATATTGACACTTTGAACCATTGTTACCACTTTTTCTGTCTTTTTTGTCCACTCTAATTTACAACTTCTAACCAATTTCTGTGCTTTTTAAAATCCAATTTTACCTCCTTTTCCACCATTTTTGGTCACTTTTAATCCATTTTATTTGTGATTAAAACCAGGATTTCCATCTTTAAGATGACTATAATAATAATAATAAATGTTCCTGGATAACAGTGGATATTATTCAGATGAATAAATAAATGTGGTTATCACAGATTCATAAAACAATAGACCATCATTTTACTGACTTTATGGATGGACCCCAACAATCTCTCCCCTTTATTCCCCCTTATTAAAACCCCAGACAAACCTCCTTCACAAATTTCCAGCTCTCACATGTTGTTTCCTGTCCTATATTTGTCCTGTCAATGAAAGGCAGTGCAGAGATCACACAAGGTGAAGCTGTGCCATTTTGTGAATTTTAAAGCAAAGTGCTGTCAGTGCTCATCAATAATTCATCTCCTACCACAGGAAGCTCAACCTGCAGCAAACTGAGAAAGCAGAGCATTTCTACTGACGACCACAAGATAGAGCTGTGTGCATAGAAAATACATTTATTAATTTAGTTAAAGTGGACGAGTGGTCCACATGTCATGTATTAAAAAAAGAACAAAGTCAGGGCTTTGTAGCAGCTGGAATCCAGTAAAAACTCCGACCAATCCCTGCCATTTGGTCAGAATACTAAGAACCAATCAGAAGCCTTCATCAACGTGACACTGTTACAGTAAATATGGAGGATGTGAAGCGCCTGAAAAGACAAACAAGTATGTGTTTTACTTGGAGGGGAATACATTTAACTGAGTTATATTCATGTTTTTCAGGGTTTTTTTGTAAACTTTCTAAAACAAATGTGTTTTTGTATTAAAATAAAACATAGCATTTAGTCCAGAACATTTCAGATAACATAGTTAGAATATCTGTGGATATCATGAAATAAACAGAGCAACTGATGAAGATGATGAATTTAGTTTGAAATAGTTTTTCTACATAATAGTTGATAAGTTGGGTCAGATGATGCTATCTGTAGCAGCGCCTCTAGCCCCGCCCACATCCTCTACCACAGAGTGGTCGACTGTCACTACAATCATTTATCACTGACTTTGTTCATTTGTCACTCATGGATTTATTCATTTTGGCTCTGAACCCTGAGTGTCCACTCTGATGAGCGGGTCCCTTTAAATGTTGTCGCCGCAAGGCATTGTGGGTCAGCATTATGTGGTCTCCTTTGGTAAAGGATGCATCAGTGTTTCCTAGGCTAAAGGAGGTTATAAGGATGAAATAAATGTTATTGATTTAAACCTTTCACAACTGCTGCTTTATTTCATAATCAGTCAGAAAACAATCAGACACTTAGTGGTAAAGCTTAGAAATCATATTTTTATTGTGAATTAAAAACCATCATCAATACATATGATAACGTGTGCAACTCTGCTTCCTGTTTCCGCCTCACCAACCTCATGTTTAGAGCTGTGAAGGCTACCAGCTAAAGCTGTAGCATTATTCCTCTTTTATTGTGAAAAAACACTTCCTGTCCACAGTAAACCACTGAGCGCTCAGACCCAAACCTCGTTCTCTTCATTCCACGTTCACGTTTAAATGTTTTAATGACACACACACATTACGTACACAGAGTAGTGTAAAAGAGAAGGATTACTGACAGAGTACTACTGCAGTACATTACAGTACTACTGCTTCATTACAGTGTGTCATGTCTTCCTCTAAGCTGAAGCTGACAGCAGAGCGCTTTGGTCCTCTGTCTCCCCCTGCAGGTCAAAAAACAAGCATTCACATTAGCATTAGTATTAGGCAGAAATGTAATGAGTATATTCCTCCCTAAATATGACGTTAAAGAAGTCAAGTTTTGTTTGTTTGTCTTTTACGTATATGATGACACGAGTTTGAACTGCAAATATTTTATTTTTATGATTCATTATGAACTTTGACGATCACCAGGGTGCTAAACAGCAGCCAGCAACGCTGAGGATTACAGTTCATCATGCGTTGGTTATATTTCATTATGATGTATGTTATCATATTCATTGTGAAATCAATTTTATATATATATATATATATATATATATATCTTGCAGATTAGCATATTTTGTAGCCTAGCATATATTATTTTAGCCTAGCACACATTATTTTAGCCTACCATATCTTGTAGCCCAGCATGTATTATCTTAGCCTAGCAAATCTTGTAGCCTAGCATATATAATTTTAGCCTAGCATATCTTGTCTTAGCCTAGCATATCTTGTAGCCTAGCATAACTTGTCTTAGCTTAGCCAAGCATATATTATTTAAGCCAAACATATTTTATCTTAATCTAGCATATATTGCCTTAGCCTAGCCTAGCATATATTATTTTAGCCTAGCATATCCTGTCTTAGCTTAACGCAGCATATCTTGTAGCCGAGCATACATTATTTTAGCCGAGCCTATCTTGTCTTAGCTTAGCATACCTTGTTTGAGCCTACCATATTTTGTGTTAGCCTAGCATATCTTGTAGTCTAGCATAAATTATTTTAACCTATTTTATCTTGCATTAGCCTAGCATATATTATTTTAGCCTAGCATATCTTATTTTAGCCTAGCATATCTTATTTTAGCCTAGCATATCTTATCTTAGCCTAGCCAAGCATATCTTGTAGCTTAATATATTTTCGCCTATCTTATCTTGTATTAGCCTAGCATATCTTGTCTTAGCCTAGCTGACCTCACCTTCACAGGTGAGTGGCGGTTCCGTAGCTTTAAGGCTCTGCAGGAGAAAACGGTGACGCTGATGGAAACACAGAACTGCAGAACCAGCAGAACCAGGAGGAATCCCTCAAGTCCGTAAAGAATCCTCTGAAGGACGACAAAAAACAGGGAATAAAAGCCAAAACATGAGTCAGCAGTTTTCCCGTTTTGACAGAGAAGAGTTTAAAGACTGCGCTTACGTTAAGTAAATGCAACTTGTTTCTGCATTGCATCCACACAACGTCCATGTCCACAAACTGTATGAAGTCGTTTCTGTCACAGACGAGATCAGACGGATAAACTGTGGCCAGCAGAAAGCAGATATAGGCCACGCCCATCACAGCCAAGACCACGCTGAGCAGGTGAGACAGCAGCGACGCCCAGATCTACACAAACACAAGACACTCAGAGATCAACACAAACACAATAAAAACTCCTCTGTGGACAGGAAATGACATCATCATAACTAACCCAGCTGACTGATGGGATTCTTCCTGCGATCGCTGCGACCGACCCCGAAAACACAAACTGAGGATGAGCAGAGACAATGTTAGCTTCTATTATTTATTGGTGTAAGATCTATTATTCATTTGATGTTTCTAATGATTTATAAACAAGGCTAAAATGCTTCATATCACATTAATTTCAAAGGGAAAGACTTTAACTACAATGTAAAAATCTAAAAAAACGTGAAAATCTAAAACAAGCACATTGTGGATATATTTGTGAATATTTTTGAGACAAATCTCTCCAGATACATTTAGCCCTAATATTTTGTGCTTTTATTTTGGTGATAACATGTTGGTAACAGACCATGAGTGACAGAGCATAGGGGGCATAGATGATCATGTTGTGGGAGTAGAGAGCCATCAGACTGAAGAGAGCCCCCAGCAGGCCAACCATGATCTGCATCACCTGTTAACATGTTAACAGAAATAAAATGAGCAGCAGAACCAAAACTACCTGTGGGTGTATCGCTTCAACTAGTCACCATTGTAACTGGTGACACTTTAACGCTTTCAGTCAGCTTTTCCATTGTGAATAAAAACACACTTTAGATTACAGCTAGGAGTTCAGTTTTCACCACATCTGTTTGAAAACAGTCACAATGATCAAAGGTGGTGAAACGAGATTTTAAAAACCACAGAAATTGGTTAAAAGTTGCAAACTAAAGTAGCAGAAAACGGACAAAAAAAGTGGTAAAAAGGGTCAATATTGGAACAAAATTGGAACAATTAGTTTAAACTGGCAAATAATTGGCATGATAAATGGTGAATGTGGTTAATTTGACTAAAATAAGCATAAAATATGGTAAAAAGATGTTCAAAGTGACAATAATGGGTCAACATATGACATTAGATGGAAAAGTGGTGGAAAGGGTTTATAAGTGCTAAACATGGAAAGTAGAAAAAAATGTGCATTAAAGGCATTAAATGTGAAGTAGAAGTGTCAGAAATGGGAGAAATGTAGCAAAAATACATTAAAAGGTGCAAAAATATGGCAAGAAAAAGATCTGAAAATAGGTTAAAATATGGAAAGTTTGGTGGAGTGGTGAAAATTTTTTGAAAATAAGTAAAAATTAGCTTAAATTGTTCAAAAAATATTCTTAGTTTCTTGAAGGCATCTGGAAACCTCCTCCCAGTGTCTCGCAACCCCAAATGGGATCCTGACCCCAAGGTTGAGAACCCCTGCTCAAAGATGAAGTGGAACTACATCATTCATAAATATTCATAATACTTCTCTCACCCCGAGGCTGAGCGGGGCCCCCTGGAGGAACACGGCTGTCATGTCGTCCACCTTAGCAGGGGCGGGGCTTCTGAGGGCAGGGGGCGGGGCCGTCGATGGGTTCTGTGGCGTCTCTAGTGGGATAGAGGCGTCATCTTTGGGAATCACCTGAGTGACTACGATGACCCCCCCCACGGTGGTGATGGACGTGGACGTCATGGTGGAGGTTGCAGGTGCTCACAGAGAATCCTGGAAAATCAAAACAGGAACATTAAAACATTAAAATTACATTTAAGATTTCCATAACTCCGCCTGTTTACATAATTACTGTAAGCCCGCCCCTTACATGAACAATTATAGTAAACCTTTCATGAACATATACAGTAACCCCGCCCCCTTACATTAATGATCACAGTAACCCCGCCCCCTTACATTGTTCTCGTCAACCTAAAAACTACCCTTTCTTATTATTCCTTTTGTTTACGCTTATTATAGATAGTTGTTTTGTGCCAAACAATGTCCGTCTAGTAGTTTATCAAAAATGATTGTTGAATAACCTAAACAAACTCTTTGGAGTTTACAGTTTATTGCTGAAATCACAGATTACAGTTTAGTATAAAACATGCTCTGTTTTTCTGACCCCAAAGACTATGGAAGCCCAAGAGATTCATAATTAAATAAATAAAAACAACATTTTGAAATAAATACTATTTTGATAAATATGGTATGGTAAATTGTAAAATAAGTAATATTATTATGAAATAAGTTTTATTATTCTTTAATATCTAATAATAATTATTTAATATTTCAGAATTATTATTTTAACAATGTCATACTTTTAAAAATAATGACTTTTTATTAATTTTCCAAGATTTTATAAAATGAAAACGTTTTATACAAAGTTTTTCAGCAAAATGACTTGGTCTGTCAATCAAAGCAAGTGGGTTGGACCTCTGCTTGATCCTTTAAGATCGATTAGTTTTCCTGGACACCAGTCCTGGCCGTTCTTTGACCAACACAGTGGTAGAAACGAGGTGTAGTTACACATTAAACTGGGAGGAATATAAATAAAAGTATTAATAATGTTTAAAAAAATACAGCAAGAAAAGTGCGGAGGAGGAGCTACATTCAGCTCTGGAGAGTAAGGACCTCCCCTGTGTCCCCCAACCATGGTTTGGAGATGAAAATAGAAAAGGTTTTAATAAGATAATTACAACATTACTCGGTCTGTGAATGGATATTTATCTGCTTTTGGATTGCAGTTTTTTGGCATCCAAAGGTTGTCATAGCAACCACAGAAGAATAACCGTTTTAACAAAAAAAATACATAAACTGAATGGACACAATGAAATTTAAAGGGACATTTTTCATTAGAAATGTCATCAAAACATTTCTAAAGCCACAATCTATCTTGAAATAAGGAAATTTGCCACTAAAATATACAAGATGTATTTTTCAGTAACTGGGCGGAACACGGACCCTCAGCGTCTACCATGAACACCAAAGGGGTACCCCGTGTCTCAGGCTTCTCAGCATTAGTGATAAGTCTCCATGATTAAATCCATAATGCAAGTGCTGCTGCTCATGTCTGAGTAAAGGATCAGCCAATCACTTCACTGGCTCCTCCTTATGTGCTTTGATTGACAGACTGAAGTCATTCTGCTGAAAAACGACATTATGAAATAAAAAGGCCATTATGGAAAAGGACATTATGAAACAAAAATTGACTTTGTCAAAAAGTTTTGAATTTTATAAAATCTTGGAAAATAAATAAAAAGTCATTATTTTAAAAAAGTATGACATTATTAAAATATGTAATATATAATTACATTAAAATATTAATAATAGATGTTAAAAAATAATAAAACTTATTTCATAATAATATTACCTTATTATATAGAAAGTGTCTAGAGATACGTTAAACGTAGCCATTGCCCCAGGACTGTGTTTTCATCGTATCAGGATCAGAATCAGAATCATAATTCCTTTATTAATCCCAGGGGGAAATTGCTTTTCTTACAGCCACAGAAAAAAATCACAAACAAAAGAATAAAAACGTTAACAAAGACAAAAGAAAGAATAAACAATAAATAAGTATATAATTAAGTATAAGACTGTTAAAAATAGGGATCAGAAACACACACATTACAGTAGTAGAAAATAAAGTAGGATAGATAATAATAATAATAATAATAATAATAATAATATATACCAATATAATTCAGATATTTACAAAAATAATACAAATATGATTTAGATATGTACAACAATCGAGCTGTGAGGTTTTAGTGATGAATTATACAGTTTGATCTCCACAGGCAGGAATGATTTCCTGTGGCTCCTGTGGAGCACCGTGGTTGGATCAGCCTGGTGCTGAAGGTTCTAAAGGTTCTAAAGGTGCTGAAGGTGGATGGTCTAAGGCGTCACACTGAAGGATTCTTCCTTCCGCTAACGTGAGTTCGAATCCCACTTCTGGCATATAATTTTTTTTTCATTTTAACATATTTAACACAGCAAATTCCACCTTTAAAAATACATATACAAAAAAAATAAACATTTTAAAGTTAAGGTTAAGATTGGGCTAAAATAAAAGGGTTAGCGGGGTAACTAAAAATAAATATGTGCTAAAATAAAACTGACGGAACTTTAAGTCACGTGGTGCACCAATCAAGTGATCTGAACTGGCCAATGAGGGGCGCTGCATAAGCATAGAGTAGCAGTCTATTCATACGTTTAACCTATCCATAGCCACGGCCTATTACATATTTGTCTGTTATTTATCAAAATGGTATTTATTTATTTAAATGTCACTTTTATTTCGGCTTCACTGATATTTTATTGACTAAAACAAACCGCAGTGAGTGGAAATGAAGGGTTTACAGAACAGAAAGTGATTGAAAATATACAATAAAGTCGTTTTGGAAACAACAAACTATATATTACTCCTACTCCTACTCCAACACCCACTCCCAGTCCCAGTCCCAGTCCCAGCCCTGACTCTACCAGTGCCATTGAAAGTGTTAAAGTATCAGTCAAAATGTTTACCTGACACGAGTTTAATGTCGTTTTCAGACGGAGATCAGGAAAAAGTTAAAAAAAGAAACCTTAAAAAATAAACTACTTCCTGTTGTCGCACTTTTACTGGAAGGTGCGTTCATGGACAACAAAGAAAATTGGACAAATACCGACTACTCTGACTAAACTGCTTTTATCTTCGTGGTTTAAATTGAATATATTGAATGATAAATGAACCAAATTAAACCTTATTTTATTTAATACGCACAAGCCACCACTTTACTATGAAAATCTTTGAATAATGAACAACATTGTGTATTATACTATAAGGAAAGTTTGTAAAATTATTACCCACGACGTGTGATTTTAACCTGAAATGGTAAATATCCGATAACACGTAAAAGCAGCAAAGCGTCATTTACAAGAAACATTAAGGAAACTTTATTGACAATGAAGAAAAAAACACATGACGTAACACAAACAATGACGCATAACGGTGTGTGTGTGCGTGTGCTTCCTCTTTGTCTGACATTAAATCAGGTAAAAAACTTAATAAATATAAGAAATGTAACTTTTCCAGAGTCACATACGTTTGACAACAAACTCCATGTTTGAATGGAGTCAAAAACAATCTTGGAACTTTATGGGAAGAGATTTGTCTAAAATATATTTACAAATGTGTTTTTCAGATTTTCAAATGTTTTTTCAGATTTGTACGTGTTTTATTAGATTTTTTTCATGTGTTTTATTTAGATTTTCTTATGTGTGTGTGTGCTTTTAAAAAAATATATTTCCACGTGTTTTTTAGATTTTCACTTGTTTTTTTCAGATTTTCACGTGTTTTTTAATATTTCCCAATTTTTTTTTTTTTTTTTTTCAGATTTTTGTGTTTTTCAGATTTTCACATGTTTTTCAGAATTTCACGTTGTGACAAAGTGGGTGAGGACACACCATTTGTCCCATCAATTTTATAATTTTGTTTTATAATTATTTGGCACTTCAACAGCATTTAAGTATGAAGAGTATGTTGGGAACGACTTGGTTACTTACTAGGGCTGCACAATTTTTGACAAAAAACCTAATTGCAATTTTTCTGACAGATATTGCGATTTGATTTACGATTTTTACAAATATTTTATACATTTAAATGGATATGCATTTTATTTTTTCCCAAATTCTGTTTTTCCACATCAGTTTTTTTAAATTCTGTTTTTTTTTAGAAATATTAATCTTTATTTTTTCAGAAAATATTAGTTTTTAACTTCTGTGAGGAAACAAAATACTAATAAATAAATAAAAACCCATTAATAAACAAAAATGTATATCCAAAATAAAAAATGTAATTTAAAATAATAGGTAAGATACAATTAAAAGGTAGATATAAGTTGTAGTAACATGGATTATTCTGACTGCTCATTTTAATTATTCATGTCATATAAGTATGTATGAGAACAGCATATTTCCCCTCAGGGATCAAGGATTTCCTGAATCTGATCAGGTTTATTGATTACATTTTTATCAACTTAATTTAAATTAACCTAATTTAAATGACCCTGATGACATCATTCCACATCGTAATGATTAAACAAAAATAAAAGTGAAACACATCACGTGTATGAAGTGTTTTCACCACTAGGGGTCAGATTTTATCAGAAGTTATGATTAATCTACAATGTTTCAGACTCTACAATCCCTGGTATTGATGGTATCGTCCACAACAACAGAACAACTTTATCCACAACCTTCTGTAGCTCTGATGAGATGTGTAAACGCTCTGAGCAGGTGAAGCTGATTAAAGCTGACTCATGTTTTCACGGAGCGACGCAGCGCTACATGAGAAACAGACGGAGCTTCTCAGACACGTTAAAGTTAAACGGGCACTGGTGGCTCTGATTTAAGAGTCAGGGATGATTTGCATAGTTTTTTGCCAGGTTAGACGGTGTTTCGGTGGTGTTTGAAGAGGACAGGATGAGAGTGGGAAGGATATTTCCGCATTAAAAATAAACGTCCTTTCCCTCACGATGACAATTCTGTCCATTTCCGCGTTCAACAGTGGATTCCATTTTCATTGTTCGATTCCGTGATTCCATCAACATGGATTTTACAGGACCCTAGCGTAGTTGTTAGCGCACTCAAAGACTCGCTATAGTGCATATAAGCGTGTAGGAAGGCGGTTCTTGGCAATTCTAATTGGTGAACATATATATCACTCAAATGATGGAGACAGAAGAAAAAACTTCCAGCGTCTGAGGTTACGTTATCGCAATAGTGAAAACCTTAATATCGATGCGATTAAGGTTAATTCTTCAGCCTTACCTAATTACCTTATTTTTGTGGTACTTGGAGCTACCTGTGCTGATGGAGATGCCATGATTGACTCCTGCTAATAGGAGTTTATTTAAGCAGTTGATCTGTGATCGTTGGGGAGGATGGACGTCAGTGTAGTTGTGTACAGTTGATGACAAACAATGGTTAACACTAGTCCACATGCTACATACAGTACATGTGAAACTTGGAGTCACCTTTAAATAAACACCTGCCTCCTACCACGTCCCTAACCGCTTCGGTCTCACTTCCTAACGCACGTGTTTTTTTAGATTTTCATGTTTATTAGATTTTCACGTTTTTGAGATTTTCACGTTTTTTGATTTTCACATTTTTTTTTCAGATTTTTACATGTTTTTATAGATTTTCACATTTTTTTTCTTCAGATTTTCACATTTTTTAGATTTTCAAGTTTTTTTCTCCAGATTTTCACTTTATTTCAGATGTTCTTCACATTTTTACGTGTTTTTTGTTTTTTTTTTAGATTTTTTATGTGTTTTCTAGATTTTCTCGTGTTTTTATAGATTTTCACGTGTCTCTAAGGATCAAAGATGATGGAGGTCTCTCGGTCGCTCCCTCTTCCACTCGGACCACACGAGCCTCTTTGATCTGGTTCCTCCTGAGGCGGAGCACGTAGACCGAGACCAGGACCAGGACGCACACGCAGCAAACCAACATCAGGGAAACCAGCACCAGCTCAGAGTGGAAACTACTCCCACTGTGGAGCTCACACTCTGTCACAGTGTTGAGTAGCGAGTTAGAATCTGCTTCAACCAATGAGAACAGAGGAAGAGATTATTGACCAATCACTGTCAACAAAAACAAAGAGAAGACATTACTCTGTCACAGATGTATAAAGTATAGATCTGTTCCTGTCCTTTGTTACAGATGTATTAAGAATAGATCTGTAACTTGTCACAGAAGTATAAAGAATAGATGTTACTTGTTACAGACGTATAAAGAATAGATCTGTTACTTGTTATAGACGTATAAAGAATAGATCTGTAACTTGTCACAGACATATAGAGAATAGATCTGTTTCTTGTTACAGACGTATATACAGGGTATCAGGTTCTACTTATTAAACTGATACAAAACATTACAGCTATTCTCTGTCGATAAATTATAGGATTGATAATCCTCCTCAGACTGGATGTGATGATGATGATGATGATGATGATGATGATGATGATGATGATGATGAAGATGATGATCTTACTTTGACCCACAGGAGCTTCAGTCTGTCCACACACGTCCTCAGGGTTAGAGCCGTTCAGGGTCTGGATTCTGAAGAGTTCATAAATATTTAAACTCTGTGCTGATCATGTTAACTGGTGACACACATAATAGGGCTGGGCAATATATCGAAATTCAAGCTATATCGTTTTCTATTTTGGCGATATAGAAAATTACAATATCGTTGATAGATATATTTTTATTTTATAGCTTATTTTTTATTAAAATACTTGTTTTAGAACACAATGAAAAGCTCAGTTAGATGATACCTGAGTGTGTTCTAACCCAGACCTTCATCTAAACAAAACGCACTACAGAACTCACTCACACGTGCTGTCCCTTAGAGGAGAAAAAAGCCAAAAGTGGCACATATTGTGCAGCTGTTTTTTAATAAATGTGTATTATTTTCCTCCTTTTGTGTAATGTGTTGTTCTTTTCTGTATTTTTTGTAACTTTGAACATCTTTATGAGTTGTTTTGTGTATTTTTTGGTATGTTTGTTGTTCTTGAACTTTGGTTCTCCCATCGTGGATTTTTTTCTCTTTTTGTGCCTTTTTGTGGATTTTTGTTGTTCTTTTGTGTATTTCTTCATTTATTTGTATGTTTTTGTAGTTTTTTTTTATGGGTGTGTTTGTGTTGTCTTTAAGTATTTGTGTTGTTTCAGGGGGTCCTGCTGACCGCTCTCTCTGCTTATGCCTCTCCATGTAGCTCATCGAAAAGTGAATGGGAGCTTGGAAAGCTGGAAAGGTCAGAGAGGTCCCAGAACAAAGCCTTACCACCAAATCTAAATGCATGCTAAATAAAGCTGTTTCACTAAAATTATCCTGACTGAATTAAAATTATCGAGATTTTTACAATATATCGCCATTTTGAGGAAAAAAATATCTAGATATGAGTTTTGCTTCATCCGTGAGGTTGGACTTACAGGTTGTCCTGGCTGCCCTCCACTGTGGTGCAGACCCCCCCTGTGGGGCTCCACCCACACTGAGGGTCTCTGCTCAGCACACACTGAAAGCAGCTCTTGGAGGTGGAACACTGGGCCGTAGGGACAGCCGTTACGCCCTCAGACGTCCCCACGTACACCACTTCCTGTACGCACACAAACAGCTGATGAATACAACTTTTAAACAACATTAATAAACAATAATGTTGTTTTTTATTTTTTATATTATTTAGGTAATGAAATACAGCCTTGGTCAGGTCACTGTTGAAAAAAACAATAATAACAATGATAAATAAAATAATAGTAATACAATAATAACAATAACAATAACATCATTGAGAAACTGGTCTTCAAACAACGGGGTCAATTCTTAACTTTCAACAGAATTTTTGATAAATGTCAGTTAGGCTTTGGTTCTGATCAAAGTGATCAATGACTGATTAAAGTGATCAATGTGCTGCATTTGACTCTGTGGACTGGCCAAGTATTTTTACCAGTATTATAATAATTAAAAAATAAAACAAGATAAGTGAATAAGTAAATATTCTAAAACATGTTGAACTTGTACAATAATCTAAAAGTCAAAATTAAGATGAGTGAAATATGAAGACTGAACAGAGCGAACGGAGGCCGACCTTAGACAAGGAGAAGACGACACTGATGAGTTGCTGAGGTGAGGAGAAAACCTGAACCTCCTCAATAACTCGAGGGCCTTCATCAAACACCATTTTGTGCAGGAACCCCGACTCTGGAGATCAGAGGAGGAGGATTACAGACCTGAGCTGAGCTTAGAGCCAGGGTTAGGGTCAACTAGAATTGTAATGACGTAATTGATAATTAATTACAATTATGATGTAATTATAATTCTAACTGTAATTTTAAAATTGTGTTGCTGTCGTAATCATAATTGAATTGTTACTGTGTTCAGATAATTGTATATGTAAATTTAATGGTCATAGATAATCTATAAAAAACTGTCAATTACAATATAATTAAATGCAAAACTGATAAACCATGTTACAGTTCTATGGCTTGCACATACATACATACTGTACATACATACATACATACATACAGTACATACAGTACATACAGTACATACGTAGTTAATAGTTATTTAAATGTGTTTTAGATCAAGTTGACCTGTCACTTTTCTTCCGGATCATTTTATTATTTGTTTTATAAATGTGAATCTAGGAGTTTTTCAGATTTTCACGTGTTTATTAGATTATCACGTTTTTTTTTTATTTCAAGGTGTTTTTCAGATTTTCACGTGTTTTTCAGAAACGTCACCGACATACTGTACATATTACACAAGTTTGTTTTGTAAATGTGAATCTAGAGTTTTTTTTTATATTTTCACGTTTTTCATGTTTTCGCGTTTTTCATGTTTTCACATGTTTTTCAGAAATGTCACCAACACACAAATGACGTGAAAAATACATGTGAAAATTGTGCATATATATATAAATATTTTTTAGACAAATCTCTCCCCATATGTTCAGAATAATAATCTGCAATAATCTCTGCTCCTGCTCTTAATATTTGTTGTGGTGTGAGTTGTTTGGTCAGACCTCACCTGTGAGGAGGAAGAGAACAGTGAACTCTTGGCCATTGGCCGCCTTTGTCCTCATCGCGGCCACTCGACTGTAACGGTCCTTAGAAACCACCAGCGGGGCGCCCCCTACAGGCCTCACGCTGTCCCTGGTCAGGAAACTTCTCTTCACCTCCGAGAGCTCAGAGTCCGACGCATTTGACAGTCCACACTGATGGTTTAGCAAAGACACATTTCAAATGTGAAGAGGACAAAAGGAAAGCATGTGGGACGAGACGTGAGCCCTGAGGGACGCCCAAACTGGAACTTTGTAGGGCTCTAAAACATACAAGTGAAATAAAATTTATAATTTTATATTTCATATTTAGGGCCCAGTACCAGAGTAGTAGTAGTCCACGTAGGACTGGGCGATATGCAGCAAAATTCATATTTTTTTAATTATTTCTCAAAATGGCGATATATATACAATATAAATCTCAATAATTTTATTTCAAATTAAGTTTCAGGGTTAAATTTGCTGATGCAAAATGCCACACAGGCTAAAATAACATCACGCTGCTTCAAGTAAAAAACAACACAAATACTTAATAGGACAAGAAAATACACAAAAGGAGAAAAATGCACACAAAAAAACCTGTACAAATAAACTGAGAAATAGACAAAAGAACAACAAAAAGACATAAAAAAAGAGAAAAAAAAGCACAATGGGAAAACAGAAATACATAAAAGAACAAAAATAAACAAAAGACACAAAAGGAGAAAAAGTACACGATGGAACAACAAAAAAACACAAAACGATTCAGAAAGACATCCATAATTACTGCAAAACCACAACCAAAATACACAGGACAACAAAATACACAAAAGGAGGAAAAAAATACACAATAGGACTGACACATTTACAGCTGCACAATGTGTGCCACTTTTGGCTTTTCCCCATCTAAGAGACAGCACGTGTGAGTGAGTGGCTTGTTTAGATGAAGGTCTGGGTTTGAACACAGTGATCATCTGACTCAGCATTTCATTCTGTTTTGAGAAATAATGAAAGCAGCGACACCTAAAATTAGCATTTTAATAAAAAATGAGCCATACAATTCAAATACAGTATATCATTATAGGCATTATTGTAATTTCCTATATCGCCAAATTAAAAAACTGGATATATCATAAATCTAGATATCTTGGAATGAACAGAAACAGGTTGAAACTGGTTCCTGTTCTGACCTTTCCCAGGTGTTTCTTGTGAACAGGACTCCATCGACCACTCTGCATGTCCAGAGCTTTAAAACTCCCTGTGAACACCGAGCGGACGTCCTCCAGGCTGAAGACACACACCGCAGAGCCACCATCCTCAGACCTGCACCAGAACCAGAACCAGAGATCAGAGGCTTAGGGACCAGGATCTGGACTCACACACTACTACTCATCATGTGTTGATGCAAAAGTAAATCCTTCATAGATGGACTTTGAATGGACTGATCATTGGTTCACGGCTCAACTAGTCTGGAGCACTCTGATGGACTCTTCTTCTATCCTATTCTGTTTGTCCTTCTGTTCACTAACCACAACCAGTGGAACCAGATGTTCTCCACCTCTGAACCTGGTTCCACTGGAGATTTCTTCCTATAAAAAGAGGGAGTTTTTTCTTACCACTGTCACTAAATGCTTGTTCATGTGGATCTTGTTGGGTTCTTTCTTTCTCACTATGGACTTTATATTTTGTTCAGCGCTTTGTGATGACTTTGTTGTATTTTGCACTATATAAATAAAGTTGAATTGAATTGAATTGATCCCATGTGTAAAACCAGGATTAACTACTGGACCGATCAATAAAAAAGTGGTGTTGTGAGAGGCGAGGCAGATATACCTACTACTCCCACCACCCATTAGAAACTCGGACTCACAACCAAACTTTAAATCTTTTCTCAAAACCCAGCGCTGTACAAATTTAATATATTATTATTATTATTATCATTACTTTTGAAAAAATTAGGACTCTGCCAAACAATTGTCATAACTTCTTAAATATTCAACTCAAAGATTTTTAGGTAAAAATTGAACGTACTCCACTCTAGGATCAGAGCTGAAAACTCACTACAGTTGAAGGGCTGTAGGTCAAGAACAGTTAAAAATAGATAAAAGTGGAAGACAACAAACAGTTGAATATTTTAAAAGTTAAATGGTTGAAATCCGTTGAAGAATGGCTGAACAGCTGAAGTTCAAATTGTTCAATCTTAAAATACTAAAATTCCCAATTGAAACTAATGGGGACAGTTTTTGAACAAAAATAATAATAATTTAAAGAAAAAAAATGATAAAAGTACAATATTTGACACATTTTGATATCTTAATAGCTGAAGGAGTTGAAACGCCCCAAAATTCTATGACGGAAGAAAAAACAGATAATAATAGTGAGGATGTCTCCTGCATCCTCATTAACATCCAGGATAACAGGATGAGGGGAGCCTTAGCCACGCCCTCTCTGAAAACATTAGCTTTTACATCACAGATGAACTCATCCAGGATATCAGGATTAGCCTGGTTAAATCCCTTGGCTAAACTAGCTTGGGTAAAACCAGATGCAATACCAGGAATAATATGAGAACTAGGACTAAAACAACAACTAAACCAGGACAGAGAGGACTAAAACAGGGACTAAAACTAGGGCTAAATATACAACAAGGACGGTGGGCTGTCAACCCAAAGTGGGTCGGTCCGGTTCGGTTTGTTTTGTTTTGACGAGCGAATGGAGGCAGACATGGCAACAAGTGGCCAAAAATGATCCAAAAGTGGAAAAAACGTGGCAAGAAAAAAGTGAAAAGTGACTAAAATGGGCCAAAAGCTGTCAAGAGGGGTTCCTGGTTCCTTAAATAAAGAGGAACCAGGTGGTATGTAATGCAAACGGAAGCTTAAATGGGCAAAAAATAGTGAAAAAGGGCAAAATGTGGAACAAAAAGAGTCAAAATGTAGGGAAAACAGTATATAAGTGGTATTTATTGGGCTAAAGGTAGATTATTGGGATGAACAGTGGCCAAAAATTTAAAAAAAGGACAAAAATTCAATAAAAGTGTCAAAAAGAACTTTAAAAAAAAAGGACAAAAATATGAAAAAAGGGATATTTATTGGCAAAAGGAGCTAAAGTCTAAAAAAAATGAACAAAGGAAATATGTAAAAAGGGTTTAAAAAGTTTCCCTCCTTTAAGGTTTTCTGGGGGAATAATAATTAAAATTAAGACATAAAGAGCCACATATTGAGAATCATTGACTTAATAACATCTTCAACATAGTGTCACTGATGACGTTATCTGGACACAAAATGCCACGGCTGAGTTTTGGTCCCAGTCCAGCTCTGAACAGGATTAATATTAATACAAGGACTAAAACTAGAGTCTGAACCACAACTAAAACTAAAACGTGTTTAAAGATCTAAATAGATCTGAAATAAGGAGATCCTTCTTCTTCTTCTTCTGATGTTTCTCACCACTGAGAGGTGAAGACTCCGTAGAACAGCGTGTAGGGGGCGTGGCCTCCTGCTGGTCCCAGTGTGAACACGTCCTGTAGAACGTTGAATGGAAGCTGTTTGTGTGACTGACAGAGAAGAGAAGCTTTGGAGAAGGACGTCCACTTCTTCTGTAGAGTCCTCTGGCCCCCCACATCATCCTGGGACAACAACAAACCATCAAACCCTCAATTCATTCATCGTTCATTACAAATATGGCGTAATTATAACTGTAATTTTTGTTGCAATTGTAATTGGCATGGAAATTCTATAAATTACAATTACAATTTAATTAAACGCAAACCTGGGAAACCATGTTCCAGTTCTATGTCTTACACATACGTAGTCAACAATTATTAAAACATGTTTTATATCAAGTTTTCCCACTACATTCACTTCTCTGGAGTGTTATTTTATCTCAGACGCCCACACCAAAATTATTAATACCAATATTTTCATTGATTAGGAAGCCTAACATGGTAACCAATAGAAATAATAGAAACAAATTAGATGATAGATAATGTTTTAGTGTATTTTACAGCTGATTTAAGACGTGGATCAAAACCAACCAATTATCATTAGAAATGCTAACAGAAAGCTAACACATGTTATATGTTTTATGGACTTATTTATTAAAGGCTCAGTAATTGTGATTAGGAAAAAAAAATGTTGGTAATCGTAATCATAATTGAATTGTAATTGAACATGGATAATTGCGGACGTCATTGTAATTGAAAAATGTCGTTGACCCCAACCCTGCCTCACGCCATTGTAGCTCCGCCCCCCCAGCCACTGTCACCTTACAGACTTGAGCCACCCGAGGGATTCGCAGCTCCTTCACAAAGTGAAACTCTTTCCCAACTTCAGTGAAGAAGAAGAAAAGTTTTCCCTCAGCGTCGTCCCACGACGAGCTGACAAACTGTGGCTCTGAAACACAGGAAGTGGAACCCATGTAAGGTGAGGTCAAAGGTCACAGAGGATCTCTGACACTCACCGTTCAGGAGGCCGACTGACAAGTCCAGGTTGACGTCCGGTCGGCCATCTTTGCTGAGGAACCGCGATATCTGAGGTTTTTCTCCTCTGAAGTCGGTCGTTGTGGCCGTGAATAGTTCACCATCTGAACACACATGCACGCACACACACACACACACACACACACACACACGCACGCACGCACACACACACACACACATACACATACACACACGCACAAACAATAAGCTACCTCTGTGAAAGTTTGAGTCACTTTAGTTCTTTTAAATCAATTTGAGACATTTTGGTTCTTTGCAGTTACTTTACAGGTCCTACATTATGCAAATCAACTTTTTAGTTTATAACCTTGTTACAATGTGAATTCCTTATCAAAAACACGGCAAAGTATTATTGGGATTCCTTCCTACATCTCTGAGAAATCCTCAATAATCTGCTCTCTGAGCTGCTTCTCTGCCTCTTCTGAGAAATGAGCATTTCAAATTCTAGTGACGTCACTAGAATTCTGAACCGCCCCCTCCAGGAAGTGCCTGCTGCTGGTGCCACGCCTCCAGAGTGAACATACACGCCCATTCTCTCTGGTGCTAGAGGCATGCGAGCGGCTGAAGAACAAGTGTTTGGATGGTCATTGTCCTTTCTTATTCAGTCTGCACAGGGAAAATAAACAGACTTTGTTTTTGTACCAAACGATAATGTCTGGTAACCGAGAATGCATGTTCGACTGCGAAAGTCCTCGGAAATTGTTCAAACTTCCTAAAGAAGAGTCTACTCGCCAGAAGTGGTTGGAATTTATCAGAATCAGAATCAGAATCAACTTTATTGACCAAGAATGTATGTTATACACACGAGGAATTTGACTTGGTGAACTGTGCTCTCTCTAATAGTGTAAACATTAAATAATAACAATCAACTAGAAAAAATAATAATAAATATAAACATAAATATAAACAGTAGTTAGACTAGAATGTGCAAAACTAAATAAAATAACAATAATAATAATAATAATAATAATAATAGTATAAAATAAAAATAAAAAATAAAATATAATAATAAATTATAATAATAATAAGATAATAGTGCAGTAGTGCATTGATGAGTAGCGCAGGAAAACATTTAAATTAAATTAAATTAAATTAAATTTATCTCTGGGAGCACGTGACACACCATCCATCATCCGTTAGTGTGTGACCGTCACTTTACAGAAGACTGCTTGGTGAACCTTGGCCAGTTCCAAAGTGGATTGTTCAGTAAATTACGTCTTCGAACCGGAGCGATTCCCACAATAAACCTCACTGATAAAGAGGCCACAGCCATAAGTAAAATAAACCTCTAGCCAAATGTTAGCAATACTCACTACTTTGTCTTTATATGTGAAATACATTCTCTGGAACTGTTGACAAAGTTTGGTGGGCGTGGCTGTTGCCCATGCTGCCGGGGCTCATGAAATGGGAGGCGCTCTGAGAAACCGAGCGTCTCAATTTCCGGGTTGAAAGAAAAGAAGTAATTTCTAAATAAATTAATATTTTATTTTGCAAAATGTAAAATATTACCCATATGTGGTTGTAGGTGATTTTGGAAGGTGTTAATATAGCATAATATAGGACCTTTAAGTCACTGGATCTTTGGAGTCACGTTGGTTTTTAAATCACTTACGTTAGTTTTTGAGTCACCTTGATTCCATTTGGTTCTTAAGGGTTCTACAGAGTTACTTTGGTTCTTTAGATTCAATAGCCTGGCAGATATGTAGCAATATTAGGCAAAGATGTTCACTACTGGAAAAAGTGTGACATTTTTTTTTTGGGATCCACGCTGGTAAACCAATGGTTCCCTGTCAAAATCTAGAAATCCAAGATGGCTGCCATTCGTGTTACCAATTTGGATATAATTTGGATATTTTGTCATAACTTTGGTTCTATTTGACATAGAAGCATGATCTCAGTAGCAATTTATAGGTTTTCAGGGTCAAGGAATTCAATAATATATCTTAAAATACTGTAAATTGTGTTCAGAGCAAGATCCAAGATGGCCGCCATCTGTATTGCAAATTTCAATCTCACCATAACTTTATCTTAGATCTGTATCTAAAATCTGTATCTTTTTGGGGACAAGAATTGTCATGAAATAGCTTAAAATACTGTAAACTGCATTGAGCAAGATATAAGATGGCTACCTCAACATTTTACACATGGAAAGGGTGAAATTGTGATTTATTTGCAGCCATAAATGTTTATGACAAAAATGCCTTTTAAAGAGTGAACGATTTGATTTAAATCCCCATCAAAACATGAATTTATTTATTTATTTTCATTTATTTATTGTGATCCTGGTGCATGCAAAAGCATTAATCTGATTATGTGTTTATTTTGCAGCACTTTCCAACATCTACAGTGATTAAAGTCAAACTTTAATGTAGATATCTGATTAATATTTAAATGAATTTAACAAACATTTCAATTCTACCCAAAAACCTATAATTCATACGGATGGCGGCCATCTTGCATTTCTTGATTTTCAGTGGGAACCATTGGTTCACCAGCGTGGATCCCATTATAAATGAATTCAGCTACTCGTGTACACATGCTCATGCTTTCTTCTAGAAGTGAACATGTTTTTGACATTCCTGCTTGGCTATTGGTTCTTTAGTTTTGTAAACATTTGAAGGTGCCTTGAGTCAATCTGAGTCATTTTCTTTGGTTCATTAAGGCTTTTGAGTCAGTTTGAGTTTTTTGGTTCTTTTCAGTCATTTTGGATCTTTTAAATCACCTAGGTTTATTCTCAAGTTACTTTTGGTTTTGGTCATTTTTTTTGTCAATTTGAGTCACTTCTGCACTTCAGTCACTTTCACTTTTTCAGTCACTACGTGCTGATTTTCATGATGTCAGTAACTTTTGTCAAAGTGGAACTAGACACTAAAGTTAGGGACAAACTTTATGTGGCACTGACCCACAGTGATGGCCGACGTCCTCTCAACAGGACTGAACGGACAGTGGCCTTTGGTTCTGTCGTTTTCCACCAAGGAGAAGCTTTCAATGTCCTGAAGAAGAAGAAGAATCAAGCCAACATCAGAGCAGATCGTTTACAGCTGTGAAATACATCAGAACTCAAAAAACAAAGACTGCAATCTGAGCGAAAAAGTCTGTTCCTGTGTTTTCCTGTCCTGGGTCACATGGAGCCAGTCTCAGCAGACGTACAGTAAGGTATAGGGACATGTAAACCCCCCAGGATAGGACCCCAGTCAGAGAAACAAGCTGGACTAGAACCCATGATCCCTGCACTGAGAGGCAGCAATGCTCACCAGTGTGCCACAGAAGTCATCATTTTAAAAACATTTAAAAAATCAATTCAGGGAAAAAAGAAAGAAGAAAAAATTAGATTAAGGTCAAAATGTAAAGTCACAAAAGTCAGACTTCAGAGAAAAAAGTAAGAATTCTGAGATAAAAAGTCTGATTTCTTGTAACAAGGGCGTAAATTTCAAAAGAAAAAAAAAAGAAAAAAATACCTTATTTCAATGGAATTTAAAAATCCAAGTTTTACATTAAAGTAAAAGTTTATTTTTCCAAAAATTGAGCATCGCGTTACTTCAGGCAGGCACGGAAGTCAAGCTAGCCCAGCCCCATCATCTGTCAGTAGCTGGTAACAACTGACAAACCAAAGCTCAGGTGGTAGAGGGGTCGTCTTCTGATTGAAATGTTGGGGGTTCAGTCCCAGTCTATACCTGTCTATGTGTCAAAGTGTCCTTGGGCAAGACATTGAACACTAAGTGGTCAACCAGCGCCTTGCATGGCAGCTCAGTCCCATTGGTGAGTGAATGTGAGTGTGAATGGGTGAAAGAGCTATGTCAGCGCTATATAAATCAAGTCCATTTACCATATCCATCAGTTAATCATCCAGCGGATCATGATCCATGCTTCCTATTGGTTAGTTAGTCACGGCATTGAATTTAAACCACTGCAAAACGCCCACTTCCGCATGCCTCTCAACCCACCCCTGCCCTAGCTCCTCCTTTTCTGTCTAATTAAACAGTGTCTCCTGTTGTCCTGCTGACCGCTCTCTCTGCTTATGCCTCTACATGTAGCTCATGGAAGAGTGAGGGGGAGCTCCCTTCGCTTCGGGCTTTCCACGCAGCTGCTGGAAGGGAACAGAACCTTACAGCTAAATCTAAACTGCATGCTAATAAACAATTAGACTAAAGTGATCCTGACTGAAGTATTAAAAGATTACAGTAGTTCAAGAAATATTTGGAAAACAGACAACAATGTGTAATAATTAACAATGAAAAGTCCTAATTTACAACACTGAACACAGGTGTCCCACAGGGATCAATACTTGGGCCTCTCCTCTTTACACTGTACATTAATGATTTACCAAACATCTGTCCAAGAGCTGGTTTCCATATGTATGCAGACGATGCAGTTGTCTATGTGAGTGGCCAATGTGTTGAAACCATTACTGCACAGCTGCAGCAACACTTTAACTCTGTGTCAATATGGTTTCAAAACTCAGGACTAACCCTGAATGTGAGTAAGACAGTGTCAGTTTGTTTTGTTTCCAGATCACATCCCCTAGAAGAATTAATAATATAGACATTGTCCAGATCAAAGAAGTTAAATATCTGGGCCTAATCTTGGACTCCCATTTATCGTTTGAAAGTCATGTAAAAAAAAAAATCACAAGAACAACCAAAGTAAACATGTACAGCTTTATCATTTCATGTGGCAAATGTATTTATGCATTCAATGATTTTCTCTCATCTCAGTTATTGTTTAACCTCCTGGTCACAGGCAACTACCACAACAATCAGGCCTTTAACACTGATTTACAACAGAACATTAAAAATACTAGATAAAACATCTGTCAGAACGCACCATTGTGGAGTATTGCAGATGATGAACTACCTTATCTTTGAACATTTTATAAAATGTTGTAATTTAAAATTGTTATGTAAATGTTTGTAGATCCAAACCCCTGATGTCCTCAGACGACTCAGTCCCACTTTGATCTGTGTGCAATTATTTTTAGATTGCACTCAAATGCACTTCCTTTGTGTAATGTCAGAATTAATGTCACTGTATCCTGTATTTTCTGTTTGCATTTGAAAAGCCCTTCTACGGACGGACATTACACATTAGCCTTGGCTCTAAATGTTGTAATGTGGTACATGTTGATTGTTCAAACTTGTTTCCATCAAATAAATAAATAAATAAATGTGATGCTAATGTGTAGCGTTTAGTTTGTAAAAAGACTCACGATGAAGGCGTTTCGAGGGCTGAAGCCAAAGCTGCCACAAACGTAAAGGTGGGAGGAGTTTATCTGCCTCAGCACGTGAACGAAATTCTGACAGTCGACCTGTAGACAGACAGACGCACGCATGCACACACACACACACACACAGAGTGGCTGTTTGTCAGAGAATCAATAATTATCTGATAACTATTGTACATCCCTAATCTTGATTTTTTGGTTATTAAAATCTACTGATAACGTAGCCCCACCCCGTTACCCTATGACACTGCTCAGCTAGCGTTGCCACGTGCTAAGCAAGGACAGGAACAGATCTATTCTAATATGTCTGTAACATCCTCACCACGGCATTGTTTCGTATTTCTAAACATTGCTGTATTTCTTCATCTGATGGTTTCCACATCACCTGAAGGAGAACAGAGACGAGATTAGAAAAGACACAGACTTTTCTATTTCATGATTGGCCGACCTGCCCAAACTTCTGCTTTAGAGCGATGACATCACTGCGGCTGACGTCCAATGAGAGCACAGTGTTCTGCGCTCCCACGTAGAGGGTGGAGCCATCGGTGCTGAGCAGCAGAGTGATGGTGTCATTAAGGTCAGGGACATGGAAGTGGACCAGAGGTCTGACTGTAGAGTCTACACACACACACACACACACACACACACACACACACACACACACACACACACACACACACACACACACACACACACACACACACACACACACACACACACACACACACACACACACACACACACACACACACACACACACACACACACACACACACACACACACACACACCAAAATGACGAGTAACTACTATTAGAGTAACTAAACTTAATTCATTTGTCTTATAAAATATGAAATATGTATGTATAATAAGTTCTGATGAACTACGGCTGGGCCCGCAGAATGTCACCGCGCCGAATAGCACGTACCACGTTCCTGAAAATTCAGTCAAATGACTCAGTTCCACAGAGTAAAACAAATGTCTCTGAAAGTCTCTGGACATCCACTCATAGAATATCTATGTCAAATTACAGCCCGATTCAACGAGCATTAATGGAGGAGGAGTCATTTGGCGCCCCCGTGACATGTATGGAGTAATGGGCCCCAGTTATATATTGGTATGTGCCAATGATTCGGTACCACCAACTGTCGTAACATTTGACTCACAAATAAATAAGACAATGACTTTTCTTTTGGGGCCCAAATAGAAAATCAGGGTCCAAGTGTCGAGGATTAACAGAGGATTAGTGATTTTAACTAGTGTACACAACAACAACAACAACAACAACAAAGTGAGGGCGTTTTGAATTCGGTAGCTCTGCCTAAAAAAGTCCGAAATATTAAAAATTATAATAATGTCATAAAAGTCCTCTTTATTTGCACAACATAAATATTATAACATACGATGATGATGATAAAAAACTAATATTGATAAATCAAGTCAAATAATCATAAACAATCATATATTTATTTTCTTTTAGACTCTAATAGGGATGTAACGATTAATCGTAAGGCAGTTAAAAATCGATTCATAGGAATCACGGTTGATATCAATTTTCTGACAATTGAATCGCAGTACTTTTTTTATCCACAAGTGTAGGCGGCGGGCGGAGTCTGCTAATACTTTCTTTCTGGCTGCCTTCTACTCTTAAATATGTTAATAAATGATTCATTACCCCTTTAGCACCTAAATAATATCTGTAATATTACTTGAATGTCTGTAAAAGTCACGTTTTTCTATTAGCTCTGTCTGCTAGCATAGCTTCTCTTCTTCACTGCAAGATATCTGCATGCCAACCGACCACTGTGTTACCAGCGCCCTCTGCTGGTCCAAACAAATATGACGTAAATCAGTGAAATCACGTTTTTTTTTTTTTTAAAGTCCAATTGTTAAGGCACAAAATACATTTTCAGTTGCACTTTTAAAAAGAAAAAGAACTATTATGCAGTTTTGCATTGTTTATTATAGAACCAGAATTTAAATTAATAGGCTTCATTTTCATGTGTATTATTCCTTTATTTCATTCAAGATTTATTTTTAGTTAAATTGCATTGTTTTGAATAGTTTTTCAAGGGATTCTTTTCACAATGAAAAATAAAAGGAAAATAATACAGTATTTTCTAATTTTTTTCCCAAAAAACAAATTTGTCTACAGTCCCATTTTGTAAAATAAATCGTGAGAGAATCGTATCGTGAACCCAGTATCGTGAATCGAATCGTATCGGGAGTTGAGTGAATCGTTACATCCCTAGATTCTAATCAACCTTAGTCATGTTTTTGGATTGTGGGAAGAGTTCCCAGAAGAATCCCACGCAGCACGTGGAGAACATGCAAACTGCATGAGTGTTTCTAACGATCCCTAAAATAAAGATTTTAAGGGGTTTTTTAATACACAATAATGCACTTATTAATCATTAGGTCAGCTTTGAAACATTTCAATATCACAAACAGGAAATGATGTAAGGAATAAACTCTAAATTAAAATATATTTAAAATCCAAATAAAAACTGATGTTTATGAAACAAATGAAAAACTGAATAAAAACGAGGATTCATTATGAAATAGACGATTTAAAATATTAGAATTATTAATTAAATACTTTAATTCATAATGAAGTCAAGATGGAGGCGAAGACCATGTGTTGACATTTATTGATTCCAAACATGGAGGAATTACAGTTTTCTAGTCGTTTCATTTAACAACGACACAAAATGATAAGTTTTTTATTCACACCTTCTTGTGAATAAATGTGGAACATTAAAAGATCTATAGATAAAAGCTTTGAAACGTTTGATGTGAAAGTGATGCTGACAGTGAAAAAGTAAAATCACAGGCATCAGTTTAGAGAGAAACTGAAAAAAACATTAAGATTAAAAAAATGTTCTGAAATTTAAAAAAAAAAAAAAGCTGGTGGTCTTTATTTATTTTAGAACGATTTGAAATTCTAAATCCTGAAAACACTAATTATAGCCAGAAAACTGAAATGTTTCACTTTCTACTGAACTCTCCAAAAATAAATCAAATAAATTCATAAAATGTAACATTTGTATTTTGTTTTTTAAAGAAAGAGATGGTTTTAATAAAGTTCATTGTATTTTCAGTGCTTCTCCCATCAACACATAGAGTTCAGCTTGTGGTTTCTACCACATGGCAGAGTTTTACACTTTATAAATATATCTATACTTAGAACTGACTATTTATTTAGTTTGAATTAAATTCATTTGTTATTTTATTTTTATAAATAATTCTACATTTTGACAAACCTTTTATTTTATACGGATGTCTTTGTGGAAAATAAATTTGGTTCCAATTGTGGTAGATTTTTCCTTTTTAAGTTTCTACATGTTTACTGTATGTAAGGGAACCCGTACCAAGATTTATTATCAATAAATAAACATGAGGGGAAGTAACCACTAAGTACTATTTCAATCAAGTAACAGTACTTGTACTTGAGTAGGATAAATCAGTACTTTTTACACCTCTGCTAATAGTAATAGTAGCCCATCAAAACAAACTGAAAGTATAAATACTCACGGAGGAGGAAGGAGGTCCTGGGAGGAGGCAGGGAGTCACACAGGCTGAGGATGATTAAGATGAGGACGAGGAGCATGTGCGCCATGATTATAACAAATGCTGAGGAAAGAAAACACTCAGCTTTACCACAACTTCCTCTTCATCAACCCTGCACACACACACACACACACACACACGTCACCATGGATGGAGTTCTGCCAACTTTCAAACAATACGTGAGATGTCCTGCCAGAGAGGAGAAGACCCTGGATCTGATGTATGCTAACATTAAGGAAGCATACATCTCCTCTGCTCCCCCCCTCTGGGCAGGTGTGATCACACCCTGGTTCTCCTCAAACCCTGCTATGTGCCTCTGGTGAAGAGGAAGCCTTGGACCACAAGGTCTGTGAGGATGTGGTCGTAGGAGGATTATGAGACACTGCAGGGCTGCTTTAAAGTAACCGACTGGCCTCCACTCTGTGAGCCCCACGGGGAGGACATTGATGGCCTCACAGAGTGCATCATGGATTACATACATTTTTGTGTAGACTGCAATGTTCCAGCTGGAACTGTAACCTGTTACACCAACAATAAACCTTGGATCACTAAGGACATGAAGGACATCCTGAATGAGAAGAATAGGGCGTTCAGAGATGGCAACCGTGATGAGGTGAGGAGAGTGCAGGGGGTACTCAAACTTAAAATCAGGGAGGCCAAAGACTATTATAGGAGAAAACTGGAGAATAAACTCCAGCGAAACAACATAAGGGAGGTGTGGAGTGGCATGAAAACCATCACCGGGTTCCAGAAGACTGGTAGCATGGGGTTGGAGGGCTGTGTGGACCAGGCCAATGAACTGAACCTTATTTTCAATAGGTTTGATACTGCGGCCCCTCCCCCACAAGATTCTGCTGCTGGCTGCTCTACAACAAGTGCCACTCTACCTCCTCCTTCTCCTCCTCCTTACAGACCCCTTGTCTGCTCCGCAACACCTTCATTTACACCCACCTACTCCACCCCTCCCCCGGCTCTGCATTATGTCTTCCACAACCTGAGGACCTCACCCCTTCCTCAACTGTCACCTCTACAATGTTCTTCACATCTGACCTGATGAGAAAACATCTGACGAGACTTCATTCTGGCAAAGCTGCAGGCCATGATGGTGTTCTTCCCAGGGTACTTAAAGCCTGTGCCCCCCACTGTGTGGAGTTCTCAGTCTGAGCCTCCACCTCCAGAGGGTCCCCACACTGTGGAAGACATCCTGTCTTGTTCCTGTGCCAAAAAAGCCATGTCCCAGTGGCCCTCAGGACTGACGTCCCACATCATGAAGACCCTGGAGAGGCTCGTCCTGGATCTGCTAAGGCCTATGGTCAGGTCCTTCACTGATTCACTACAGTTTGCCTACCAGCCCCGCCTTGGAGTTGAGGACAGCATCATCTACCTGCTGAACAGAGTCTACTCATCTGGACAAGCCGGCGAGCACTGTGAGAGTCACCATCCACCTCTACTGGGTGAGAAGATGGCTGCGATGTAGGTTGACCTCCCCATCGTGTCCTGGATTGTTGATTACCTGACGGGCAGACCACAGTGCGTACGTCTACAGAACTGTGTGTCTGACAGGGTGGTCAGCAACACTGGGGCCCCACAGGAGTCCTGCCACCTTCAGAGGTTTTCTGATGACTCAGCAGTGGTTGGCTGCATTGAAAAGGGTGATAAGAATGAATACAGGACTGTGGTGAGCAACAAAGAGACAAAAGAGGTCATAGTGGATCTGAGGAGGGCAAAAACACCAGTGACCTCTGCTTCCATCCAGGAGTTCCTGTGGACACTGTAGAGGAATCCAAGTACCTGGGGGTGTACTTAACAATAAGTTGGACTGGACTAAAAACACAGAAGCTGTCTACAAAACGGGGGCTAAGGAGGCTGAGGTCCTTTAACATCTGCAGACAATGCTAAGGATGTTCTACGAGTCTGTTGTGGCCAGTACAATCTTCTTCACGGTCACATGCTGGGGCAGTGGGTTGAGGGTCTCAGACGACATCAGACTAAACAAACTGATCAGGAGGGCTGGTGATGTCGTGGGGGAGGAGCTGGACACCCTGACGACCGTGGCTGAGAGGAAGATGCTGTCCAGGCTTCAGTCCATCTTGGATAATGTCACACACCTTCTCTACGACACACTGGCCCAACAGAAGAGCTCTTTCAGTGGGAGACTCCTCCTACCCAGATGCACCACAGGAAATCCTTCCTGCCTGTGGTCATTAAACTCTATAACGCCTCCCTAAGACAGTCACCCCCCCTCCCCCCCCACACACATTTTATATATGTACAGTTATATTTATATTGTTTTTAATAGATGTGACTTGTATAATATATAATATATCTGGAGCTGTAACGAAAATAATTTCCCCCTGGGATTATTAAATTATTTCTGATTCTGACAGACACACACAGACATGTCATGGAATTTCTATAAAAACAATTTAATTAAATGCAAAACTAAACAAAATACTACATTTCTAATGTTAACGGGTCACTTGACCCATGTCTAAAACCAGCTGTAAAATACACTAGTAAATATTATCGATCATCTAATTAGTTTCTCATCTATTGGTTACCATGTTAGGCTTCATTATCAATGAAAATAGTGCTATTAATATTTTTGGTGTGGGCGTCTGAGAATTTTTTTTGGTCAATATATCCCTAGATTTCAATTTATTAAAAAATAAAGATAAAATGATACTTAAGAGAAGTGACAGGTATGTGTAAGACATAAAACTCACAAACCACAATTTTGTGTTTCATTAAATTGTAGTTTTCATATAATTCCCATGCCAATTACAACTACAAAGTGAATTTCTGAACTCAATTACAATTCAATTACAGTATGATTACAAGAGCAACATATGTTATAAATTACAGCTACAATTACATCATCATCATCATCAAAACTTTATTTCAGACACATACAAGGTCCATAATTACGCCATAATTTTAATTTATTATCAATTACACTATTACAATTATAATTGAGCCCAACCCTGATAAAACATCTGGAATAATACGATAAGTTAAGATAAATTTAAATAGACGAAGGTGAAATGTAGAAAAATAAATTATAGTAACACTTTATATAATGTAAACAAATAAATAAAACAAACAACAAGGGTATATAAACACAATAACAGGGTGACATATAGATACAATATAAATGTAATATTTAAAATACACAAAACGACGAAACGTTTTTAAATTTCCCTAAATGACGTTGTTTGGAAAGAATATGAAAAATGATTTGTTTTGGATCATGTTTTATGTGAATAACATAAATAAACTGCATTTTGTTTGTTATAAACACATTTATTTGTTATGGAACAAAGCTTTGTAAAACATGTCTTGGATTTGTTTTAAAGTCAGAGTTGATATATTTCTGGTCCTTCAAGTGTTTTTGAAGATAACTGAAGATTTAGGAGGTAACAGGAAGTCATTGCAGTAGACCGCAGAGAAACAGGAAGTGACACCCCCTCACTGTGGCTGCTGTCACCACTTTTACTTCCTGCAAAAGAACTAATGCTGCAGAGCACTATGCAGTCCTCCTGAGACCTTACCATGTGGAGTTTACATGTTCTCCTGTAACACTTACAGCTTAGAATTTTAAAGAACTTTGATCAACATTGTAAAAAAAATTGTGTTTATCTTGTATCCATAAAATATTCAAAATAGCCCAGGAAATATTGTGAAAAAGATGTGTACATGGGTGGATTTGACTAGCTGAATCCATTTTTAATGGGATTCACGCTGGTGAACCAATGGTTCCCACTCATCGTCAAGAAATCCAAGATGGCCGCCGTCTGTATTGCAAATTTCAATCTTATCATAACTCTGGTTCTGTTTGATGTAGAAACATGATCTTTGTGGCAAAATGTACGTTTTTGGGGAGAATTGAAACAATTGTTACACTCATTTAAATATTAATCAGATATCTACATCAAAAGTTTTAGAGTTTAATCATAGTACATGTTGGCAAGTGCTGCAAAACAAACACATCATCAGATTAATGCTTATGCACTAGGATCATAATAGATATAATCTTCCTAAGAAATAAATGAAAATAGAAATATTAATTCATGTTTTGATGGGGATTTAAATCAAATTCTTCACTCTGTCATACACAGTTGTGGCTGCAAATAAATCACATTTTCACCCTTTCCATGCGTAAAGCGTTGTGGTGGCATTTTATATCTTGCTATGGATGTAATTTACAGTATTTTAAGCTATTTCAGGACAATCCTTGACCCCAAAAACCTACGTTTTGCCACAAAGATCATTACGGTATTTTAAGATTTATTATTGAATTCCTTGACCCTGAAAGCCTACATTTCACCACTGAGATCATGTTTCCATGTCAAATAGAATCAATATCCAAATTGACAATACGGATGGCGGCCATCTTGGATTTCTAGAGTGGATCCCATTAAAAATGGATTTTTACTAATGTTTATATCTGTGCGCACACACCTGGAAGAGTTTTCCACAGTTATAAAATGATTCGTGTTTCATTTACCAGGAAGAAGAAGAATCTCCAACATCGAGGACACACTGCTCTACTCCATCTCCTCCTGAGTAAAGGTGAACACTTCCTGTTGTTTCTCTGGACAAACGCACTCACAGACACAGCTTGGAGGTTAGAACACACCCCCACCCCCCCTCCCCACCCCCAGTCATTGGTGGACAATGAGATTTAACACATTTGTTCATAGACTGTGAATCTTTTATTTGGGAAAACTCTACATATAAATAACTGATGTGGTTTTTCACTGTAAAGATTGTTAATAAAACAAGAACAGTTTCGTCAAAACATCGGATTCTTGTTGCACATGCTAACATAGCGATTTTTCGAAAACATTGAGCAACAAACCACGTTCAAAAAACGTATGTGAATTTTTTAATGTTACTTTTAACCAGATTTACAGCAACAATTGTGAAATTTGTAAAAAGAAAATGAGTAAAATATATCAATGTAAAATCTAAATGTAAAATCTTAAATGTATTAAATGTTAACTCTAATTCTAAATGTTAAATGTGACATTTAAATAAAAATGTTAAATCTAAAAGCATCTAAATCTTAATGTTAAATCTAAATGTCACAAGTGAAACCAATGTTTAGCTAACATGCAAATTCACCAGAAGTACCAAAATAAAAACTCATTAACACAGAGGAGCGGGTGAAACTAATATATAATATATAGTTACACCTGTCACACTGAAATGTTAAATATAGATGTTAAATTTATCATTTAACATTCATATTAAATATTAAACATTTATATTTAATATTTATCATTTATATTTATCATTTAGATTAAACATTGACATATTTTTACGAGACCAAAAATACCACAATTTCACAAATATTGCTGTAAATCTGGTCAAAAGTAACATAAAAAATATTCATATACATTTTTTTAAAACGTGGTTTGTTGCTAAATGTTGCTGTTTATTTTAGCATGAGCTACTTTACAATCAGCGCCCGTAGCTTTAGGGTTAGCATTAATAGTTTTTTTTAACTGAAAAATAAATGTGCGGCACCAGGTGTTTGTTGCCCTCCAGTGGTGGGAATAATAACAGCAGCAGAAGAAGAAGAAATTAAAACATATTCTTTAACCACAAAATAACATGACTTCCTCTTCAAACAGACAGATCTGACTCATAAAAATAATTGTAGACAATCAAAACTATGAAGTTTATCAGTTAAACCAATTAAACATTTACTTAGTTCACCAGATAAACCAACCTTTACCAGGTTTACTAGGTAAACTTTTACAATGTTTAGCAGTTAAACCTTTACTAAGATTTAGATATTACTCACCCAGATATATTAAAGTAGATCCTGAGTTGACTAAGTGTGATAACTCCTGATTTATTCCAGAACTAAAGCAGCTCGTGGTCTTTTCATTGATAAATTAAAACCTGACATGATCCATGTTTTTACCAAACAGGAAGTCTCACTGTCTTCACTCTTCTTGTCCTTCATTGGTTAATAAGCATCACGTGACTCGCTTTGCTAAGAAAGGCCATGAAACATTGTGACTCGGAGCAAACGATGGGCGGAGCTTCTCAAACATTCATTCGTCTCTTTGGCGTGATTGGCTGACGAGTTCCAGCAGCGAATAGCAGCAAATCACAGTTTGATTCATAAAATAAGGCTTTGAGCAAAAGCTTCAGAACCAGAGGTTGGAAACCAGTTCAGTCTGTGGTCTGACCTGGTCTCAGGAGTCCAGTCTGTGAGGAAGTCTGTAGAGACAGGAAGGAGAATTCAGACAGGACCAATATCACAGACACAATAACAGACAGGACCAATATCACAGACACAATAACAGACAGGACCAATATCACAGACACAATAACAGACAGGACCAATATCACAGACACAATAACAGACAGGACAAATATCACAGACACAATAACAGACAGGACAAATATCACAGACACAATAACAGACAGGACAAATATCACAGACACAATAACAGACAGGACCAATATCACAGACACAATAACAGAGAGGACAAATATCACAGACACAATAACAGACAGGACAAATATCACAGACACAATAACAGAGAGGACCAATATCACAGACACAATAACAGACAGGACAAATATCACAGACACAATAACAGACAGGACAAATATCACAAACACAATAACAGACAGGACAAATACCACAGACACAATAACAGAGAGGACAAATACCACAGACACAATAACAGAGAGGACAAATATCACAGACACAATAACAGAGAGGACCAATATCACAGACACAATAACAGAGAGGACAAATATCACAGACACAATAACAGAGAGGACCAATATCACAGACAGGGCAAATATCATAAACACAGACCTGGTTCGACCAGAGGAATGTTTGTTGGTGCTGATTGGTTTGGGGACGTGGTGAAACGATGGGCGGGGCTGAGTGGGTGGAGCCAAACTTCTTGGTTTCTTTGGCACCATCGGTTTGAGAGGAACCAAAACCTGCAGAGGAACCGGTGACATGTGAGTACAGGACTAGATGGAGACGCTTCTGATCAGAAAGGACTGATTCTGTGATTTAGATTTGTCCCACGGTCAGCGAAGACCTCACTGCTGACCTCATTAAATCACAAATCACTAATGATCACCTGACTCTTCACTAACCTGTGCAGGCGAGACAGGATTGGGCGGCAACGGCTTGGTGGGAGGAGCTGGACGACTGGTTAGCGGCTGTGAGGGTTAGTGAGGAAGAGGAGGGAAGAAGAAGAAGAAGAAGAAGAAGAAGTGACGCTCAAAGGCAGCACAGACTCACAGGGCGACTTTATAAACGGATGCTTAAAGTGGGCGGGGCTGTGACCAGCATTCAGCTACATGAGTTTTGGAACTCTCTAGATGATCAGTGTGATGTTTTTTCTCTTCGATGTATATGATTATATACATGTAATACAAGGATAATCCACCATGGGGCAGTAATTAGTTTCCTTTCCAGCAACTCTACAACATTATCATTTATGAGGAAAGATGCACATGTGGTTTTAGAAGAACTTTTTTAATTTTTTAGAAGATTAAGGTAAAAAAAACATTGAACATTTTACTGAAACGTCAATAGGAAGAGTTAGTGCATTGATGCAGTGTGATATTACTTTATATATCTATATTTTAAGTCTTTTTTTTTTTTTTTTAAAGTAAACTAAATAAATGTTTAAATTACATAATTTGGTAACCAACATGGGGAACAGACAGAGATGTAATCACTGTGAGTCATCGCTATCTGAACAAGGACATAAACTGTTTTTACGACCATGCAAAATAAAACTTTTGTAATCCATAAAACGAGAAAAAATAAGTTAAATGTTATAGACCTCACCGTGGCAGTTCCATTGGTATGAAAATAGCATTAAAAACAGTTCTTAAGTATGTATGGAATTACCAATTTGTTGACATGTTGGTTATTTATTATGTTTTTGTTGGTTTAAAAACAAACAATATTCAAGCATCGAGACCAGATATATCAAATATTATACAAATTAAAACTTATAAATAGAAATTGATACTATGTTTTTGGTTGTTCATGAGGAACAATAAAGGCCCCAATTAAAAACATTGGATTTTTCTGTCAATTACTTAATGATTCAGGCTTTACGGGGTTAAAAATATCATACATGTCATACACATACTTCCTCTGCTGACCTGCAGGGGGCGTTAGTGAGACAAGCTCCAGCTTTAACTGTATCCGTTTCTATTCGTTGCGTTTCACCCACAGTGACATTGATTCTTCCTCCTTTGATGTCGGACATCAAACAAAAACACAAACCTTTCTCAGTGCTTGTACCTGATTGGAGCAGGGGGCGGCAGGGGGGTCAGGGGGCAGAGGCTTGGTGGGTGGAGCTGGACGCTCTTTGACCAACTGAGGCAGGCGGTGGTGAGAAAAGAGCCGGAAAAAGAGTCGAGTCACTGCAAAGCAACCGCTGAGCATTCTGGGAAATCCTCATGCACTGAAATGTTTAAGCTAGTACTAATAGCAAGGTTGGGCTCAATTATAATTGCAATTGCAAAATCAATAATTAAAAGTACAATTAAGATGTAATTATAATTGTAAGCATAATTTTAAAAATGTTACTGTTATAATTGTAATTGAGTTCAGATATTGACCTTTTCATTGTAATTGGCATGGAAATTCGATAAAAAGGGTTAGGGTTAAGGTTACGTTTTATGAGGTTATTTATTAAAAGCTGTAATTGTGATTAATTGAGAATGTAATTGTATTTGACTTTCAGGGGAAAATAAAAATGTAATTTTAATTATGATGAGAAAAAATGCAGGTCAAAGTAATTGTAATTGAGTTGTAATTGGAGATGAATCATTGATGGCATAATTGTAATTGAAAAATGTAATTGACCACAACCCTGACTAATAGCATTGTTTTATTTAGAGAGATGCGGGTAGCTTAGCGTGTAGCAATGAGAAAAGTTTAGTTTTGAGACAATAAATGTTTAATAGATTATACAATGACATCGTCAGCATATTTTACAGGAAACTGAAGCTTTCTGAACAAACCACGTGAAATAAGATGAATCATCTTCTGGGTCTGGTTTCTCTAAACTAATCAGCTCGAAATCTGGATAACGGATTGGATCAAATCCTGAAAATGGGGTTGTAAAATAAAGAACTGATAACGTAATCTGATTAGATCATGTAATCCAATTTTAGTTTGGGTTTTGTAGAACTTTTAAGTAGGATTGGGATCACTTTGATCCAAAAAGTCTGGATTAAACTGATCCCATCAGAAGGGTGGATTCAGAGTGGATTTCAGGCACAAAATGTAATGAAACTTTAAAAGTGGATTAAATATTCATATATTTGGATCATGCAGTAAAACCTACAATATATTTATTTTTATTTCATATATATTTGATCTGTTCATCCGTCGGCCTACAGTGATCAGGTAAGTTATAACAGTATAGACCTACAGCAAAGTAGAAAGAGTTTGGCCTCATAAAATAATCCCCTCAACAGCTAAATATTGACCACAAATAATTATTTAATTCCGTCAATAAATGATGTATTTATCACAATCAAAAACATTGTTGTTTTGTTTTTTGATTATTTTTTAGTGATGCATGAAATGATAAAACAGGATAATAAAGCAACGACATCGCTGGTTTTTAAAATCCAAAACAAATGCAAAACAGAGGTAGTGTCTAACTATTGCATCCCTTGTTGCACGTCTTGTTTGCTGGTTCTAGTTCTGGTTCTGGTTGTGGTTCTAGTTCTGGTTCTGGTTCTGGTTCTGGTTCTAGTTCTGGTTCTAGTACTGTCAGAATGCAGGAGGTTGGTCAGGGTCTCCTACGGCTTGATATCCCTACATCAAACTAAGATTAGCTCTGGTTATCCAGATTTGATGATCCTGAAGAGTTATTATCTGGATCAGATTGATCCAATCCGATCTTGCTTTGAAAAACCGTCTCAAAAATAAAATGGATTACGTGATAATGGAAAGGAAAAAAAAGCATTAGCAAATCAGGATCAATTTTATCTGGATAAAGCGTTTTTAGAAACCGGACCCAGGAGTGTCCATGTCTGGTCCTGGAGATGTATCATGTATCCTACGCTACATGATACGATCAATAATCTGTAATAAATTTGTTATTGTCACCAGGAGTTTGAACAATGATAAAACAATCTTTCTCTTAATATACATAAAAATAACTTCATGATGTTTAGCACAAAAAACCTGAGCCTCAGTCAAAATGATGTGGATTTGCTAATTGATGGAGTCAAAATTAACACAGTAGATAAAACCACATTTTTAGGAGCCATTGTTGACCAAAAACTTGCTGAGTATATGTTTGTCGGAAAATAATTAAATCCTATAGGTATTCTGTGTAGAGTCCATCTAGTTTGTTTAAATTATCTATTGTAATATGGCTTGGGGTAATACTTGTCAAAGTTATTTAAACAACGTTTTGCTAATTAAAATTCTAAGAGTGTTGGATTCCTTGGATTGGTTGTCTTTATCTGATTAGAAAATACAAAATGTTGTCAATTTTCAAAGATAACAAAAGTAGTTTATTCATGTATAGAGATGTGCACTTGCCCACTGAGTTACCAAATGTATTCTGTATTCTGTAATTCTGTAACCAAAACAGAAATACAGAAAAACCAAAAAACCAAACAAGCAGCGTTTCTCTGTTTAAAATTAAAATTTTTGGATATTTACGGGGAAACTATGGATGAGAGCTTCATGTTTTAATCTCTCGGGTCAAACATTCTTGAGTTGTTCTGAACAGTCCTTTTTTGTGTATTCTCATCTGTAGTCAGTGTTGTCTTTTTTTATTCCTCCTCCTCTCTATCGTTGTTTGTGTTGGCCTTGTTCCCTGCCAGACGTTGTTAGCATTCCTCCAGTTCAAGAATAGTTCCTCTTTCGAAGGTGTTTGGAAGGTTTTTCCCTTTTCATCCATAATGTCACCACTCGGGAATGTCTCTTTTGGACACACAAGTTTGCAGCTTGTTTTGTCTCTACATCAAGGTTAATCCAGCTGTTGTTAGTTTTATTGGCAGTGTTTCCACTGTTAGATTTAACTTGTATAAACACATTATTATATCTTAATTCATAAGCAAAGTAGTAATTTCATTGTACAGGAAAACGTGTTTCTAACTGCACATATGACAATAAACACTTTGAATTTAAATTTAATGTAATCCTTAATCACCCCACCACCTAGCAATTGAAATGAATAAATGACTCTTGGTTTCCACATTTAATTCAGTCTCCGTAAAATAATCACAGTCTGAGTTTTGTTTCCAGTGTTTATATAGATCTGGATCCATATCCATGATTACCATCAGTAATGTTGTTGTTTAGGTGGATCCTTCGTATTTTCCCAAGTCTTCCATCGTTTTGATGAGGATTGGTTTTCCGTTCTCTTCTCCCAGTGGTGTGATGTAAATCCTGCAGTTCCTTGTCCACATTTTTAGAATCTTTCCTCCTTTTTTTATTTGGCGTGCCTTCCATGCGATGCTTGCATTTTTTTTGGTCAGGCTTTCATTAATAAAAACCTTCGTTTCCTTCAGCTTTCTTCCTTGCTTCAGTAGTTCTCCTTTGAATTTCTTATTCGTGAAGGTTATTTTTACAGCTCTGTTATCATTTTTCTTTGGCAGGAGATGGCAGGAGTTGATGTTGTCAGGGTTCAGGACAATGTCCTTCGACTCCAGGTAGTCAATGACCTGTTGTTCAATCGATTTTGTTTCTTCGTCACTCGCGTAACTCCTGGGTTTTATCTTTAGGCCTGTGATGATGACATCTTTCTCTCTTTCCTTTTGTTCCAACTTTTCAACCCTGGCGTTCAACAATTTTATCTCTTCAGCATTTCTTTCATTCTTTTCTTTCAGTACCTTTGCTTCGCTTTGTAGGTTTTCCAGTGAGTTTTCCACCGTCTTTTCCAACGACTTTATCTCGACAGATAGGTTTCGTAGACCCTCGCGTATCATCTCCTTGACCTCTTCCAAACCCGAATTGGGTTCCGAAGGGCCTCCTTGCGGTTTTTTCACCATTTTCCTTCAGTCTTGGGCCCAATTTTTCAGGCTGTTCAGCTGTAGCCAGCTGTAGCCAGCTGTAGCCAAGGTCGTGTTATCGGAGCGAATGAAAACACGTCTGCTCTCTCCAAAGACCAGAGAGTCTTCTACGAACATGATATGTGATTAAAGGAACCAGCAGTGGTGTAATGAATCTACTGGTCCTCCTTGTTTCTTGTGATCAACTTCCATGTGTCTTGACATTAGTGGCTAGCGTTATATATAACTTGTAAAAATAAATATTTTTACTGCCCTCAAAAAAGCCGTTTGTGTCTGTGCAAAAATTGTTTTTGCAAAAGTGTCAAATGGTAGAAGTTCCAACATCTATTATTCCTCACACCACCCTCACAGTCGATAGTCAGTCACCAGATTATTTAAATACTATTTGGACCGTGACACTGTTCGGTAAAGTTGGCAGATATTCACAGATTCAGACTTCCAGCATCAATAACTCCATAACAAAACGTCATCGTTTATCAAACGCAGCAGAGTTAATGTCCGCCCCCGTCTGTGGGTCCCTCTGTGTGGTGAGTTTAAAACATGACAACGTCCATAGTTTTCTCGAAAATATCCAAATATCTCACAAACAGAAGATTTTCATTTTAAAACAGAAAAACTCTGTTAGTCTGGTTTTTGATTTTTCTGTATTTCGGTTTTGGTTTTAAGTCAGTAAAACAAAATAACCATACTGTTTATTTGTTATTTTGATTTGGTTCCAAAACCAAAGAACAAAGGGTACACAGATTATAAATGAGTGGCTGTAAATATCACAATAACTCATTTTTCTTCTACTTTGTCAAACGTGAGAGAGTGAAAGGCTGAAGAAGCTAACAGGTGAGGTTACCTGCAGCGGGGGTGTTAGGGCGGGGTCAGGGGGGAGTGGCTTAGAGGGAGCAGAAGGTCTGTCATCAACCTGATGAGATAAAAACAAGAGGATGGAGGCAAAGCAGCGAGGAACACATGCAAAGAGGTTAAAGATCAGAGGAATAACATTATATGTGGTAGTACGTTATAAAAACGTCTACTGTACAATAAAACCCTCTACGGTTTATGTCGCTAATTGAATGTGTGTGGTGATGGTCCCACCTCTGTAGCTAAAATATGATTAAGCTAACAAGGCTAATCTGTTACTTAGCAGTAGCATGTTCATGTCACTCAGGGATACTAGTTTACAGCACTGTTAGAGGAGCCGCTGGGCCCGGTCCATGTGACTGAAGTAGGTCCTCCTTGTGTAAGACACCATCAGCTACTGAAGCACCGCCCACTGTCGACCACGGGATGGGCGGGGTCAGATCCAGCCTAATTCTACATCATTTAACACGGGCTAGGCTGTGCTCAGACATGAGTGTTACGTGTTTTATTTAAAGTCCCTCCAGGATTTCACGGCCAACTTCTGCGATTGTTGCAGCAGCTTTTTTAAAAAACTGCAGTAAAAGTTGCATCATTTTGAGGCTTTATTATTTTCCATAACATTGCCTAAACTCGTCAATTTGCCAAAGAACCATATTGCCTTTGAATTATTTCATATCAATACAGAAAAGATTCACAATAATTTAACAAAATATGGATTATTTCCATCACGTTTCCAGTGCAGAGAATATTACAGGGTATCAGTTTAAGTTTTTTAAACAAAAACAAAAACATTCTAAAATAAATAAATGGTTCTTTTCCTGTGAGACTCTTCTGCAACTTGAGTCTCATGTGTTCAGCAATTTTCACATAATAGTACAGAGCCTGTCAGAAATATGTATTCATATAGAGGGGGCTTAAGTAGTTGTCAATTATGGCCAAATGAGTATGTGTTTGAAGGTAGAATTTGATAAAAGACACAAAACTGTTTATTAGCATTTAATATTTCTTAGTGTAGGGGTGCTTATCTGTGTGAGTGTGTGCATATGTGTGTGTGTGTGTGGTGTTAGGGTGCCGTTTGTGGTTGGGGGGGACACAGGGGAGATCTGTACTCTCCAGCTTCTCTGCCGGGGTTAACTCCTGTGCACCTCACGCTCTTTAAAGATGGTACAGCATAGAAAGAACAGGCTGTTTTGCTGTTGTAGAGCTGCACTATATAACATAAGACTCGCTACCTATCCGGGATACCGTGGCGGACTCTATTCATTGGCACGCACATTCTCTCCTTCGTGGGCTTTGTTTTTTTCTTTGTCTGCACATGCTGTCAAAGGTCAACACTACAAGAAGTGCAATCTTTTTAAGACAGCAATACATGTTTTGTTATTGCAATTAAATACATTTATAGATTTATTTTATTGCATAATTGTGACCATCATCTGCCCTCCCTAAGGAAGGGTAAGAAACACTTTATTAAAGGGAGAATATAAAAAGAGAGGGCAGTGTTACACATGGGTGGGGGAAGGGAACAGGGAGGAGAGACAGTCGGGAAGAGTTGATTATTTTAAAGTGAGAGTGAGATGTGAAGTTGTAGTTGTGCATATTGTGCTTATTGTGCTGTGTAATTAAGCCAGTCTGGTGACCATTGTGAAGCTTAGGTATAATGGTGGTGGCTGTGAACAGAGGGAAGGAGTGAGTCGTAATACTTAAAACAGGTATTTAGGATCAACGTGTCTAAAGTTAAGCCCAGTACCAGTTTTATCCCTCCAAGACCAGTGCATCGTAGACCAATGTATGTGCAAGAACCGCTACTGAAAACCCAAGCACCGCCCCGGACCTGAAGATGAGGCCAGGCCAGCAGAAAGAGTGGGGGCCAAGGAGTCCCGTGGGCTCACTCTCACACACACACATCAGCCATACACAGTACATGGTGTGGCGTGTGAACGGGTTGAAATGCTTCAGAGCTTTGGTAGTGTGAGCGTGCGGCTGAGACGCCCATCCCCTCTCTCATGTCCGTCCGGTGTGGCGTACTGGGATTGCATTGTACTGAGATTTGATATGCGCGTGGCACTACCGAACATTTATTTTTGCTACTTACGCTGTGCTCAGACTGTTCATTCAAGTTCAAAGTTAAAGTTCAAAACAATTTTTGGCATAAGATGCACTTCACTGACAAATACCTTGTTGAAATATTTAAAATACATTACTACACTTCTTAATAATCAAAATTAATGTGAAGTCCAAAATGATCATATATAATAGTGGAGGTTTAATCAGGTTATTTTCTTTAAAAGTCCTTCTAGAGCAGCAGGAGATCATTAAACAGTTGCGTTCGTGAGACACATTTGACTCTATTTTGCTGGAAAGAGTCAGAATGGCTATTGTGACACAGTTTGTAACCAGACTAAATGGTGATCCCAGCTGCCGGCTCTAGAAGTTGATGCTGACACAAAGCAGACGGACTTCAGCCACGTTGTGTGGCCGAATCGACCGGAATCTTTAGTCAGATTGGTTAAAATTGTGGAAATTTGCGGTGATTAGACAGAATTGCAAGGCCGCGCAGAATTTGCGGGGATTGGCTGAATTTGCATTATTAGTTGCGATCGTAACATCGCAAATTCCTTGAGGGTCTGAGTTTAGAGCCACAAAGATGCAGAAAATGGATACTGTGGTATGTGGAGGTGAAACGCTGCTTTTCGCGTGCGCTGCGTGTGCGTGTCCACCCGTGCGTGTGAAAAGTTACTGTAGTGTATATTATTGGAGGTGTTTTTAAATGTAGCGTGATGCTACCAGCCAATGACTCCATAGCTGCTCTGTTTGCATCATTAAGCAGTCAAAGCTTTACTTTGTATTCAGTAACAGGAGAATATCCCACACTTCTCTCATTCTACATTTCACTGCTCAATTAAAATGTGATGCGTGAACATGATATTATTGAGAGCTGAACTGTAATTCTGATAATTGATTCTCGACAGAGAGAGACTCCAATTTAGGGTAATTAGGAAAAATGCAGAAAAAAGGGTGAATTTGCGTGAAAAGAAATCTGAACGATTTCGTTTTTTTTTTTTATTTATTCAAAACTAGGCTCCAACATGATACTGGGACAGTAAGCAAACATTTACACTATTTTTCCTCGGAAAACATGTGACTGAATGCCGACAAATTGGTGAAATTTCTGCTCCATAATCTCATTCGAAGCTCGTGCTACGTAATCGCACGGCTGCGCGGTATTTCACTGGGAGTGAAATGGAAAAGTCCTTCCAGAGGACACTAGTTGCCATGGTTACCTGTTTGTTATGGGGCGGGGCCAGAGGAGCGTCGTTGTGAAGCATGTGTTGGTATCTCAGGGGTCGAACCTGCTCTCCGTTCCTGCCGTCCACTCGTTCCATCACTGGAGTCCTGGAGTGAAACGAGAACAGAGTTTTCCTCCTGATCAGCCGCACAACGCCACCATTTTTCTTCTTCTTCTTCTTCTACAGCAGGACGTGAAGCTCTACGTCAGGGATGGGCAACTCTATCACTGCGTGGGCCGCAAAAATATGATTGCATCTGATCCGAGGGTCACATGATCAATATTAATTTAGAATAATGACCAATCAGAGTGTTAACACAATGGGAAAAAAAGGCTTTTGTCTCTTTTTTGTCTGTGGTTTTGATGCTTTGTCAGTTTTGAGTCATTATGTGTGTTTGGTGTGTATTTTTCTCTCATTTTCTGTATTTTTGTTGTTGATTTGTGTATTTTTGGGGTGACTTTCTGTATTTTTGTTGTTGTTTTCTGTATTTTCCTGTCATTTTGTGTAATTTTGTTAACAATGTGCTTCTTTGGAGCTATTCTGTAATGTTTTGTTTTGTGTGTTTTTACAGTCATTATGTGTTTTTTTGTGTTTTTGGTGTAATTTTGTGTATTTTTCTCTAATTTTCTGTACTTTTTCTGTTGATTTGTGCATTTTTGGGATCAATTTCTGTATTTTTGTTGTTGTTTTCTGTATTTTCCTGTCATTTTGTGTATTTTGTTGACAGTTTCTCTGTCTTTATTCTGTAATGTGTTGTTTTTTGTGTTTTTGTTGTCATTTTGTTTGTTTTGTGTGTTTTTGTGTACTTAATGCAATTTTCTGTCAATTTGAGTGTTATTTTGTGTATTATGTTGAACTTTTATTCCTTCCAACTTTTTGAAATACAATTTTTTAGGATTTGTTTTGGGGGTTGCACAAAATTAGACCGAGGGCCACATTTGGCCCCCAGGCCACCAGTTGCCCATGTCTGCTCTTCGTCTTCTCTAAGGAGATATAATTCTGCCACAACTCTTAAAGACAACTCTCTCACAGGGTTGAGGCACAATGCTTCACAAACACATCAGGATCCTGAATTCAAAGCCTTCAGGATCAAAGACAGAAAGCTGCAAACAGACACTGAGAAGACTTCATCTCCCAGAATCCTCTCTGACTACAGGGCCGGAAAAAAACACAGCAGGCCTGGCATTTATCAAGCTTCTTACAGTTTAATCTTAGCCTTAAATAACTTGTCACGGGCATCGATTGATCGTGTTTGAGACACAACGACTCAAGTGTGTTAAAACGGAAGTGGAAATATTTCAAAATAAAAGACCCGGAAATAAAGTATGTGTAAATCCTATGCTTGATTCTTTGCTTGTGGTCCGCAAGGGTTGGGGATCATTGATCTGTGGTAGTTGTTCAATCGAGGCCCAAATCCGGCCCTTCGGAGCATTCAATTCAGCCCGCAGGAAAAAGTAAATGTGACAAAGAAAACATGAATATTTGTGTAAATGAAACTCAACGATATGTGAAGGTGCTCACAGTTTTCCTGGTGCTTTCAACGCATGATTGCAGTAATTTTTACTGTTAAACAGTTGATAAAAACTGAAAATCACAGCACAGCAACGATTTCTCCTTGGGTTCTCCTGTTTCTTGTGTTGTGGTTTGTGCATCAGTGTTACGAGTATACAGAGAACAGTAAGAAAGGTTCCGCACCGTCTGGAGTAAAAAAAAATAAATTAAAAAAAGTGATTAACAGCATTATTTTTTTTTTTGTGCATTATTTTTCTGTAAATATTTAATCGTAATTAACGTGTTAATGTCCCAGCCCTAATATATACTGTAGCTGTGGGGTGTGATCTATTGAACCAGTCTGGTGGTTACAGAGGGCGACCAACGCCCTAAGCAGTATTTCTAAGAGTCTTGATAAACACAGACCAGGACTCGGAGGGTTCGAGGGTACCTGGAGCTGTGGGCGGAGCCAAAGTCTACACCCCAGCCCTGGCAGTCAGACACACTGCATTGTGGGTAAGAAAACAGTGAAAACAATGTTTGTTTACATATTTTTACAATTAACTCGATAAACAAACAGCTGGAGTGTTACATTGAATAATCAATAAATCCTATTTTTTTGTCTTTCTTTTTCTAAAAGAAAAAATGAATAAATAAAATAATATATATATATATATATATATATTAATACTTTTACAATTCCAATTCTAATTATGTCATATGTGTAATTATCAATTACGCAATTACAATTATAACCCTGAGACACATACTGACGAACAGAAGAACACACAGTGTGTTACCGGTTGTGTTGACGTGTTTTGTGTAATGAGCCGTTTGGTCCAAGACAGAAGAGATTTTTCCTGAAACGAGGGATGCGCAGAGCGAGGAAGAGGAGCGTCACCGGCACGACGAAGAGGAAGATGATGAGCAGGGCGACTCGGATGGGATCGGACTCTGATAGGAGAGCAGGAGAATGGTCAGCTGTGTGTGTGTGTGTGTGTGTGTGTTGAGGACTTGCCTCCTTCTGCTCGAGTTGGTCCGCTGTCCACGCTGCCACCGCTACCAGAGAACCTGCAGTCAGGAGGAGCCCAGCCTTCATCACAGTGACACTGTGCGTTACTGTTGCACACCTGTAACACACACACACACACGTATCAGAACCAGACTATTAAAGGACAATTGATTAAGAAACCCTTTAAAGGGATCTTCCATTGTTTTTACAAATGTGTCCTAAAATCTTTTAAACGTCCTTAAAAAGTCCAAAAGGACTTCTATCCTCAAGGTTTGTGTGTCTTCAACAGTCTGTGATTTACATTCTAACTTCAGCCACCAGAGCGTGTCAGCGCACTGTTTCAGGGAGAGTAAAGTTCCTTCAGGAGAGCTCTTCTTCTCTGCTTCATTGTCAACTACTAAACGCAGGGTTGGAGCTGTCGCCCACTGTGGTCACAGATTTTATTTTGGGCAGTTTTTCTCCTCTTTCGGTAAACATAGATTTACATTGACATTTTTAACTTTTCCTGATTATTTATGGCAACCAAAATAGCACAAGTTGCCATTTTGACTGAAAAAACTGCTTAAATGATCTAAAAAAACAGCTAAATTATTTAAAAACTGAAATGATCTAAAAATCAGGCTCGAATAGAAAACAATGGGATGTTTCCAGGCAGAGCAGCCATGTGACATCATCAATCACATGATTTCAAGATGGCGGAACACAAGTTGTCCCACCTTTAAAAGTCAATAAAATGAATATGGTACAAAATAATATGTTTTGTAGGACATTTCAAAGATTTTAAGGCAACATTTGTAAAAACAGTGGAGCTTCACTTTATGCAGGACGGAACGTTTTCCACGAAACCCAAATTCAAAAAGAGATCTTTACAAAGAGGACTTTTCTCACTCACCCCATGGCCGTTGCATTTCCTGCGACACTCGTCCACTCCAAACACAGACGCATCCTGACACCGCTGATTCAAACAGGCCTGTCGGTTTGGAAAAGTTCTCTTTACTGAGAATCCCACTCACACACTGGCCCACATTTATCAACCTTGTGTGTAAATGGGTGTAAATGTGAGTTCACATTGAGAGGACCAAAGTGTGATTTATCAAACATTGGTATCTGACCAATCCCAGTGTACAAATGACCTTGGCCGGCCCACAGGCGGTGCCCTGAGCCACGGTGGAGGGGTCGGACACGTCGTCGCCCAGGTGGAAGTACGTCCCTCTGCAGATCAGGTCGCTGTGGTTGAAGCGGACGGTGGTGGTGAGGATCTCTGCGTTGGTGCCCAGCAGGGGGCGCTGCTGCCCGCCCTGACACTGGATCCTACCGCAGCGCACGTCACTGTGAGGACAGACACATAGCACTCAATTATAATTGTAATCACGTAATTGATCATTAATTACTATTATGTAATAATAATTGCATATTGAACAGTTTTATTGGCCGCATTACAATGATTTAGCAATTTTCTAAGAAAAATTTACATAAATGCTGCAGCCTAACATAGGACGCACTCTATTGGCCGATGAGGGTGCCCTTCAAACAACTCGGCCAATCAGAACAGGCTGCTTTACTCAAGTTAGGTTTCCCGAAAATGTTCATGTTTCAACTGATAAGTTTCCTTTCCTACACGAAGTCCTCCTCACTGCCCCACGTCTATATTAGGGGTGGGAACCTCTGGGTACCTCACGAAACGATACGATACGCAATACAAAGCTCGCGATAACTATCTCACGATATGACGATACTGCGATTATTGATATATTGGTCAGAAATCAATCTACAATAATCTATGACATAACAAACATGTCCTATGAACAGTGACACGATTTTAGTGCAACATTTCTGTATAAATAAGTGTCAACATACCAATGTAAACAAATAAGTATCTGCAATAGTGCTTTGTGTAAACAAAAAATAGGGTCTTTCTTACCAGTGACGCCATTATAGTGAAATATTACAGTCATCAATATATTGGTTCCTTCAACAAACAGTGACAACATTTCTGTGAAGACGTACCTGCACATTTTAGTGAAAAAGCAGAAAAGGTTTTGAAAGAAAAATTTTAAAAAATCTTAGCATATCAATAATCGATTGTGCGAAAAAATATCGTGATATATCGCCGTATCGAGATATCGCCACACTCCTACATATCAGTCCATTTACAGCTTTTTATGGTCACTTTATACTGTAACCAAACTGATACACCGCTTCATCCGCTCTTCTTACCGTGATCACAGTGAGTCGGACTCTGAGTCAGACTACGGACGCGATCGCTTCAAATCCACAATTTTGCAGTGTCATTGTTTAAGCCGCAGGGTTCAAAGCGTGAGAAAAATGTAGCGTTTTATAGCCTGGAAATTATGGTAATTCAGTTCAGATAATTGGCTTTTGATGAACATTCTACAAAAACCGTCAATTACAAGTTAACTAAATGCAAACCTGTGGAACCATGTTACAGTTTTATGGTTTACACATACGTAATTATTAAAATATGTTTCAAATCAACTTTACCTGTCAGTTCTCTTAAGGATCCTTTTACCATTTAAAAAACTAATTAAATGGTGTATATACTGACATTAAAAATAATAATACCAATACTTTAATGGATAAGGAAGTCTAACAAGGTAACCAAGAGATGAAAAAGAAACGAGATAATCAATACCCGTTAGCATTAGAGATGCTAACAGAAAGCTAACACAAGAGGAAGGTCAAGGTTTATGAGCTCATTTATTAAAGGCTCAGTAATTAAATTAATTTTAAGTGAACTTTAGTAATTGAGAATGTAATTGTAAATTACTAACAATTGTAATTTTAACATTTGAATATCAGTAATTGAAGACAGGATTGTAATTTAACAATTTAATTAACCCCAACCCTGGTGCTCGCGCGTGCGTGCGTGCGTACTCACAGACTGTCACAGGGGACGTAGGATCCATTGGTCAGCTGACCACAGTTGCCATATTTGTTTCCTTGTTTGTTTACTGATGAGAAACAAACAGTGGGAGCACTGGTGGCGTCTGGAGACACACGTTAATCCCATTATTTCATGTAAAACCATTGGGTTTGATGTGTAAACACTGAGTGTTAACTGGCTTCTTACTGGGGCCCCACAGCGTCTGACACTGGCTGTTCATGCTAGCACACACTCCTCCGTAGCAGTAGGAGGCGCCGTCCTCACACGACTCTCCGTTCTGTAGGAAGACGTTGGCGGGGCAGTAGGCGGAGGAGCCTGTGCAGAACTCTGGGAGGTCGCACTCTCCCAGTGGCTGGCGGCAGACCAAGCCCGCCGCTCGCAGCTGTTGAAGGAGGCGGAGCCACGTTAGCATGGGTCACATTGTTAAGGCTGCGGTTAACGAGGGCGGAGTTAATCTGACCTTACAGCCCTCACAACAGATCCCATTGGACGAGCACTGAGCGCCTGGGATCAGCTGACAGGTGGAGGCGTTACAGCACGGATCCTCACACTCCTGACCAATCACAGACAGGTACGCAGATAAAATAGGTAAACAGGTACACAGATTACAGTCCATTATCTGAATTAAATAAGATAACACTTTATTGATCCCCCAATGCGGGAAATTTAGATGTTGCAGCAGCTCCAAAAAAACAGGGAAACAGGAAATATAACGGTATCAAACAATAATTAAATAAGGGAAGAAAAAATACAATAGAATTAAATAATACAATTCACTAGTGAATCATACACGTACTAGACATAAACACTATGTACACTGTAAATTGCAATTCAATTGCGATTACAACGGCAGCATATTTTTTCCAATTATGATTACAACTATAATTATATCATAATTGTAATTAAGTATCAATTACACAATTACAGTTATAATTGACCCCAACCAATGATCAGGAGTGATGTTTCCAGCAGTGAAATACCTCCAGTAGTCCACAGTCACACTGCTCTCCTCTCTCCACGTACAGGTTCCCACAGCGTGGCCCCCCCAGCAGCCGCTCTGGCTGAGGGACGTTGAACAGACACATCCCTCCCCCGTGCAGCAGGCTGACGGACAGGTCTGCGGCGCTGCAGCTGCTGAACTGCTGCCCGGGCATGAACCTGAGGTCAGAGGTCAAAGGTCAGTGAGGGGAGTCAGGGGGTGAGGGTGGCGGGTGTAGCGGTACTGACCCAGTGGACGGCTCCATGATGCAGCCCCCGTGACGCGGCTCGTTCCGACACGAGCAGCTGCGCTCGGCCGTGTCGTGGCTCATCCCCAGGTTGTGTCCCAGCTCGTGGGCCACAGTGGAGGCCACGCCCAGAACGCTGACCAGGTGGTCCTGGAGGAGAGGGATCAGAGCTTAATTTGGGCCAGTGCAAGATCCGGCACCTCCAAGAAGTTGACCGGCACTTATTTGATAAAAAACAGCACCTCATCTAGCTTTTATGTGTTTTGATTAAATTATTATATTTGGACAGCTGTACACTGGACATTTATCGTACACACAAAACTGAATTTAAAAACTGAGCACAAGTGAGGAAGAGAGGGAAAAGTCAGGCCACGCCCACGCTACGTCTAAAGTGTGATTTTCTGCAAAAATTTTGTCTCGTCAGCTTGGAAGACGGTAGAAAATGACTAAAAAATGCAGTTGGATTTAAAGAGTTTTTTAGGTCAATAAGTGAAGCTAAACCTGAGGTAAATAAGTCTGAGGTTGTTTCTGTGCTGGGTGTAATGTGTGGCTAAATTAGCCGTGACTTAGCGCTGTCCTTGGTGCTGAAACATGGCAGATTTTACAGCTGTCACTCAGAATAAGAGACGGATGCTCCGTAACGAGCGATTATCCGTTATTATATTAAGGCTGATTCATTATTCTTTTATTAAACATTTAGGTTAATTGGTTGTTTGTGTTCACGTGATATTATTGGTCCATTTAGTTATCAAAAGGCACTTTAAAAATGTTTTATTCCAAGACAATTTTGTCTCTCTCTTACTGTCGGAATAACATGAGGCCGGCGTTGATTTATGCATTAAGCACTGGGAGAGAGGAGTCAGCATCTGAGGCACCAAAAACACTTCATAGATCAGATTAAACATATCTATGATGATGATGTTAGACTTGTATATTAGATTTTCCTTTGCTCCTAAAAGTGGCATTAAATATACCAAGGCTGGGGTCAGTTATAATTGTAATTATGTTATTTTTATCCACTTATTCTTGTGTATTTTTATGTTTATTCTGTTATTTTAGTTTTAGAATGCTTTACAATCATGCAAACACATTTCAAAGTAGTTTTTTGTTTTTGTCATTAGTTAAAGTTTGAGTTTTAAACTTCCCCATTGATGAAAAAACAAATCCACATCACATTTAAAAGTATAAATGTAGATGTTGATCGATTTAATGTCTCATCTGGTATGTTCAGAGGTTTAGCAAATCCTGTTTGAGGTTATTTTAAAAAGGTCAAATTAGGGGACAAATCATCCGTTTTGAATCCGTTATCCATAAAAGTTTTGTATTAATCCATAATGGAATAAAATTCAAGGACCATCATGTGTGAAATGTCAGCGGTCACTGTTTAATGATGGGACTTACAACGTTGACCCCGCCCGATCTGTCTCTGGAGCACATGGACGACTGGGAAGCCATTCCTACAGTGGTGCCGTCAAAAGACCCGCCCCTAAACAGAAAACAACCAATCACAGTCATTTGGGTTTAAATCACTTTCACAATATTTTGGGGGAAAAAAAAATCATGCTTCTTTCTCTTTATCTAAAATCAGGCTCCAACGTGATACGGAAATAACTCACGTGTGTTTTTGGGACAAAATCACATTTACACACTTTTTTCCCTCTGAAAATGGGTGTGTGAACGTAATGTCAAGTGTAGCAAAGGGAGGAATGTCTAATTTCACTCATAATCTCATTCAAAATCTTGCACTAAAATCTCACAGCTGAGCAGGATTTGAAAATGGAAATATGTCTCTGACATGGACTGAACCCTCACTTATATGGTGCTGAATTTAAAAACGTGGTCATTGGTTCATAGCCGACATATTTTGAACATTTAGCTCACTTTCCTCACACTTGAGAACAAACAGCATGTTCCAGATCATTGTTAAAAATGTGTAAACAATCTAAATGTTACATGTAAATCTAAATGTGAAGCTAAATGTTAAATTTATAACTAAATTTAAATATAAAATGTATATCTAAATCTAAAATCTAATTGTTAAATTTATATCTAAATATTAAATTCATATCTAAATCTAAATGTTAAATTTACATCTAAATCTAAATATTAAATTTATATCTAAGTATTAAAATTATATCTAAATCTAAATGTTAAATCAGTCACCAAGTGTAAAGCTAAATGTTTAGAAATTATGCAAAGTGGGCAAGTCAGCACCTGTCTATCATGAGGCCCCACCCACAGTGAGTGAGGAGAGGGCAAGAGGCGGAGACATGGCGGGATTGCTCCAAACTGAAGAATTCTACAGACGTAAATTTACTGAGTACCAGCATACTGTATGTCAACTCACTTTAACCAGTGATGAAGACACAGATGATGCAAAAGACATTAGAGGGTGGGCTGTGTGGAGTGTGGGCGGGGGGCCTCGAGATCGACAGGCGCTGACCAGCCTACTTATAATAAGTATAATTTCTTAACATTTAGCTTTACACTTGGCGACTGATTTAACATTTAGATTTAACATATACAGTTAACATTTAGCTTTAGATTTAAAATTTACATTTAGATTTAACATTTGGATTTACATTTAACGTTTGGATTTAACATTTATATTTAATATTTAGATTTAGATTTTACATTTGCATTTAGATTTAACATTTAAATTTAGATTCAACATTTAGATTTAACTTTTACATTTAGATTTAACACTTACATTTGAATTAAATATTTAGATTTAACATTTAGGTTTAGTTTTATTTTTCATGTTTCCACTTTTACACAAGTTAAATCTAAATCTAAGTATAAATGTGATGAAGTGTGGTACATGACGAGCTGGGCGTTGTCGTGGCGGAGGCGGGGCAACAGGTCTCTGCTCCTCCACTGCAGGAAGTTGTTGAGGGTGTCGGTGGGACTTTTCTCCACGTGGATCTTATCGCGGTCGCTCCAGATCTCCAGACCCGTCAGAGCCACGCGCACGTTCAGAGGACGGTAGAACTGAAGCAGAGACGTGGTCAGTGAGACTGGACAGGTCACATGTACACATGTGGGGGAGGAGCCTCACCCAGTCCACCTGATTGGCCACGTCCAACATGCGGTAGATGATGGTCTTGTTGTTCTTCTGGTAGTTGAGGAACTGTAGAGACATAGAGAGAGGAGAACGGGTCAGAACCATGTGGGGATGTGAACTCACAATGTGGGGATGAGAACAAAGGGAACCGACCTCCTGATGATCAGCCACTAGAACCAGCTCAATGTACTTGGTTTCAGACAGAATGTCCCTCTTCGTCTGCACACAGAACACACACCAATGGCTGAGGGTGTTCCACTTTAACTGGTAGTCATTAGAACTGGTGAAACGTTACATTACATTTTTCAAGGCAGCACGGCAAAGGTGACGCGGCTATATTTTCTAGTCTGTTTGGTTATTTTTGTTGCCGTTTTGTGTATTTTTCTGTTATTATTGTGTACAGTTTTAAAGTTTGCTTTTTTCCTGAACTGTCTGCAGTCAATCAAAGAGTTTAAGGTTTCAATCAAAGTTTGTTATTTAATCAGTGAAACTAAAGCCAGATTTATCATAAAAACTGTGAATTAGACGAGGATTTCCTGTGGTTCGTTTGTGACACTTTGAAATGTTACATTTTGTGATTAGTGTGACTTTCTTCACATGTGCTCACTTAGGCTGCAACAACGAATCAATTGCGTTTACAAAAAATCAACTATTAAAAGAGCTGGCAACGAATTTCATTATCGATTTGTTGTCGTGGGATTTATGTCACTGACCGTGACGCAGTGTTTGTGTGTGCGTGCATGTGTGTTTGTGTGTACGCGCACCACGAATAATTGTGTGTGCGTGAGAGACACTTTTATTAAAGCTTAATCAGCTTAAGCAGAGTTTAAATATGCTTTACTGTGTTTTTAAAAAAATCTGATTGATCAATTGATTCATTTATTGACCGATTAATCGCTTATGAAAATAATCGTTAGTTACAGCTCTAATGCTTACCCGGTGTGTGTGTGTGTGTGTGCTGCTGTGTATCGGAGGCACATCCAAGTGAGAAACCCCACATCCTGCAGCAGAGGCGTCGCCCTCTACTGGGCTGGTGGAGAACACCAAGTGGAGGGCGTCTTCGTCATCTCCTCCTCCGCTCCCTCCTCCTCCTCCTCCTATCGGCTCGTTCTCCTTCGGCTGCAGCTCAAAGCTCAGTGTGGAGTTCAGAGCCACCACGCCTCTGCAAGGGGGAGGAGTCAGAGCTATCAATCACACACAAGCTCCACCCACACTGGTGGCTACACATCACACATGGGCAAGTGGGTCTAATAATGGAGCGCCCCCCCCAAAAAACATATGCACAAATTTATTACGGACGACCTACAAAACAACAACAAAAGATCAACAAAGTGACAAAAATATATAACATGACCACAAAAACACACATAATGACAAGAAAATAACCCAAAATGACACCTGACATATAAAATTACAACAAAAACAAACAGAATGACAATAAAAACAGAAATCATAGAAAAATTATATATGAATAAATCTAAAAATACGCAAAACGACAGAGAAATTCAATAAAAGGATGATGTGACCCATAAATCAGACACAATGGCTATGTTTACATGAGATCTTTAATTCAGAATAAAAGTTAAAATAAAAATCACCTCGTAAACACCTCATTCCAAATAAAAAGGACCATTCTGAATTCAACTTAAATCCAAATAAAGTGGCTGGTTTATTCTGATTTTAATACCAAATGGAATTCCGAATAATTTAATTCTGAATAATTAATTCTGAATAAAAAAAAACATGACCAATCACAATCTGTGAACCATAAAACCATAATCTGGAAGTGATTTCTGATCAGCTCCCTTTATGAATGGTTAAAAAAAAGAAAACGCTGAGGGAGCGTTTGTTTGGCCTCACGTGAACCAATGACCCAACCTGTAAGTCCTGCTGCAGGGGTCAGAGGTCACGGGTGCTGATCCGGATCAGAGCGCCTGTTGACCATGTGATCATAAGGAAACACAGTGACTGACCCCAGCTTTTTAAAGGCTTTCTTAGAGAAACGTGTGGGTTTAACACACAGTGTGATCTCAGCAGCTTTAATAAGACTGGAGCTCAGAGCAAGCATGTGCAACTGGTGGTCCGTGGGCCACATGGGGCCCTCTGCTTAAATATGTGCGGCCCCTAAAACAAATACACAAAATTACTTTTAAGATACACAAAATCACAAAAACTAATAAAATGCGGGAAAAAAAAAAAAAAAAAAAATCCCTTTGTTCTTCCCTATTTTTCCGCAACTACACCAAACTTACCATATTTTAACCTATTTTCTTGCCATATTTTTGCTCCTTCTAATCAATTTTTGCTACATTACTCCCATTTCTGACACTTCTACATCACATTTTAATGACATGTTCAGCACTTATAAACCCTTTCCACCACATGTCACATATGTTGACCTATTATTGTTACTTTTCACCTCTTTTCACCATATTTCATGCTTATTTTGCCAATTTAACTACATTCACCATGTATCATGCCCATTATTTGCCAGTTTAAACTAATTATTCCAATATTGACACTTTGAAACCTTTTAAACACTTTTTCTGTCCGTTTATGGCTACTCTATTTTGCAACTTTTAACCAATTTCTGTCATTTTTAAAATCTAAAGTAACGAGTAATTTTTACTACTTGAGTACTACACAGCGTTAAACTCCAGTTACTCACCGGAGGCCATTGCAGGTGCTCAGTGCAACTCTGGACAGAGGAAATCCTCTCACAGCACCGTGATAGAAACAGTGGGTCTGTGACCACACACACACACACACACACACACACACACACACACACACACACACACACACACACACACACACACACACACACACACACACACACACACACACACACACACACACACACACACACACACACACACACACACACACACTGTAACAGCAGTAGACACAGCAGAGGCCTGCGAGGCGTTCAGGGACTCACCACAGAGTCGGCCGTCACAGACACACCTGTGCCGTTTGGAAGGTAGTAGAAGACATTTGGAGGTTTGGGGAGCAGGTCGCTGCAGGGCACGGGAAAGAAAAGATCAAAGGTCAGAAACAGACACAAGCAGGAAACTAAAGACTTTTTATGATGATTGTGTCTGTTTGGCTTGAACTTTTGAGAGTGTAATTGAACTTTGTTAGAAGGATCATGTGCAATGATAATAAAAGCTTCTATTCTATTATTTTCTAATGACAACATTTGGACCCGCTCAGCCAGCGCAGCTACATGCTAAGCTAGTGGTTCTCAACCTTTTTTGGATTATGACCCCATTTTGAAATCAAAAATGTTTGGTGACAATGTTTTTTTTTAATTCTATTTATTCAAATTAATTTTTGATCATTTTTGTTTTACTGTGTTACAATTATAAAGCAGCCAGGATTGGTGACAAGTTGCACCAGCTCAGATGTTTTTATAGTGCATTTTATTTGAAATATATATATACAGTATATATTAGGGCTGTCAATTTAACGCGTTAATTGCGATTGATTAATTACAGGAAAAAAATAACGCACTAAAAACATTAATCGCATTTTTTTGCACCCCAAAACACGTAGAACCTTTCTCATTGCACAAGTTCCTGGGATACCCATAATACTGATGCACAGAATACAACGGTAGAACCTGAGGAGAAGTCTTTGTGCGCATTAATTTCAGTTTAAAAAACACACCAGATGGAAAACAAAAGCCCAGTCGTGTGAAAATTGTGCAACAAAGAGTTGGTGGATCAGCGGAGCTCTTCCTCCTCAATGCTAACCATTTAGTAGCTAGCATGGGCAGTGGTCCGTCGGGCACTACACTAGACCGAGCAGACGGAGCGGCCAATCTGGACAAGATGACAGGGTTCAGAGCCAAAATAATTTGCATTTTCTATTATTTGGAGATTGACAAACGTACACATCAATATTTCCCTTGGTGGTCTAAACTGAAGGTGCGTAGCCCTTTGGACTCGTCTCAAACACAGAGGAATGGAAATGTCTACGCCTGCATCTGTTCTAGTCTGTTTAAAACAATAAATGACTTTATAAAGACACTTTGCTATATATCAATCTTTTGATAATATAATTTAAATAAAATGCCTCAAGCTGAGGGCATTTCTCAGCAATTTATAGGTGCGATTAAAAAAGAGATGAATTCATAATTAATAACAGAGCATCAGTAATTCATTAATCACACTATTTTTAATCTATTGACAGCACTTATATATATATATATATATATATATATATATATATATATTTGAGGACGTTAAATAATACATTTTTAATCAGGGCTCACAGAGGCTTACGTGCCCCACGGTAAAAAGGTCCTGGTTTCAAGCCCTGGGGTGGACACTTGAGTTTCCATGTTCTCCCCAAAATCCAGAGTGTTGTGTTCAATGTCACTCACTGATTCTTTTCCAGGTCAAGCAGAAGCAGCCGACCTCCAACCTGCAGCCCACAGTGTAGCCTGTCAGGGTGACCGTCCTGAAACAAACACACGCACATGCACACACGGTTCAAAGTGTCAATATTGGAGCAATTAGTTTAAAGTGGCAAATAATGGGCATGATAAATCCTTAATGTGGTTAAATTGGCAATGAAATAAGCATGAAATATGGTTAAAAACATATGTGACATTAGGTGGTAAAAGGGGTGGAATGCAGAAAAGGCATTCAAATATGATGGAAAAGTGTCAGAAATGGGAGTAATGGAGCAAAAATGCTTTAAAGGGAGCAAAATTATGGCAAAAAAAAGTGATGAAAATAAGTTAAAATATGGTGAGTTTGGTGTAGTTGTAAAAAAAGGGTAAAAATAAGCAAAAATGGGCTCAAATTGTTCAGAAAATACTTGTAGTTTCTTGAAGGCATCTGGTGAACCCCTCCCAGTGTCTCGCAACCTCAAATGGGGTTCTAACCCCAAGGTTGAGAACCCCTGGACAGATTTGATTTCACTCTCTGATAAAAGGACGTTGTTACTTTCAACTGCTTCTGTTTATAGTCCCATTTCAGCCTATGGAAGTGGGCGTGGCTTAGCACATCCAAAGTGGGACCTGTGCATCCTGTGTGTGAGCGAGGACACACCCCTTCCTCTCCTCTGGGCTCAGGAAACCAAGACGTGTGCGTTTTAGCCAACGAGCGCCTCGGTCAGCTTCCTGTTAGCGATACATCATTCATATGGACGCACACACACACACACACACACACACACACACACACACACACACCACACACACACACACACACACACACACACACACACACACACACACACACACACACACACACACACACACACACACACACACACACACACACACACACACACACACACACACACACACACACACACACACACACACACACACGACCCTAAAGAAGCCGATGTCTCTTAAGCCTGAACCCGTTCCAACCAGACACTATTCAAGCTCAGGTGCACACATGTAAAGGAGAGTCAGTATCCATTTGTGCGTCTTTCTCGTGCTAATAGAAACACATCACCTGATTTACCGCAAGATGTCCGAACCCGGCCTGAACCCGTGGTATAACCATCAAAACTAAGCCTGAACTGTTGGCACAGAGCTATGGGGAGATATTTGTCTAAAAAATATTCCCAAATATATCCACAAAAATCACTGACACGTGTGAAAATCTAAAAAAAAAAAAAAACGTGAAAATCGGGAATAATACATGTGAAAATTGTGGATATATTTTTTAAGTTTTTTGTAAGACAAATCACTCCGTGATACACACACAAAAACACACACACTTGTGAAAAATATGTAAATTCCAAGACAGGAACATAAGCAAACTTTTCTTAAATTTTTCTATTTTATGTTTTAAAAAAATATACTGTATATATTAACTTTGCATGGTGTGAAATGAAAAAATGTGCAGTTCATTTTGCTTTATGAGTTCAAAACGGTTTGTAAAAAGGTTAGAAGAACAAAATATATTAGTTAATTCTTGAGCATTTAAATAAAAGAATAGGAATCTGTATTTTGACATATCTGGGTTTTTTTTAATCCTTTTCGTCACTGTGTCAAACACAAGGTCCGGGGGCCAAATCCGGCCTTTTGGAGCATTTTTCGAATCATGTTATCTTGTGATTATAGACATTGGATGTTTTCAAATCTTCTTCCAAAACATTGTCCTCCGTCCTCCAGTGTGGGTGGAGTAGGTTAAGGTGGGGTCACTAAAGGAAATGATGTCAGACGTTGTGTCAGCTGCACAGGAAGTGTGCGCCCCTTTAACCCCCCCCCCCCCCCCCCCCCCCCCCCCGCCCCCTCCCATCTCCTCAGATGTCAGGGTTCCTGCAGGAAGCTTCCAGTGAAAACGTTGGGTGTTTGAACTTCCTGCGTCTGAGTGTGAAAAAGCGGGAGGAGGAAATCAAGAAGACAGGAAGTAGAACCAGTTAAACTGAACCTGTGACGAGGCTCAAAGGCACGTGGGCAGTGAAGTACACTCATAGGTTTGTCTGCTTTCACGAGACTTCAGCTCTAAAAGGTATCTGTAGTGAAAACGTACTGTATATGAGGTTCCCACACTTTTTTCACAATGGTTTTTCAAAACTTTTCCAAAATATTTTACCAAATTTCCATGACTTAGTTCTGAAGTGTAAGATATTTTTTTGTGTATCCATTTCTTGGTTTTTAGCATACGCCAGCTGAAGTATGCAGCACTTTCCCTTTGAGATGACGCTTAAGATCTTCAAAATAAAATAGGCTATATTTCCAAACTTTTCCAAAACAGTTCAAATATTCCATGAGTTTTCGAGACTGAAAAATGTTTTTTTCAAATTCCATAACTTTTCCAGGAATTTCATGGCCATATTACCATGGAACAAAATATGTGCACCTTTTTATTTAAAAAAAAAAAAAAAACACATTAAAAAGGACTTTTTAAACAATTTTATACTCTGGGGCATAAACTATGCAGAGCCGCCATTTTGGTCAAGATATGACGCAATTTCATTGATTGGCCCGGCCTGTGGCTTTGAAGAAATGGTGCATTGTGGGGGGTAGAAGCGTGACAGGTCTGTTTATATTGTGGAAAGAGTAGTTTTTCCGTTGGCGCTCTGCATCAGAGTTAGCCTAACGGACAAAGCTGTTGTTAGCAGCAGAAACGAGCCATGGCTGAGTAGTAGTTAAGTATTGGAAGTGCAAAAATATGGTTAGAAACTGTGATGAAAGCTGCGTGAAAGGATATCTGTTCATTGATTGGATGATGCTCCACCAGCGACTTCTCAGGATCAGCACCTGACGGAGTTCATCATTTAGCCACAAGGAAATAAGAGGGAACAATGTGGTGGAGGTGTGGTTAGTGACACTTTTTCTTGCCATATTTTTGCTCCTGTTAAGACATTTTTGCTACATTACTCTCATTTGTGCCACTTCTTCATCAAATTTAAATACCTTTTCTGCACATTTCCAGCACTTATAAACCCTTTCCACCACTTTGTTACATATGTTGACCCATTATTGTCACTTTTAACCTCTTTTCACCATAATTCACGATTATTCATTCCCAATTTAATCACGTACACGATTTGTCATGCCCATTATTTGCCAGTTTAAACTAATTGTTCCTCCTTTTTTCTGCCACTTTTAAGCCAGTGTTCACACTTTTTCTGTCCACTTTTGTCCACTCTAATTTGCTGTTTTTAACAATATTCTGTGGTTTTTAAAATCCCATTTCACCACCTTTTCCACCATTTTTGGTCACTTTTAACCCATTTTATTTGTGATTAAAACCAGTATTTCCATCTTTAAGATGACTATAATAATAATAAACGTTCCTGGATAACAGTGGATATTATTCAGATGAATAAATAAATGTGGTTATCACAAATTCATAGAACAATGGACCATAATTTTACTGACTTTATGGATGAACCCCAAAAATCTCTCCCCTTTATTCCCCCTTATAGATGGTCCTGTCTCCACATGACTGTTCTTCAATGTTCATGTCTGTGTTCAACCACCTTCAGCTACAGTGGGGGTCCCCGCTCTCTGGAACCTTTATGTTGGGGGTCGGGTGCTGAAAAGGTTGAGAACCACTGGTCTAACAAACCAAACTGTAATAAAAACAGTGATCAGTGTTTCTCATCATTCACTGAGGCGTGTCCACAGGTGGGAGGACAGCAAGAACAATTAGACTTTGTATTTCTGAAAGGAGGAAGGAAAGTGTGTGTGTGTGTGTCACACCCAACGCAAACATGCATACACCACAGCCCAGAATCAGACCCAAGTCCCGACGCTTTAATAGCAGTAAAAGTCCAGTGAAAACACCCAGAAATCCAACAAACCAGTAACTGACCAGTACAACCAAAACAACTTTTATCACAGCAAGGCCACAAAAATGTGTTTGTTTGATCAGAGGGTCACATGATCAATATCATGTCATATTTACAATAGTCAGCGATCTGAGCATTAATACATAAAAGAACAAAGAGTTTTTATAATAATTTTGTGTGTTTTTCCTCTGATTCTGTCTATGTTTGTTGTTGTCCAGCTCATTGTGAGGCATTCTGTGCATTTCTGTTGTCCTTTTGTATATTTTTCCTGTAAAATACAAGATTTTTGGAGTCATTTTGTGCATTTGTGCTGTAATTTTTGCATTTTTTTTTAGTGTATTTCTATTGTGTTTTTGCTTTTTTGTTAGTACTGTCGGTTTGAGGTGTCATTTTTTGTGTTTTTCTTGTCTTTTTGTGTACTTTTGTTGTCATTTTCTGTAATTTTGTATATTTCTGGGGTGGTTTTTTTTTTCATTTTTGGCTGTGTTTTTCTCTTGTCTTTTACTATATTTTCCTGCAATGTTGAAATTCTTTGCATTTTTTGATGTATTCTTGCTCTTGTTTTGTGTATTTTTCTGTCATTTTGTACATTTACTTTGGGGGCCCCATAAAATTAGACTGAGTCAGCATGCGGCCCCCAGGCGGCCAGTTGCCTATGTCTGCGTTAGAGTAATGGAGTCCCGCACTGACAGTCACCTGTAAGTAGGGTTGGAAAATATATCGCGTTTTCTAGTTTGTTGATATAAAAAATGACATTATCACCTATATTGAGATATATCTATATTTTTTTTCACTTTTTTTAATCATACAATCACATCATACAAGTATTTAATATTATTCATAAAGTACATCTTAGGAGTCAAAAAAGTAGTTGAAAAAGTCAAAAGTGTCACATATTGTGCAGCTGATTGTTAATAAATGTGCCTGTGTGACATCTTTAATCAGCAAATTTAACACAGAATTGTCTTTCTGATCAAACTTTATTGAGTTAAAGAATATCTAGATTTATATCGTATATCGCCATGTTGAGTAAAAATATTGCGATATGGGTTTTGGTCCATATCGTCCAGCCCTAGACTACGACTACCTGGAAGGCTTCAGAGAGGCTCCGTCTGTGTCCTTCAACCAGGATGAAGGGACGGGTCGTGTCCAGTAGGAGGCGCCGCCAACCATTCGCACCTAAGGATGCACAAGTGTTGTCAACAGGAGGGCTGTGGACCAGTGATGGACCAGATGGACCAGACGATATCCAACCATTTGAAATTAGATCTATATATGACATGCAGTGTTTCCCACAGGGCCAAAGTTTATTTGTAGTGGTCGTTTAAATTTAAATCTAAATGTTCAATGTTTATTTTGGTACATCCAGTGAATTTGCATATTAGCTAAATATTTATTTTCACCAGTGACATTTAGATTTAACATTTGTATTAAATTTAACATTTATATTCAAAAGTAACATTTAGATGCAACAATTAGATTTAGATTTAATATTTAGCATTTAGATTTATATTTAACATTTATATTCAAAAGTAACATTTAGATTTAAATGTAACATTTACATTCAGATTTAGCATTTGGACTTGGACTTAACATTTAAATGTAGATTCAATATTTAACATTTAGATTTAATATTTAGTTGAAACATTTATTATTTACATTAAATATTTAGATTTAACATTTACATTTAAATGTAACATTTAGATTGAACTAGGGCTGGGCGATATATCGAATATACTCGATATATCGCAGCTTGTAGTCTGTGCGGTGTTGAAAATGACCATACCGTTAAACTCGCAGACTTTTTTTTTTTTTTGAAATGTCATCTTAATGACAACATGCACAAAAGGGCACTATTTGTTTTAAAATATTGTAGTGGCATTATGTACAAAAAGTGCACTTTAATTTTGTGTTTTGAAATGCCATGTGAGTTGCATCCTGCACTAATGTCTTGTTTTGAAATGTCTCTGTGACAATTTTGCACAGAATGTGCACTTTCTGTTGACAATTTTATGTTTGAGCCACTCACTGTTTAATAAATACAGTTATGTCAACTTTGACTTAGTTGTGATATCCCCTTTTTTGCATGAAAGTTTAAAATTGGCATATATTAATGCAGTATGATCAAGAATGTTTTAATGTAGACATATAGAATCATCATACTGGTGTGATTTTGTGCATCAAAGTGTTAATTTAAGGGTAATGCAAAATATCGAGATATATATCGTGTATCGTGACATGGCCTAAAAATATCGAGGTATTTATAAAAGGCCATATCACCCAGCCCTAGATTGAACAATTCGATTTAGATCTAGATTCAATATTTAACATTTAGATTTAACATTGATATTAAATTTTTACATGAAAAAAGTCACTAATTTCACAAATATTGCTGTAAATCCGGTCATAAGTAACATAAGAAAAAAAAATAAAATAAAAATCACATTTTTTTTTACACGTGGTTTGTTGGTGAATGTTGAAAAAAATTGATTTCAGCATGCGCAACTTTACAATCGACACCCCCTACGATTTTAAATCAATAATTGGCTCTGATTCAAATCGTCACCACAAGAATCGTAATAAAATCGTGATTTGTTTGAAGATTCCCATCCCTAATATATATATATAACATTATAAATGTGAACTTGTAAATGTACAAAATAAAACCTGGTGATACTTTGTCATCTTTATTGTCGGTAACCGTTACCTGTCGCTGAGGTGGACGGACCATCGGTGAGTCCAGCCCGTGCTGCGTTCAAGGACCGGCAGACCGTGAACGCAGCACGGTCGAGCAGCAGCAGAAGAAGCAGCAGCGGAGCGGCGCTCATCACAGCTGCGTCACCGGCAACAGGTCGCTGCTGACGGACGTTACCTCACCGTGAGACCGGGAGGGGCTCCACCGAAGCCCCATACTAACTCTGAGATTAACAGAACCCAGGCAGTCCGTTAAACACGTCAGAGAGACCAGGTGAACCGGTTACCGGCATTAAAGCAGAATATAAATCCGGAAAGTGTCGCCGGTACCGGAAAGCAGAACGGTTCCTGTCTGTAAAGTTCGGATAAACTCGGGGTGATTCGGGTGAAGGTTTATAACGGAGCTAAGAGTGACGTCATGAAGCGGCAAAGAAAACAGCCCAAACACAGGAAGCCAAGTCTTCAAAATAAAACCTGGACTTTTTTTTTTTTTTTTTTAACAAAATAAGATTAGACAAGAAATGCATCAACAGAAACATGTTGTTCTCTCCTATGGAGGTAGATTTGTGTCTTTATTACTATAATTATTAAAAAAATAAAAATAAAAAATCACTTTTTAAACAAAAAAGTTTACTTCATTAAAAACAAATATTTTCAATCAAAACCAAATCAAAATCAAAGAAAAAAGTGTTCAAATACAAAAAAAATAAAAAAATTGAGACTCAAATAATTGCATGTGAAGACTTCTTTCTTTGATTGAAAATATTTATTTTGGATTGAAGTAAACTTTTTTTGATTGAAAAGGTTGTTTTTTTTTATTGAAGTGATTTTGTTTCTTTTGATTGAATAATGTATGGGGCCATACTATGGGTAGTACAGTAGTGTCTTCATTATTCAATCACAAATAAATATTTCCAATCAAAGAAAAAAGTAAAGGACAGGAACAGAACAATTCTTTATAGAGGGTTTGTTGGTGGCACTCTGAGGTCAACACTGCGATGGGTAAACCACAGAAAAGCTCTTCAAATGCATTATAGATGTAAAGGCATGCAAGGAACTTGGAAAAGTTACCCTTTATTGGTGGTGCAGATGCATATGAGTTGGCTCCCTCATCTTGGATCAATGATGCCTAGAAGAGTATTCCGTCTATTGCGTGTCCTGATATTGTCAACTTCCTGGTTTCCTCGCCAAGCTCATACACAGTGGAAGATGTGGAAGATTATAAAAGTTTGGAGGCCTATAACCAGACGGTGTGTGGATGGGTGAGGGAGATGCACTATCAAGTCATCAACGACAGATGCAATAACGGTAAATGGTCAGACCGTTTTCCTGGAATACAATGAGAAATACAGTACATTTTAGTTCTACATGTTAAGAACTGTGTTGCTACTGTAGCAGGCTATAAAATGGGATTATATTAAGTCAAGAATGCCACATGAAGTAGCTTGATATGAATAATTTTATTATCATCATAATGGAAAACTAGGCAAAACCTGTATTTGCAAGTCAAATACGTATTTGGCAATTGAAATCTGGCAAAAATGACAACCTGTATTTGGATTTGTTGACAAGTTGTATAATGCAGGAAAAACAGAAGACTGACATTGACCTTAAATATGACCTTGATGGAAGGTCAAGGTCACACATTGAAAGGAAATGTTGTTCAATGGTACCAGTCTGTGCACTGTATGTCAATGTGCGACAAAGTTATTGGGAAAACAGGTTTTTTTTTGTGACGTCATGACCTTTGACCCCTACCGATCTTTTTAATGGTAGGTCGTACAGCTTCAGTCTTAGTAAATGAAATACTCCACTTGAGATGAGCTTTTCATAAATGTAACCATCAAACATGTAAGATAAATATTCATAGAGATGTGGAAAATTTTGTTTTTTGACACTTGATGTGACCTTGACCTTGACTTTGATAGTTTGGCTGCATTAATAGCCAAGGAGGAGTTCCAGGACAAAGGAGTTGCAGAAGAAAAAATGTAACTCTAATTTTCAAATTGTCAAATACAATTAGTTAAGAGCTGCTGCAATCAACAATTCACTTACCTGACAAAAAATGGGCCGAACAAATTCGAATGTTGTCCAAATTCTTGCTTCGTAGATCCTGGTTTAGCTTCGCTAACCACAAGCGCCTCCTTTCCTCTGATAACTTTTGACATTTTTCTCCCTGATTTGCTATAACTTTTGACAGTCTATAAAACTCCAACTGTTTTTCACGGTCTGATCGATTGGTACAGCCAAAAACACGGCAATAATTCACCATTTCCTCCTGAAATTCGGAATTTGCTTGTATGCGTGCGCTGTGTAACATCGTCATAATGGTGACTTCCGTGTTGATGATGCACTGTGAAGACCCTCTATAGGTCTGTGACAAAGGACAGAAACGGATCTTTTTTCTATATGTCTATGTGCTTATGACCTAAGACTTGCTGACAGCTGAACTCTTGGTGTGTTCAGGAGAATTAAAGGCCGTCCAGGGTTATGGGTTTTTCAGCCTGAGGTTCGCTGTCCTTCACAGAATCTGGACATTTTAAAAGCAGGGCAGAGGTTCAGCTGCTTACATAACGTGCCGTGCTGTGTGTACGGCGCGTAATCGGATCGCCTAACTCACCACCACCATTTTCTGATGATTGCACACTTTCCTTAATGAGTGAAGTGCTGCCCTGTTATTAGTGTCCTAATCTGACCCTGAACGCCTCACACCGGGGTTCGATCCAGGAATTCCTGGACCTTAATCTCCTGAGGAGGTTTGAGGTCAGCAGGATTGGGCCTCACCATAAGTTCACATTAGGCTTCACTGTTAATTATTATTTTTAGTTTTAAAATGATCAATGGACAAAGTGAAACTACAAATGACCAGACAACAATCAAATGCATCACATTCACATCCTAGCCGACCAATCAGATTAAACGTAAAGCACCGCGCCAAAACAGCATTTAATGGAGGTCATGAGAGTAGAGTATCTTTATTCATTCGGCGGTGGGAAAATTTACTGCCATGACAATTAAACGAAGTGCAATAAAAAAAGACAACAAAAGGCAACACAAGGAAAACCCAAAAGACACCAGAAAAATAGTGAAAACGTACTTTAGTAAAAAAGTAGGATGTATCAGTAGTCTTCACCTCTGGATAGCAGCAATATGATTGGTGTGTGTGTGTGTGTGTGCACGTGTGTGTGTATGAGGCACTGTGAGGTTAGCATTAGCATTACCATGTTTTACAGTCAGCTTCCATTCATCTCTCTCGCTCTCTACTGTAACTAATGCTCTTACTGTAAATCAGATTAGCCACAGCTAACAGGGTTCAAACCAGTGTGTGTGTGTGTGTGTGTGTGTGTGTGTGTGTGTGTGTGTGTGTGTGAATAAGTGAGAGCTTTCCTGCTCTCATTTTTCTCGCGGGTCTGTGACGTCATCACAAACAAAGGCTGGTGTGTTCAGCACGTTTCATCTTTCTTTCTTTTGTTTGCCAGAATAAAAATAGGTTTTAATGCATGACGTCACCAGTTTGCTTTGGGCCTCCAGCAGAGGGCGCTATACGACCTTTTCTGTCTCATGTACCATGTACTGTTTTTCATAAAATCAAATGATTGGCCAGAGGTGGCAAATGTATTAGTCTTTAGTCCTCAAGTAAAAGTATAGATACCTGAATAAAAAATGACTCTGGTAAAAATAAAGTATTGAAGTTGCTCCCTTACTTGAGCAAAAGTAAAAAAAAGTACATGCTACTAAATGTAAAATGTAACATAAAAATTGTAAAAAAGTAAAATGTAAAACCAATGTCCCTTCAATAATAATAATAATAATAACAATTATAATCCTGTATCTTTTATTTTTATAGGAACTTGTTGAAAACTGGTACATGGAAATAAATTAAATCTGTTACCCTTTATAAACACCTGGAGAATTTAGCACTCATTATAGATACAATTTGTAGATCAAATATTTGAAGAAGAAAAAAATGCAAGTGCTCAATAAAACCCAGAGCAGCTTTGAGCTAATTATTTTCATTGGTTTGGTCTTTTTACGTCACGACGTCATCTTCGCAGATCTTTAAAGTAACGAGCTCATTTTCTAAATGTAAGGAGTAGAAAGTACAAATATTTGTTTTTAAAAAGTAAGGAGTAAAAGTAAAATGTTACCACAAAAAAAAAATTACTCAAGTAAAGTACAGATACCAGAAAAACTACTTAAGTACAGTAATGAATGTTAAATTAACCATCTTTAAATGTTTATTTTCACTGAAACATTGTGACAAATGTTTCAAAATGTTGCTGATCTGGTGTATGGTCAGTGGTATGTTATGTACAATATGACATATTTTTTTAAATGTAAGGTGCATTTAATGAAAATGAAACTAAAATAAATGAGAAGAAACAAAGTGTTTCCTGTTTAAACATTTCCTACTTTTTTAAGTTCCTGCTAGCCTTCTTTATTATCCTTCCCTCTAATGATCTAAAATGAAATGTCGCATTGAAGAAGTGTTTTTCTAACTGGTAGCCCTTCAGACTATACAGTACCTATAAAGTAGCTCCCAGTTTCAGAAAGGCTGGTGACTCCTGGTTTAACAGGTCATCTCACAGTGTGCACATCTCACTAGTATTTAAACTAATAACTTAATATGCAGAGGATGTTTTCTATTAAATGCACACAACAATTTAAAAATTAATGTTTGGCTCTTGTAGAATATTTAGTGACTAATTCGAACTGAAATATCTGAAAAATGATTTTTTTATATTTGCAAACAGAAACTATTAAATAAGTGTTTAACCATCAACCTAAATCACCTCTGATCTTCAGGCTACTCACATCAACGTATCACTCTAAGACACATTTTTGAGTAACGACTTTTCATGGTAAGCACTATTATAACAGGTAACAGAAAGTGTACTACTTTAATCCCTGACAAGCCCCCATATTGTCCTTGGCCCTCCTCCCGCTTTAGTATTTACCCTTTACCAATGATCTGGCATTTGCCCACATAGAGATTTGAGTCGCGCCCACATTTGAGTTTGGTCTTGGCCCCTCCCACTTTAGGATTTGACCTTGGTTGCCCCGCCCGTCTTTGACCCGTTAATTTGTGATTGGTCCTGGACAAGCTTCCCACACACACATACACACACCCTCACAGTCCAGGTGTGTTTGAAAAACTGGAAGCTCAGAGGAATCTGAAGCATCTGCAGATTTAACAAAAAAGGACAGGTTCAAACAAGACCTGGACCACTGAGACCTGAACCACTGAGACCTGAACCACTGAGACCTGAACCACTGAGACCTGGACCACTGAGACCTGAACCACTGAGACCTGAACCACTGAGACCTGGACCACTGAGACCTGAACCACTGAGACCTGAACCACTGAGACCTGGACCACTGAGACCTGAACCACTGAGACCTGAACCACTGAGACCTGAACCACTGAGACCTGGACCACTGAGACCTGAACCACTGAGACCTGAACCACTGAGACCTGAACCACTGAGACCTGGACCACTGAGACCTGGACCACTGAGACCTGAACCACTGAGACCTGAACCACTGAGACCTGGACCACTGAGACCTGAACCACTGAGACCTGAACCACTGAGACCTGGACCACTGAGACCTGGACCACTAGCCGGCTTTAGCTGTATGTGTGTTAGTTGCTCAAAGGTTACTGGGCAGCTGTAGGAGAGGATAGATGATCATATTTTAGAGTAAACTGAGGGGAGTGTCTCATTGTGTTCTTCAGGAGATGATCCGCTTTCTCCGCCAGACTTTCTTGAAAGATCCTGGATGAGAGGAGGGGGCGGAGCCAGAATCCAAGTGGAAGCCTGAGGAAGGACAGTGTCTGCTCTGATGGTTCCAACATGGAGACATGAAGCTTTTAATCAGGACCAATCAGTGACTCATTTGGTTTCCTCCATTTTGGGTATTTTATTTTGAAAATATTCCAGTCTCTCCAGAATCTTTCAGTCAAGAATCCCTTAAGTTTGCAGCCAATCTTTCAAAAAATGTGATATGGGCTATAGTGAGTTCCTGAAAAGTGTTTATAATCAAAGGCTGATGTAAGGTCAGCTCCTTTTCAAACACTTTAAAGTCCAACATGTTCCTCTGTCTGTTTTCACTTCACACACAAAACACTCAGTGAACGACTTGTGTTGTTGACAAAGTAAACAAGCATCAGTGTTTGGTTTGTTTTGATCAGGATTTCCTGGAGGTCAATAAGAAGTCAGAAAGTGTTTAAATGTGAAAACATTAACTGTCTGTCTGTAGGTAAATATGCACATCAGTGTGTGTGTATGTGTGTGCAATGAGTTTGTTTGAGTGTATCTGAAGTGTGTGTGCGTGCATTCCTACATTCCTATGTGCACATTCACTCTCATTTGTGCATTCTGTGTGTGTGTGTGTGTGTGTGTGTGTGTGTGTGTGTGTTGAGGGTGTTACCCTGTGGCTGTGCCTCTTATTTACTCAGCTGAAGTTAAATATAATGTGTGTAACTGTCGCCACACTCACACAGACACACACACAGACACAGACACACACACACACACACACACACACATAGATTTGCCGTTAAAACCGTTGCAGTCCTTGAATGCATTACTTGTGTGTTCGATGGAGGAAGTTTGGAGATAACAGCCTTTGGTTGCCATAACAACCATCTTTGATAGAACAAATATGTTTGATTGATGTCTGCAGAGACACTCACTATTGGAGGTGTTTCATTTTGTGTGTTGCTGTGATGTTGTGTTGTTTTATCGTGTGTGTGTGTGTGTGTGTGTGTGTGTGTGTGTGTGTGTGTGTGTGTGTGTGTGTGTGTGTGTGTGTGTGTGCGTGTGTGTGTGTGTGTGTGTTTGGACAGCAGTTCCCTGCAGCCTGTGTTTCCTCAATTTAGGATGCACGTGTTGCACAAGTTGTGACTGTGTGTGCGACCTTCGACCTCCCAGGAAGACGAGCGAGGCGGAGCCGTGTGTGCAGAAACACAAGCCGATTAATACGCCTCAAAACACACACACACACACACACAGCAACAAATAGACACAAAGCCACAAGAAAAATAGACAAAACAACCAAACATCATAGAACATCAGAATTAGAAGAAACAAAAAAACATAAATACTGTATGTCACAAATGTTTTAACTCATTAAAGGTACCTGTAGTGTCAATGTGTCGCAAAACTGTGTTTAATGTATTACCAACAAACAAAATACTGTATATGCACCTTTTAATAAAAAAGCACATTAAAAGGACTGTTTTGAACAGTTTTATACCTTGGGGCATAAACAATGGAGAGTCGCCGTTTTGGACAGGATTTGACACACGTTCGTTTATCGGCCCAGCCTGTCCCTGAAAATGGTGCATTGTGGGAGGTAGAGGCGTAACAGCAGTGTGTAACCTCTCCCTCAGTGATAAAGTGCAGCATTCAGGTTGTACAGTATGTTAAGACAGGATTAAATATCACCTTTCTCACCAACTTTCTGCTTCTTGTGTCCCTCCCTGCACCCACTCAGCATCAGTTAGCATAAAGGACAGAGCTGTTTTTAGCAGCAGAAACAAGCCATGGCTGAGTAGTTAGGTGTTGGAAGTACAACAATATGGTTAAAAACTGTGATGAAAGCTGTGTGAAAGGATGGGATGATGCTCCACTACCTCTGAGGATTAGCATCTAACCAACAGGTAAGTTCTTCGACAGAGTTCAGAGTGGTGGGGGTGCGGTTAGTGCCATGACACCCCCCATAGTATCCCCTGTAAGCAGAATAGTACTAGTGCTTTGAACAAGTACGTTTACAAGCTGCATTCAAGGACTTCCTGTGAAGAAATTCTGTCAGTACACTGGTTTCAGACGTAACTTTTCCTTTGTGCCCATTAGCTTAGCCCATTAGCTTAGCCCACAAATCCCTCTCGTAGCAGCTCAGCTTGACGTGGTCCTCACATATCACTGGATTTCATCCAAACAGAAACGTTTCAATGTGTATCCTGTACCGATATTATGGAGCCAACGTCTGAATAAATCTGATTTGTCGTTATTTGACTCAGAGATGCAAAATAAATATTTCTGCTGGGTTTTTCTCTTGTTGCTATGGTAACAATTGGCTTTACGCTCCACCACTGATCAGAAACTGTTGACCAACGGAATACTGTTGCCCAGCAACAGCTAACAGGAATCAACCAAAGTGCGTCATATCCTGACCAAAATGGCGACTCTCCATAGTTTATGGCCCTAAGAAATAAAATTGTTCTAAACAGTCTTTTTAATGTGTATTTTAAGAAATAAAAAATAAAATAGGTGCACACATTTTGTTTATTGGTAATACATGAAAAACATTTTATGTTATATACAGGTAACTTCAAAAAAACTGAATTGAAGAACAAAAACATTAAATGCACAAATGAGAAAGGTAACGAAAATAGAATAAATGAAAAAACAGACACAACAGTACAAAAAAAGTAAAAAATAAAAAACAAAGAAATACATATAAAACATTAAAAACACAAAATATCTAAAAGTAAGGAAACAAAACAATTTTAAAACACAACCCTGAAGATACAAACACAGATTGAGTGTAAATATTGAAAAACTTACCAACAATTAGTGAGAGCAGGAATCCTCAGAGCACACAGACTAACAGATGTTTGTTTAAACGCTAACGTCTAAATCCAACAAGTTCATTTAGTCTTTTTTTAAACGAGATGTTTAGGTTTGGTTTTTCACACAAACCTTTTTAAGAGCTGTTGTTGTTACCCAGAAATGATGAAAAAGGTGGTGAAATGGGATTTTAAAAACCACAGAAATTGGTTGAAAATGCAATTATAGTGGTCAACAACGGACAAAAACGTGGTAAAACAGGTTCAAAGTGTCAATATTGGAACAAATAGTTTAAACTGACAAATATTGAACATGACAAATGATGAATGTGTTTAAATTGGCAAAAAATAAGCATTAAATATGATGAAAAGAGCTTAAAAGTGACAAAAATAGATCAACATATGTGACATTTGGTCGAAAAGTGGGGGAAAGAAGAGCTGAAAATGTCTTGAAAGTGTAAAAAATGTGCAGAAAAGGCATTGAAATTTGATGGAGCATTGGTAGAAAGGGCAGTATTGTAGCAAAAATGCATGAAAAGAAGCAAAAATAGAAAAAGAAGAAGAAAAAGTGATTAAGAAAGAAAAGAAAAGAAAAAAGCAAAAATGGGCTCAAATTGTTCAGAAAATATTCTTAGTTTCTTGAAGGTCTGTGGCGACCCCCTCCCAGTGTCTCGCAACCCCAAATTGGGTCCTGACCCCAAGGTTGAGAACCCCTGCCCTAAAGCAGCAGTTCTAAAAACTGGGGTCCAACCACCCCCAGGGGTCCTTAGGCCTGTTAAATAATTTAGAAAAAAACCCTATTATCTATGTGCTATCATTACAAAGAGTAAAAGTACATTTAGGGACCAATGCATGGGAAATAACCTAACATAAATAGATCCTAATGACTATTCTTATTAATAAAGTGAAAATTATCTTTGACAGTTTCGATTTTTAAAACAAACTAAAAAGCCTTGTGTTGTGGCCCCGCCCAGCGGGAACCAGCAGACCCTGAAGAGTAACAAGCAAGTCAGAAGAAGAAGAAATCAATTTGTGAAAGAAAGACTTAATGTTTAAAATCAGAAGCGAGCGTGAAATGGATGATGGAGAACATCATGCCAACATCACATGATGGACTGACAGGAAACACGTCGTCCACATTCCTGTGTCATTAGCAGAATCCTAACTGCTACAGATGTTTGTCCTCATTACAGGACACTGACGTCTTTGGATTGAACAGATGTTTTTGGGCGTGCAGATGTGCACATATCCATGTGGGCTGCAGAGGGTTAACGGGGGGGATTTCCACCTCCTTCATTCTTTCACAGTTCAGCTCAGGCTCAGCTGAACAGTAAACGAACTGAGCTGCACCCAAAGCATCCATTTTAAATCAAAATGCACAAATTAGCATCGACGCCCAACAAAACAACGTGAAACACAATAGCCCAGCAAATCTGTAGCAAAATTAAGATGTTCACTTCTGGAAGAAAGCATGACAATGTGTACATGGATGTTTTTGAGTATACTGAACCCATTTTTAATGGGATCCACGCTGGTAAACCAACGGTTCCCACTCAACATCAAGAAATCAAAGATTGCTGCCATCTGTATTACCAATTTGGATATTTTTTCATAACTTTGGTTCTATTTGACATTGAACCATGATCTCAGTGGTGAATTATTGGTTTTCAGGGTTAAGGAATTCAATAATATATCTGAAAATACTGTAAATTGTGCTCAGAGCAAGATCCAAGATGGCCGCCATCTGTATTGCGAGTTTCAATCTTATCATAACTCAGTGACGTGCAGTCAGGGTAGGCAAGGTAGGCAGTGCCTACCAATGGTGAATTTTAAATTATAATATAATTATAAATGATTTATTTTTCAATTTCCGATAGCCTATAGTACCTATAAGTTTGAAAGTGTCAGCATTTTCTGTTGCTATTTCCTGATACGGATGCACAGTCTCACTCCGCTGTTAGCCATGAGGAGGCCACACCCTCTCCCAAAAGCACACGGCTGCTCTGCCTCTGTTTTTTAGTGTGTTTTTATGTGTTTGTGCAGCGCAGTCAGTTCCCCAAGATGAAAACCATTTACGTAAAAAACGCAGCTCTCTACGCTGCCTTTGGACGTAACCGCGCTATGCTAAATGCTATACGTACGTTCACAGTGCATTAGTGAATTTATACAGCGTGGCTGCTGCTACATTCTCTAGTTAGTGCGGGATAACACGACAGTCATGATGACAGCGCTAGAGACGATAAAGAAACTTTCTTTTGAGGAAAAACAGCTTTTAAAAGATGGAGACCAACACCTGAGTTACCAGACCTTCAGCAAAGATAAGGTCAGAACATTGTTCGTATTTTCCACAGTGATTGGTACAAAAGGAAGGATTGACTTTGTGGATGTTCCTCACTGAGGATGTTCTGAGTTGTTGTTGTTGTCATTTTCTCCGTGTTTCCAACACAAATATTGGATGCGCTGCCGTATCATGAGATATATCTTGTTGGGAGAGTATGGAGGCTATATTAAATAATTGCTTATGTTTCTTTAATGGTGTTTTGGGATATTGATTTTGTTTGATTAACACTTGCCAGCAGAAACATATGAAATTGTCATTGGTGGTCTTGATTTGCAAAGTGCCTACCCAACCCTAGTGGTCACGGCACGTCACTGCCATAACTTCAGTTCTGTTAGACATAAAAACATGATTTTTGTGGCAAAGTGTAGGTTTCTGGGGATAATGATTGTAATGATTGACCAAGTTTCTAACGTCTGGCCCTTTTTTTTGTTTGTTGAATACATGATCATGAAACCTTGACCTGTTCTCTAGCGCCACCATCAGGACAAACTTTTAAATGAGAATGAATTTATATTGAATAGTTTTCATCCAAATCTTCTTAAATTTACTGACAACATAAATGCTATGAACCCTTTTGGTTGTGGTGATGATATCACACAAAGACACACAGATACATACACACACACACACACATTTGGGAATATTGCAAAAACTGGCTGCAAAGCCCATCCACACAAACCTGAAACCAGAGACAGAAGGAAAACAGTTACACAACTGAGGAAACAAAAGGACACAAAGAAGACACAAAATATCCACACAATGAAAAGTGTATCATTAACACAAAGAGGCCAGAAAAGGAACAAAACTACACAAAAAAAATACAGAAACAGGTTTAAACATGACCTGAAAAACACACACACACACACACGCACACACAGAAAGAAAAAGAGGCACTACCGTTAAGCGACACTGATGATGATTTAAATGTAGCTTTAGGCTGTTTGATACAAACTGGTTAGACTGGGAAGAGCGTTTGTGCGTGCGTGTGCGTATCAGCGACTGGTGAAGCGCTCACTCACTCCTCTAGAGTCTGATGCACACATTCATGAACCCAATAAAAGCCTAAAGCTGCAGTTTGTACATTTTTTTTTTAGCGTCATTTGGTCAAAACGCTATAATGACCTTTGATCATATTGTAATTGAAAGTCTTCTGAGAGGACACTGAACATCTTCTCATTCTCTTTTTAGGCTAAAGAAATCCAGGAGTGTGATGCTGGATTTCAGCCAATCAGAGATCTTTCTATAGAGTGCTCCATGAGCTTCTATTGGCTGCTCGACTAAAGTCAATGCGCGTTCACGTGCCATCGGTAGTAAAAGTGTAATGTCGAACATTCCAGCAGAAGTCTCCATCGCAACGTAAAGAACAACAATTACACGGCAAAACAAGAGGAGAAATTGAAAACCGAGGATGAGAAGCAACAATTATAAGCGGTGCTTCTCAAAGTGTGGGGTGCACCCCCCCTAGTGGGAAATGGAAGCATGACAGGTGGGGTGCGAGACATATGAGGACATTTTCAATTTCACGCCAATCTTCTTAAATGCCTTTCTTCATTAACTTTGATTTCCTTGGCTGTTTTTTTATTTTTATTTTTTATTATTTATTGTATTGTTACTAGGCTGTTTCTATACCTGTGTCCCTGACTTTGTTAGAATTATTTACCTTCAGCTAAAGAATTTGTATCTGTTAGTGGCAGTATTCAGTTTATGATGTAATAAATCTAAAATATGACATACTGTCAAAATAGTGAACAGACAATTTCTCAATGGTTATCAGTCTTGTTTTTTGTTAGTATTGCTGCTAACTGTGTGACCTCCTGTAAAACTGTGAGCTTTCTACAATACCACAATAATTATCGTACCATGAGGTTACTACTGTAAGGTTCCGTAAGGTTACTACAATGAGGTTACAACTGTAAGGTTACTACTGTAAGGTTACTACCGTAAGGTTACTACCGTAAGGTTACTACTGTAAGGTTACTACCATGAGGTTACTACCATAAAGTTACTACTGTAAGGTTACTACTGTAAGGTTTCTACCATGAGGTTACTACTGTAAGGTTACTACCATGAGGTTACTACCATGAGGTTACAACTGTAAGGTTACTACTGTAAGGTTACTACTGTAAGGTTACTACCGTAAGGTTACTACCGTAAGGTTACTACTGTAAGGTTACTACCATGAGGTTACTACCATAAAGTTACTACTGTAAGGTTACTACTGTAAGGTTTCTACCATGAGGTTACTACTGTAAGGTTACTACCATGAGGTTACTACCATAAAGTTACTACTGTAAGGTTACTACTGTAAGGTTACTACTGTAAGGTTACTACTGTAAGGTTACTATCATAAGGTTACTACCATAAAGTTACTACTGTAAGGTTACTACCATAAAGTTACTACTGTAAGGTTACTACCATAAAGTTACTACTGTAAGGTTACTAGGGTGAGTTACTATCATGATTATACTGAATCGTGAGATTTAGATATCATTATATTCCTAGTGAAAAGACTTATTGATAGTATTTTACATGTCGTGATGACAGCAGAGGGTGTGTGTGTGTACGGACGCATGTTAACCATTAACAAGTGGAGCTGGGAGTTTGCAGCTGTGTGTGTGTGTGAGAGTGTGTGTAAAGTGGGCGGAGCCTGGCTGTCTCATGAGGGAAGTGTTTCGTGCTCTTTCCTCCCCCCTTCTCAGTGTCCTCTCGCGCTCTCTCTACCTCAGTGCCTTTGAACCTCTCCTTCGCTTGTTTCTGTGTCTTTGGGAGTTGAACCTGCACACATGGGGACCAAGGTAAGACTGTTGGTTCCAATCCCGCGAGCCTGGACTTTAGAAGTCAAAAGTCAGAAAGTTTAAAGCCTTTGTTCATTGGTCTGGGTGTGTATTGCAGGTTCTCAGATCAGACAGAAGTGTGAGTTTGATTCCCTCTGAGTTCCTTTCAGTGTTGAAAACATGTGGGGTGTGGCCCCTCCAGGGCCGACCTACTTGTGGACATAATGTGATGATGCTAGCGTTTATGTATTTGTAACTAAAAACTAATGGACGGACTTTGAGAATTTTTTTTTGGAAATATCTGAAATGGGATGAGGAACTAGTGCACGTGTGTCAAACTCAAGGCTCGAGGGCCAAATTCGGCCCTTTAGAGCATTTATTTAGGCCCGCAGGAGAATTACAAAATAATTTATTTGTAGATATCTCAGCCTTCTAAATACACAAATGTACTAATTTCCCCATGCTTATATTACATGATGGCATTCATTTTTTTTTAAAATCTCAAATTAATGAAATAAATATGTTGTTAAAAATCCAGCAAATTTTCTCAAATAAATTAAATAATTGTTGCTTGGATATTGTCGGTCTCATATACATATTTTTCCCCCCGCCCAAAATCTGTGACTCTCTGTGTGCTCTAGTTTTTATTTGTTTTTGTTTATTTCGTTGCAGGTTGTTTATTGGAGTACAGAAACAACTAAACATGCAGGACAGGTGCTCCTAAAAACACCAATATTATTATTATTTTTTAATACAATTGAGTGGAAATTGCAACACAATACTGAATATAGACCCACATGCATGTTTGGATACAATATAGATATAGATATATAGATATAGAAACAATGATAATACAGTACAATGAAACCTCATTGGCAGCAGAAAGTTGAAAAACGTGTTGTTTCTCATAAATAGAATTTTAAAATAAATAAAGTGAAATAAAAACATAGCAGTGGTTAAAAGTAGAGGCTAAAAGGCATAATCACGTTAAAACATGAGACACTAAATCGGGCGACAAGACAAACTTTACCTCGTGAAATAAAAAAATCACTAAATGACAAAAACTTTTCACAGAAAACTGTTTTTTTAATGTTTAACAAAGAACAAACTGAGATGTCATATCTCATGAGGTTTCAGTGGAATGAACAACAATATTTAACTTTATTATGTCTGTTTAATAGCCTGTAATGACAACAACATGATGACTGCTGTTCTACTTTAACTGGTGTCCATTTTAACTGGTGACAAACAGACTGGAATGTGTTTATGTGAGTGTGTCCACTGTTCATTCTTTTACCAACAAGTGTAAACAAAGACATAAAGAATGTATCTATTTAACTATTTTAATGCTAGATTTAGTCATACTGATTCAGTTTTATTACCAAGGTTCAACCAACAAAGTTGCAGATTCAGGTTCAGTTTCAGTCCAGTGACAAAAACTTGAAGTCATAATTTAGTTATCAGAACTTGTTTTTAACTGGTATTTTAGTTCTATTTAGTTATTTAGGCGTATTTATCTCTACTTTCTAATGTGTGAAGAAAATCTAATGCATTCCAAACATAGTTCTCTTCATCCTGCCTTTGTTCACATTCAGTTTTTTTAGTCTAGTGTAAAAGTATTAGTCCACTGGGACCAGCAATGGTCACCAGTTAAACCAGGATAGCAGTTACTGCAGGTCTGGACATGTTGGTCACATGTTGTCCTGTGACCGTTTGTGTCTTCACTCTGCTTGAAACCCTTCAAAATAAAAGACCCAGCAGTGAAAACACGTTTTTAAGTTAATTTAGTCTAGTTTTTTGTCAGGTGATTATTTATAGTCGTCAATAATAATTAGAGAAGAAAGTGAAAGTGTTTAATGACAGTGATGTTCAGACCTGCTAGTGCTCAGACGTCTGATTTTCATGAACTAGGCATGGTTTAATTACTGATGCACAGAAATGGATTCTGTTTTTATGCCATACTATTTAATGTATCGTTAACTGATTAAAAAAATAATAAAAAATTTATGATGACACGTTAGCGCTCAGATTTTTTTCTTTTTTACACAAATATGTGCAAATCAATTAATTGATGTTTTCCTAGTGTATAGTTTTGGATATAATAATAAGTCGTAACACTAGCTACAATCCGCACTTTTCATAACAGCAGAATTATTATTAATACCAGAACTGAATAGCAGATGGCAGTAAAATACAAGGTAATTAGCATAAACGTGGCAAATATGTAGCAATATTAGGTTCAGATATTCACTTCTGGAAGAAAGCATGAAAATTTGTACATGGAGGTTTTTGAGTAAATGAATCTATTTTTAATAGGATCCACACTGGAAAACCAATGTTTCACACTAAGAAATCTAAGATGGCTGCCATCTATTTTGCCAATTTAGAAATTTTGTCATAACTTTGGTCTATTTCACATTGAAGCATGATTTCAGTGGCGATTTATAAGTTTTCAGGGTCAAGGAATTCAATAATATATCTTAGAATACTGTAAATTGTGCTCAGAGCAAGATCCAAGATGGCCGCCATCCATATTAGGAATTTCACTCTTGTTTTTGGGGACAAGGATTGTAATGAAATGGCTTAAAATACTGTATCTTGCATGTAGAGCAACCATCCGTTTGGCGAAGTTCGACAACCCTTTATAACTTCAATATTGTTCCCACTCAGAATTTGGAATGAAAATGGAAGGAGTGAAATTGTGATGCATCAAATTGAATAAAAAAATTGAAACATTGACTTATTTCACAGCCATCAGCACATATTAAAATAACAGTATTTTCATCACAATCCCTACATTTTGCCTCAAAGATCATGTTTTTATGTCTAACAGAACCAAAGTTATGGTAAGACTGAAATGCGCAATACGGATGGTGGCCATCTTGTATTTCTTGATTTTTGAGTGTTAATCATTGGTTTGGCAGCGTGGATTCCATTAAAAATGGATTCAGTTACTCATAAACACATTTCCATGCTTTCTTCTAGAAGTGAACATCTTTTGGACAATATCTGCTGGGTTATTCATGTTTTATGCTCATCATGTGATAGCAGGCTGGTATGTGCAGCGGCCATTTTATATTCCTTCCAAACGCCGTCGGGACGAGGAAACTTCCATCCATCCATTCTCGACCCACTTGTTTCACGATAAATGTGCTTCTTCCTCTGAAACTGAAAGAACTCCAAACCAGAGACCAGTCCCACATGTTTGGGTTAGCTTTGCACGTAGCGGCTCTAGCTGAGCAGGGTCAGAGGTTAAAGAGGCGGAGCTACTCTACCACATTGACTTAGAAATGAAAAACTTGGCAACCATTTTAATATTTAGGTTTAGATTTAAGATTTGGATTTAGAATTAACATTTATATTAAACATTTATATTTAGATTTAACATTTGGATTTAGATTTAACATTTAGATTTAACGTTTATATTTAGATTTAACATTTAGACTTATAGTTAAGATTTAACATTTACATTTACATTTAACATTTACATTTAACATTTACAATTACATTTAACATTTACATTTAACAATTGGATTTAGATTTAAAATTTGGATTGAGATTTTACATTTACATTTACATTTAGATTTAACATTTAGGTTGAAGGGGCGGAGCTACTTTACCACATGGACTTAATAATTCAAATACTCTTAACGAACCCCTGAAGACAAATATGAAACACGCCGCTACTGTTACTAACTAGTTTTTAATTCCACGTTAAAAGCCGACGAGGCGTTCACCGACCCAGTAAAATTGACTACTGTGAACCTCTGCCTCGACCCTTTGAGCACAAAGCGTTAAACCGGAGACGCCTGAGCTGTGTGTTCAGGATCTGAAGCCGACGCCCTTTTTCACAACAGCCTCGACTCCTCAGAGACACTAGAGTGATCTCAGTCAGCCGGAGGGATTCACACCCACGACCCTCCATTTGCCTTTAAACAAAGTGTGGATCAAGCCTGAATTCATTTGTAACAAATAATCACTGGAACATTTGGATAGTGCATGCTGGGAAATGTAGTCTCCGTGTGGAGGATTCCATGGATTCTCCTTCAGCTCAGGCTGGAAACTGGAAGGAATTTCAGGAATGCTTCACATTCCTGAAATTCAGTCACTAATTTACAGCCGAGCGTCTTTCAGCAGAAACAGAACCAAGATGTTTACATTATTCTCCTTCACTAAACTCACATTTAAACCCTAAACATGATCTTAGAGAGATTATTAGAGCACAATTATCATCATTTCACTCATTGATCTGCTAATCAACATGGTTTATTTTTGTTCTAATGTTTGATTTTTTTAATAAGCAGAAAAATGAAAGTCATCTAGATCAAGGAATGATTCGGATCCTGCACAAACCAGCATAAAACCAGTAAAAAAACCGTCATAAAACCAACATAAAACCACAATAAAACCAATATAAAGCCAGTATAAAAACCAGCATAAAATACTGAAGAAACTAGAATTACAACTGACAGAAAACTGAAGTGAGGACACGATGTATATAATTAAATGGGACACTGTAGGAGGACCAGTGCTGCCCTCTGCTGGTACTCAGTGTAGAACCAGTAGCAGGATGTCACCTGATCTGACTTCCTGTTTCCTCCCAGTACTCAGACCTGGAGCTCGCCCTCAACACATTGGTCACAGAGTTCCATAAAGCAGCTGATGATGGAGCCACGATGAGCAGCACTCAGTTCCAGACCATGCTGTCCAATCAGATGCCTTCCCTCGCCAAGGTAACGTGACATCACCACTAGGGCTGCACAACCATGCTGGGAATGATGGGAATGTTTCATTAGATTTTCATCATGAGAACACTTTGTAGTATCTGCGTGTTTTAAAATCACTCCCCATGTATGTGGTGCAGAGTGTAAAAACTCAGTCACTGTTTAATAGCCATACATTTAGCTCAATGTGAATTTGGCTACCGATTTATCATTTAGATTTAGATTTAACATTTACATTTAGATTTACCATTTAGTTTTAGCAATTACATTTGAACATTTGGATTTAGATTTTATATTTAGATTTAACATTTATATTTAACATTTGGAGTTAGATTTAACATTTAGATTTAGATTTAACATTTACATTTGACATTTGGATTTAGTTTTAAAATTTACATTTAACATTTGGATTTAGATATAACATTCACATTTGGATTTAGATATAACATTCACATTTTGATTTAGATTTTACTTTTAGAATTAGATTTAACATTTACATTTAGATTAAACATGTACATTTAGATTAAACATTTACATTTGACGTTTCGGATTTAGATTTAAAATTTACATTCAACATTTGGATTTAGATTTAACATTCACATTTTGATTTAGATTTTACTTTAAAAATTAGATTTAACATTTACATTTATATTTAACATTTTCATTTAAAATTTTAATTTAGATTCAACATTTAGATTTAACATTTAAATTTAACTTTTCGATTTAGCATTTACCTTTAGAATTTTTATTCATGTGTACATATTTTTAACATGTTTTACATGAATTTCTGTCTCAAAGGAAAAAAAATTGCTAAAAGTTCAAAATATGTCGGCTACAAAAACTGTGACTGAGTTTTTACATTCCTCACCACATACATACCCATGTTCTATCATAATATATTGTGTATAAGCTGTAAATAAAGTTTACTACCGTAAGATTACTACAGTGAGGTTACTACCGTAAGGGACTATATTGATGTTACTACCATGAGACGACTACCATGATTATACTGAACCGTGAGATTTAGATATCCTTACATCCCTCATGAAAAGCCTTATTGTTAGTTTTTTACATGTCATGATGACAGCCGAGAGTGAGGCTCTGACACACTGGTGTGCGTGTGTGTGTGTGTGTGTGTGTGTGTGTGTGTGTGTGCAGGCGGTGGGCGGGACTGAGGGTGGTCTGGGCTCGGTGCTACAGCAGATGAATGTGCAGGAGGACCAAAACATCTCTTTCAGCAACTTCTGGAAACTGATCAACGACCAGGCGGTTCAGCTTTTCAAAGCCTTGTATAAAGAGAAGAGCACCAAGTGTAGCTGCTCGCTGCAGTGACGCCTTCGCTCCACAGGGGGCAACAAACCAGCGTTCCCTGGTTACAACCAGCGTTCCCTGGTTACAACCAGCGTTCCCTGGTTACAACCACAGAAAGTCTTTAACAGCAGCTGAGAAACCATTAAGAAGTGGACTTTCATCCCAGTCCAGTGTAAACATTTCCATCAAACAATGAAATCTAGATTTTTTATGAATGTTGTCCAATCAGTGGCTAATGATGAGGTAGGGGGGTGGGACATAATGTTAACTGAGCCAATCAGAAGTCCTCTCTGTGGAGGATTAAATAGATTCAACACAACAAACTCTCCCAAATAAATGAAAATAAAACATTAATGAAATGCTTTGGAGGGAAAAAGCACATTTAAAATGAAAAAAAAGTAAATTTGTCACCCGATTAATAAAAAAGTTAAGTTTCTAAATTCATTTGAACTGATAAAATAAAAATGGTTGACTAATAATTTTCAGTGTTTTTCTATTTCAAAAAGAAACGACGAAGGCAGCACAGGTCACATGTATTCAAAGAAACTATCTGCCTTTTCTCTCTGTTTGTCGACCGTGTGTGTGTGTGCGTGCGTGTGTGTGTGTGTGTTAAACCATCATGTTGTGAAAACTCTGCAGAACCAGTCGCAGCCAAACTCGCTTTTAACCTGAAATCATCTTTAACTTGTTGTGTAAACATCTCGTGACTAAAACTGTTTTCATGCTAACATGTGTGTGTGTGTGTGTGTGTGTGTGTATCGTGCTATTGTTTGTGTTAATAAATCACTTTTTATGAAACAAACGGGGAGTGGATGCTTTTGTTCAAATATTGAAACGTAACCCCTTAGAGTCAGTATTCAATTCAACTTTATTTGAATAGCACTAATTATACAATAGTTATCTCTTATTATATATAGGGCTCTTATTTTGAAGTTAACAATTTAGTTAGTAGCACAATGGAGGGTCTCCATAAGTCTATAAAATGTGGGTTCTCAACCTTGGGGTTGGGACCCGATTTGGGGTCACGAGACACTGTGAGGGGGCTCCCAGATGCCTTCAAAAAACTCAGAATATTTCCAACAATTCAAGCCCATCTTTGCTTATTTTTACCCTTTATCTGCAACTACAAATTTGAACCTATTTTCATCACTTTTTCTTGCCACATTTTTGCTCCTTTTAATGTAATTTTGCTACATTTTTCCCATTTCTGACACTTCTACATCACATTTCAATGTCTTCTGCACATTTTTTCACTTTCATCACATGTTCAGCACTTATAAACCCTTTTACACCTAATGTCACATATGGTGACACATTATTTTAATTTTTAACCTCTTTCCACCATATTTCATGTATATTTCAGCCAATTTAACCACATTCACGATTCATCATGCCCATTATTTGCCAATTTAAACTAATTGTTCCAATATTGACACTTTGAACTATTTTTACCACTTTTTTTTTTGTCTGTTTTTGGCCACTAATTTGCAACTCAGTTTCTGTGGTTTTTAAAATCCCATTTCACCATCTTTTCCACCATTTTTAGTCACTTTTGACCCATTTTGATCTGTTTCTCTTTATTTTGGAGTCTGGTCGATACGTTAGTGTGACATTTCAAACACAGTCTATGACTACTGTGCACACATATAGTGTACATCCTGGTATTTCTCGCATACTCAATCTGTGTAAAAGGCTGAAAGATTAAAAGTCATTTCTAAAGTCCTCTGACCTGAGTGTTTTCCTCACCATGTGACCATCGCAGTGACCTTTGACCCCTGGTTTGTAATCTTCTAGCTGTCACACTCTTAAACAGCACCCTATGGAGGAGCAAACATCTAAAGCGCGTGTCAAACTCATGGCCCAATATTTCCATTAATTAGTCGTAAAATCTAGAAAATTTCAAGTGAAGATCCTGTTGAAACTGATATTTATCAGTTATTGCTTAGATATTGTTAGTTTCTCACATTTTTTGTATTTTATGTATACGTCGAAGTGCAAACTAAGACAATAATGTTGGAATTACTTGTTTAACCTTTATTTAGCTCGGATTATTCAATTAGTATAAATATCTCCATATCCATAGTCAAGTATTTACTTAAATCTGATAGGAAAATGTCAATATCACAAAAAAAAAACAATATACTACCACTAATTAGCTTATTATGTGTGGACAAAATAAAGAGAGATACAGATGATGATCATAAATATATTTTTAGCATATAGTCAAAAGAGCCCCAGCACAAAAACAGCTTCATGGATGTGACATTTTACAGTTCTACAATTTTATAAGTCGTATCAACGATTTGGGGGGAAAAAACACACACAAAATGACGCATTAGGAGAAGAATGCAGACGCACGATCTGAGGCCGACGTCGGCGAGACGTATGCGTGCTATCTGGGAAAGAACAAAGTAACTTTAAACAACGTGCAGATGTTCAGCCAAAGTTCTGAGATGTTAATATTGTCTAAGATGAGTTTGAACAAATATCTATGAGATTTTGTTTGACTACTTCTAAAACGTGTTTTACTGTAAGTCTGAGCTATGCTGTCCCACAGGGGTCATCAGCAGGGGGCGCCGTCTCCTCCTCCTTTGGATACTTCCTGATCCACCTCATGTTGGCCACGCCCCGTTCGCTCAGCACACGCTTCACCTGCAAAACACAGGTTACATCACTGGTCTCAAAAATATTCATAAATATATCCACAGCTTTCACATGTATTTTTCAGATTTGTGTGTCGGTGAAAAACACGTAAAAATACATTTTTAAAAAAACCTTGAAAATCTAACAAAACATAAAAAATCTGAAAATCTGAAAAACCCCATTAAAATCTGAAAAACATGTTAAAATCTAAAAAACAGATGTGAAAATCTGAAAAATACATGAAAATCTAAAAAACACATGAAAATCTGAAAAACGTCAAAATATAAAAACAAGTGAAAATCTGAAAAATTGTTAAAATTGCAAAAATTTGAAAAACATGAAAATCTAAAAAACGATAAAATCTAAAAAAACACATGAAAATCTGAAAAACATTTCCCACCTGATGAAGGATGGCGCTCTGCACCGCTGCGTCGCTCACGTCTGCTGACGTCTTAAAACTTAACTTCACTGTTTTTAATGAATAACTCTGATCATCTAAACAAACAAATAAACAAACAAATAAACAAACAAATAAACAAACAAATAAACAAACAAATAAACACATGCAGAAAATGCTTTGAAGTACAAATAACACCAACTTTCAGTGAATCAAAGTAAAATAACAGCAGAACACCACCACAAACTATTCACACTAAAGAACTGTAATCAATACTTAAAATATGTTTATTATATAGTAAAAACTATAGAGAACACTGATCATAATAATACATTAGAAGAAGAATAATAATAATGCTACTACTAATTTGACTTATTAGTGATTAATTAATTAATTAATTAATCAAACAATCATATAATTATCATAAAAGGTTATATATAAATATTTAATATTTAAAAAAATAGAATATTTGTTATAATTATATATATATATATATATATATATATATATATAAAGTAGCATCATTATTTTTTTTCCCATCCATTATCCATCTATAATTAACTGCATGTGGAGGAGATAGACCTGTATCATAGCCATCCATCATTGATCCATCCATACATCCATTATCCATCCATAATCATCCATCTATCATCCATCAACCTTCCATCCATCCATTCATACATCATCCGTCATCCATCCATGGAGACAGACCTGAGTAACAGATGAAGCCTCTCTTCTCTGAGCACACACTGGTAAACCAAGTCTTTGACTCCATGTCCATCATCACACAATGCTTATCCAACGGTTGCCCAACCCCCCACCGCCTGTAGGGGGCGTCGCTGCCATTTGACCACATCCAGCCATTATTGGACAGACCAAACCAGGCCACCACAGACTCTTCTTCATTGCTTTCTGCTTCTTGACTATTGGTCAACAGATTTTTGAGTTTGTTGTTGGTCTTGAGGCTGAAGATGCCACTAATCCTCGTGTATGTGTTCTTGCAGTAGTTCAGAGCTGCCATCCACGTCTTCTTTTTCCTCACCAGGACGTGGTTCTGAGACGACTCTGAAAGAAAGGACGAGCAATGACTAAAACTGTCGCTGTCCTGCACATCCCAAACATCTGAAAGATCTGAGAATGTTCTCGAACATTTTGTGAAAGGGCAACACAAGCTGAAGACAAACATTGATTCAGATTAAATCCTTGAGAATTTCAGGTGTGCTCTGTGGACTGGAGGTCTGTGGTGATGATCACTTTAGGCTGCAAACAGCTCACAATGTTCAGTAGATGCTGAAATCCTGCTTTAACGCCACAGATTCCTCCTTAATTAAACCATTTCATCCAAAATGAATCACAGCATTCTTCACATCTGGGGATTCATCCTCCACAATGTGCATAGAGAATAAAACTCTCAGATTAAAAGCATCATCTTTTGGACTCACCGTCATAGCAGAAGAAGAAGTTGGTGTCGTTACAATTCCTGCTGATCCATTCCCCGCGATGATTCATCAGCACACACCACAGCTCACCCACGCCCTTCGTCCAGACCTTCTCAAACAGCCTGGAGTCATAGGCCTCGTCGTGAGACCACTTCCACGCGCTTCTGAAGAGTCCGATCCAGAAGGTTTGGTCAGTGATCTTCTGTAGGTCTTTGATGGTCTGTAGGTCAGTCATGGTCTGTAGGTCAGTGATGGTGACCAGGTCTCTGAAGGTGAGTCTGCAGGTCCTCTTAGCCTCAGACCAGGTCATCTTTCTGTCATCAACGTGGAAACGTCCCATGACAGGAAATGGACAAAGACTGAAGGACAGCACGCAGCCTGAGACACAGACAGACACAGACAGACACAGACACTTAATACAGTTCTTATATATTAATGATATTCAGCTCTTTAGGGTCACATGTGTCTGTGATGTCGAAGCCTCATATTTATTCATGTAAAGGAGTAAATAATAAAAAATAAATAAATAATAATAATAATAATAATAATAATCAGAGACAGACCTGAGAGCAGCAGGACGGGGGACACACAGCGTCTCATGGCTGAACTGAAAGAACGTCACAAACACCAAGAAACACAACAAACAACATCAGATAAGTTTAACTTTTAACAAAGAATTAGGATAAGATTAAGGTTAGGATAAGATATCAAGATTGGTTCAGATCAAATAAGACCAGATAAGGTAGGAGGACACGTTAGGTTCAGATTAGTTGAGTTAAAATATATGAAGTCTATAAATTACTTCATATAAAGTACAGTTAAGGTAAAATAAGTCAAGACAAGTTTAATTAAGCTAAAGAAAGTCAAGGTAAGTTCACAAAAGACAAGATGAAATACTATAAGATAAGATAAGTTAAATTAAGGTAAGACAGTTAAATAAAAAAAAAATTGTTTTGATCTCAAAAGATCAATAAACTACTTTATTCTGTCGACAGGCTATTTAAAAATATACATAATTTTTTAAATATTGGTTTATTCTAATCAATGCACATTCATTAATGTAATCTGAAACTAAATAATTTTCATTTTGAAACAGCACTAATGTGGGATTCAAACTAAAAAGAAGAAGATGCTGAAAGTTCCACTGTATTAAATATTATAAAATGATTATTGTAGAAAATAAATACCTAAATACACTCACACAGGTCTGAATAATATTTAGTATAAGTTTGTGAAACAGAATCAAAGTGAGCCCTACCTGATGAGAGCGAGCATCAAGTCCGTTGGTTTGTTTTCAAAGCGATCCTTAAATCTCTCAGAAACACTCATTAAACAAATCAGATCCTTGTGTTAATGAAACAGGATTTGTTTAAACGAGCCTCGTCTCCTGTATGTAAACGAGAAGCTCCCATTAATTCTGATTAAACAAATACAGTCAAGATTAACTAAGACAAGTTAAGCTTAGTTAATGTAAGGAAAGACAACACCAGATAGACAATTAAAGACCAGACAAGGTTATGACGAGCCACAAGTTGCGTGTGCTAAAAAATGTAACTTTTGACCAGTCACTTGGTCTGAAAAGACCACGGATAGCGATCGTTTGCGTCAATGAGCTTTTATTTTGGCACTTCTGGTGAATTTGCATATTAGCTAAATATTTAAATTTACCTGTGACATTTATATTTAACATTCATATTTACCATTTAGATTTAGATTTAACATTTAGGTTTAGATTTAACATTTAAAATTGACAATTAACATTAGATATAACATGTAGATTTAGATTTTAAATTCAGATTTGGATTTTATTTTTAACATTTAGATATAATATTTAACAATTAGATTTAATATTAATATTTAACCTTTAGATTTAACATTTAAGATTGACAATTAACATTTAGATTTGGATTTTACATTTAACATTTAGATTTAATATTTAACATTTAGATTTTACATTTAACATTTACATTTAACATTTAAGATTGACAATGAACATTTAGATTTGGATTTAAATATTTAGATTTTGATTTTACATTTAACATTTAGATTTAATATTTAACGTTTAGATTTTACATTTAACATTTAAGATTGACAATTAACATTTAAATATAACATTTTAAATTTAATATTTAACATTTAGATTTTACATTTAACATTTAACATTTACATTAAACATTTAAGATTGACAATTAACATTTAAATATAACATTTAGATTTAAAATTTCGATTTGGATTTTACTTTTAACATTTAGGTTTATTATTTAACATTTATATTTAATATTTATATTTAACATTTAGATTTACATTCAACATTTAGATTTGGATTTCACATTTAACATTTAGATTTAAAATTTCAATTTGGATTTCACATTTAGATTTAATATTAACATTTATATTTAGCATTTATATTTAAGATTTACATTTATATATAACATTTAGATCGAGATATAACATTTAGCATTTAGATTTAACATTTAGATTTCACATTTACATTTAACATTATTATATTTTTATGATAAAAAAATCACGAATTTCACAAATATTGTTGTAAATCTAGTCAAGAGTAACAAAAAAAAAATCACATATGTTTTGTTGCTAAATGTTGCAAAAAGTTTCTGTTTAATTTAGCATGCACAACTTTCCAATCAGCGCCCACATACGAGACGCGATCACATTAAAAAAAAAGGTTAAGTTAGGTTTAGTCAAGATGAGAGTTATGACGAGATGAAACAAAGTTAAATCAAGACAAGATCATAAAACACAAATATAAAATAAGCTCAGTTAGATTAAGTCAAGACAAGTGAAATATAAAATAAATTGAGACGAGATCAAATAGACTTAAATCTGGACAGGAAAGAGCATAAATGAATAAATAAAGTTAGGCTCAGACAGTAAAATATGTGGTTTGAATCTTTGTGAAAATGAGAAGGATTTGGATAAGGGAGCGTTTAGCTCGGATGAATCCTTTAAACAAACGAGAAACATGAGAAGTCTGATGGAGCAGCAGCGTGTTGAGACCAAAGAGCTGTGACTGTGTGGGAACACATTATTCAAATGATTATTAAACTCAGTGTAGAGCAGTGGTTCTCAACCTCATAATAAAGGTTCCATAGAGCAGGGACCCCCACTGTAGCTGAAGGTGGTTGAACACAGACATGAACATTGAAGAACAGTCATGTGGAGACAGGACCATCTATAAGGGGGAATAAAGGGGAGAGATTTTTGGGGTCCATCCATAAAGTCAGTAAAATGATGGTCCATTGTTCTATTAATCTGTGATAACCACATTTATTTATTCATCTGAATAATATCCACTGTTAAACAGGAACGTTTATTATTATTATAGTCATCTTAAAGATGGAAATCCTGGTTTTAATCACTAATAAAATGGGTTTAAAGTGACCAAATTTCAAGTTTTAAAAACCACAGAAATTGGTTAAAAGTTGCAAATTAGAGTGGCTAAAAAAGTGGGAAAAATAGTTCAAAGTTGTCAATATTGGAACATTTAGTTTAAACGGGCAAATAATGTGCATGACACATGGTGAATGTGGTTAAATTGGCAAAAAATCATCATGAAATATGATGAAAAGAGGTTAAAAGGACAATAATGGGTCAACATATGTAACATTAGGTGGAAAAGTGGTGGAAAGGGTTTATAAGTGCTGAACATGTCTGGAAAGTGGGAAAAATGTGCAGAAAAGGCATTAAAATGTGATGTAGAAGTGTCAGAAATGAAAGTAAAGTAGCAAAAATACATTAAAAGGAGCAAAAATATGGCAAGAAAAAGTGATGAAAATAGGTTAAAATATGGCAAGTTTGGTGCTGCTACAGAAAAAGGGTAAAAATAAGCAAATATAGGCTCACGTTTAAAAAAAATATTACTTTCTTGAAGGCATCAGGCGACCCTCCCAGTGTCTTGCGGCCCCAAAAGGGGTCCCAACCCCAAGGTTGAGAACCCCTAGTGTAGTAGACTTCACATGTCAGTGGAAAGTATTTCAATTAGAGATAGATTCATTTTATTTAAAAAAGTAAATGCTTTCTTATCTCTGTCACTCTGGATAAATGAAGTAAACTTTATTACATTATTAACATAAATGATGTCACATTACAGAAATATTTCCTTTGAAGCATTTTCTTCCTTTCTCTTACAAAAAACATCAAGTTTTATTTTTTAGGTGGAATTAAATAAAAGCTCAATAATACAATGTGAGCATTAAATAGTCATTAGTAGAATCACTTTACATTTCCTTTGTTTTTTATTTGTCTACAGAACAAATACTTTCATTCACTTGTTTCGTAAACACTTTTTAAAGTTCATCTCTAAAGTTTACACACGTCGATGAAATGATTTAAACGTCACATTCTTTAGATTGTTTAAAGACAAACGTATTAAAGGATTCTTCACTGTTTTCACAAATGTGGCCTAAAATCTTCTAAATGTACTTATTACTAGATTTAAGTCTAACAAAATATTATTTTCCACAATCTTCATGTAATTAACCTTTTTAAAAAATGGGATTACAGTTTTAGAGCCTGTGTTCCGTCATCTTGGAATCACATGATTGATGATGTCACACGGCCCCACTGCCTGTAAACATCCCATTGTTTTCTATTGGAGTGAAACATTCAGACTGATTTTTAGATCATTTTGTTAATTTTTCAGTCAAAATTACAACTTATGCTGCTTTTGGTTGAAAGTTCAACAAACTGTTGAAGGACTAGCACCCACAAGGACTTCTGTTCTCAGGGTTTGTGTGTCTTCACCAGTCTGATTCACTGGCTAACTTTAACCACCAGAGCATGTCAGCACACTGTTTAAGACAGAGTAAAGGTCCCTTAGGAGAGCTCTTCTTCTCTGCTTCATTGTTCACTACAAAACAGCAATATTGGAACTGTCGCCTCCTGCAGTCACAGATAATTTTTGGGTCACAACTGCTTTTATTCTATTTCAATAACAAAAGAGTTTTATATCTTAAACTTTTCCTGATTATTGAATTCAATTAAAAGCAGCACAAGTTGTTATTTTGACTGAAAAATCTGCTTAATGATCTAAAAATCAGACTGAATGTTTCACTCCAATAGAAAACAATGGGATGTTTACAGGCAGTGGGGCCGTGTGACATCATCAATCACAGGATTTCAAGATGGAGGAACACAGGCTTTCTGAAGATTAATAAAACAAATATGGAGCATAATAATGTTTTTTTTAGACATAGATCTACTAATGAGTACATTTAGAAGATTTTTGGACACGTGTAAAATCAGTGGAAGATCCCTTTAAACTACAATTATAAATACTATAAATTGTAAACGTAAACTGGATTTTCACAGATAGAGTCAAATATGCTTTGATGTTTCACTTTGTCTGATAATTGGAAATCATGACATCAGCGTTATATTGTTTCCAACTTGTGGTCCAACTGGTGGTTCATGTGCTGATCCACGTGCACCGTGAGCTCCCGTGCGCGGCTGAAGCTTAGCGTGCACAGAGGGCACTGGTGCCGTACGCTGCTGTGCGTGTGCACGTGACTCTTCAGCGTGCTCGGCTGCTTGAAGCTCTTCTGACACACGTGGCACTGGTACGGCCGCGCGTCGCCATGGAGACGCTGGTGGCGCCGCAGCGCACTGGAGAAGGTGAAGGTTTTCTCGCACAGCGAGCAGCCGTAGGGTTTCTCCCCCGTGTGGATGCGGCGGTGCTCTGTCAGGTGTCCGTGCTGGGTGAAGCTCTTCATGCAGGTGGAGCACTGGAACGGTCGCTCCCCAGAGTGGATCCGAAGGTGTTTGACCAGCGCCGACGCCTTGAAACAGTCGCGCCCGCACACAGGGCAGCAGTGGGCAGGTCTGTCTGATGGAGGGGCACCGCCCCCCACCACTGAGGGAGGAAACCATGAGTCAGCATCATGTTTGGAGTAAATGTAGCAGATGCTCTCAGCCTGGATAAAAAATTTAAGTAGAATATTTTCATTTCCTGAAGAAAATGGAAGTGAGGATGCAGGTGCTGGTTCACGTCGCACTGCATTAGCTTAGCATTTGCCTAAGTTAGCATTACCTATCATTAACATTTGCGTGAGCAAGCATTAGAATAACTTTGCATGAGCAATACCTGGCAATATTAGTATAAGTTAGCATTAGCATTAACGAGCAAGAATAATAGCTAGCAGTAGGGTTCACCGAGCACTAACATCCGAGCATTAGCACTAACCTAGCAACAGAATTAACCTAGCAATAGCATGAACCACGCATTAGTACCAACCTAACATTAGCACTAACTTATCATTAGTACTAACCCAGCATTACCACTAACTTAGCAAAAGCATTAACCTAGCATTAGCACTAACTGAGCAATAGCATTAACCTAGCATTAACACTAACTTAGCAATAGCATTAACCTAGCATTAACACTAACTTAGCATTAGCCTAGCAATAGCATTAACCTAGCATTAGCACTAACCTAACATTAGCACTAACTTAGCATTAACCTAACAAGAGCATTAATCTAACATTAACATTAGCCTAACATTAACACTAACTTAGCATTAGCCTAGCAATAGCATTAACCTAGCATTAATAATGAGGTTGAAAAAGGTTTAGTGATGATCGTGATCTAATGGAGTTGAAAAGTCAATGCAGTTTCACAAAAAATACAACAACTCAAAAAGCATAAAAGTAAAAAAATATATATAAAAGTACAAGCATAAATCTCTGGAACTTTCTGAACGTTTGTCAAAATGATGTAATAATAATAATAATACATTTTATTTGTATAGCGCTTTTACAGTGCTCAAAGACGCTTTACAGAGATAAACAATAAGTAAAAATACAGAGGCATAGACTGCAGTAAAAAACACAATGTAATAAATAATAGGTAGACTACAAGATAAAATGGCTATATATTAAAATGACTATACATTAAAATGACTATAAATTAAAAGCAGTCCGAAGGACTGTAGGAGGAGTTAACGACCGACGGCAGATGCCTCCTGCATCCTCATTAACTACGTCCAGCAGATCTTATCAAAAAGACGTTTAATTCTGGAAAAAAGCATGAAAATGTGTATATGGGTGTTTTTGAGTGTGAATCCATTATTAATAAGATCTACGCAGAGAAACCAATGGTTCCCGCTGAACATCAAGAAATCCAAAATGGCCACCATCCAAACTACCAATTTAAATTTAATACTGTCATTTACAAACGTAAGTAATTAAATTATAGATAATATTTTGATGATTTAAGACATGAGTCATACTGACCTGTTAGCATTAGAGATGCTAACAGAAAGCTAACACAAGAGGAAGGTTACATTTATTTATTAAAAGCTCAGAAGTTCAAAACTTCAGTAATTGAGAACGTAATTGTAATTGAAAAATGTAATTGTGACCCGAACCCCGTTCTCAGCGTGGGTTCCTGGAAGACTGCAGTCCTGCACGGTACCTGTGGGCGGCGGCCTCCACACCTCCTCCTCACCATCAGAGTTAATCAACCCGCTCACGTCCTCCGTCATCGACCCCTCCTGGTTACCATGGTTACCAGACAGAGGTTGGGCGTCCTGCGTGGTTGGAGAGAGAAAGAATCAGTCTGTGCAACGCCAAGACGTTTGTTTGGAAAACTATTCAATCTTCACCTGCTCTTCACCTCCGTCTTCGTCATCCTCCGTCTTCACAAACACCTGAAACACACAAACACAGCGGCTCTAGGACCCTGAAGGTATGGCTGGGCAATATATCGAGTTTTCTAATATATAAATATCGCCTGAATTAAGGCAGCGTAATGTTATTATATCCTGTGTGACATTTTGCAAATTTATGGCCCAGCCCTACCAGCTTCACTAACTAACAGACAGACCCACCGTGGGTGTGGGCGTGGCCTGCTGCTGCAGTGGTGGGGGCGGGGCCCCTCGCAGACTGGCCTTGACGTGCGTGAGCAGGTGTGTGCGCAGCAGGCAGGGCTTCCTGAAACTCTTGGAGCAGAAGCTGCACACGTGCTGTTTGGGCGGCAGGTGGCGCCGCAGGTGAGTGCGCAGGCGTCCGGCGCTGCTGAAAGCCTCCAGGCACACGCCGCACACGTGCACCTGCTCCACAGTGTGCACCTTAGCATGGGCCCTCAGCCTGAAGGCACGCGTGTAGCTTTTCCCACACACCGCACACACGTGGGGGCGCTCAGAGGACGCTGAGAGAGAGAGGGACAAACTCAGCACTGAGCAATCACACATACACTAAACATTTAAGTACAACATAAAACCCACAATGCAACATCAAAACATACATTATACAAAAACTAGGCTTTACACCGATCTGATCGGCTGATAGTTTGCATTTTATGCAATTATTGTGATCGGCTGTAATGCCTTAATTCACTCGCTGCCAATGACGTATATATAAGTCAATTGTGTTTTTCAACGAGGGTTGCTAGGAGACACTGTGGTGGAGTTCTCTCATGAATATCAGCCTCTGTTTACAGCCATAAGAGAACAATATGGTAGTTTCATGTTGGGTTAATGATGCACTAATCCCCGTGATAGTTCAGTTAAACCAGGATTCTTTAGTAAGGGAAGTCGGCAAGTCAGATCCGTAACTTCGGGATAAAGATGGGCTCTCAGGGCTGGGCTCGCGCTGCGGCTACAGTCTATGGGCTGGAGGAGCAGCCGCTACCACCGCTGTCTTGTGGATCTAGTAGATCTCTGCATTTTATCCAAAAACCTAAATTATGGAATTGGTCAGCTGGTCTCTCAACGGAATCAATCAAATTTTTATTTAGACAAAAACACCGGGCAAGGGTGAGCCCGCTTGTGTCCAGACGGAACATTATCGGCCGGATACACGATGGATTCCTGGAATAAGTGGAAGGTCGTGTGTCTGTCCAAGCATTCTGTGGAGGATGTGGAGGACATCTACAGTACATGGTTAGATTTATGGTAGCAGGGATGCTACTGATTTGAGCGGGTAACTTTTGGATCTACTGCAAAGTCTGCCAAAAAAAAGGATGGAAAATAAATAAAATAAACAAAGAACAAGATCTGAGCAACGATAGAAAACAGATAAAATGACAGACGGACAAACAAACATTAAATGAAGAGACAGACTCACTGCTGAGAGGACCGGTCTGTATCTCACCGTCTGTAGTCTGTAACACACACACGCGCACACACACACACACACAGCTGTAGGTACTAAACACAAACGTAGCGGTGTCTCAATCCTTCACTGATGCTACCGACTCACCGGCTGGTCCTTGTCCTCCGGCCTCGGTGCCGTGCGGTGGATCTTGCGGTGCTTCCACAGCACGCTGTGCGTGGTGAAGCGCTTGTTGCAGACGCCGCACTGGTATGGCCGCTCTCCGGTGTGGGAGCGCACGTGCTCGCTCAGACGATAGGCACGGCTGAAGCCACGCCCACATACGTCGCAGATGAACTTCTGCGGCTGCTGGTGGAGCAACAGGTGGCGCTGGAGCTTTTCCTCACAGGAAAACTCCCTGTGGCACAACATGCAGGAGTGCAGCTCCTGCATGCAAAGAGCAGGGCAGACTAAACATCAGACACTAGCAGGACAGACAGACAGACAGACAGACAGACAGACAGACCATAGACTATAGCAGAGATGGTTTTATCACAGCGGGGCCACAAAAATGTTAGTCAAATCTGAGGGCCAAGTTATGAACATTCATGTCAGCATTTAGAATAATAACCAATCTGAACATTAATATTAATACAAGAAAAAACCAAGGGTTTCCCTGTTTTTGTGGTAGTTTTGTATATTTCATTGTTATTTTTGTAATTATCTTATGGGTTATTGGAGTCATTTTGTGTTGTAGGAGTAATTTTTCTGTCATTTTTACATTTTTTATTCTTTTTCAGTTATTTTTCTGTCACTTTGTGTGTTTTGTGGCCGGGGACACAGCTACCAGGGATGGAGTCAGTTATAATTGTAATTGTGTAGTTGATCATTAACTACAATTATGATGTTAATATAATAATAATTGTTATTGTAAAAATTGTGTTGCTGTTGTAATTGAATTAGAATTGAGTTCAGAAAATTGACTTTGTAACTGTAATTGTCATGGAAAGTCTATAAAAAACTGTCAATTACAATTAAATTAAACACAAACCTGGGGAACCATGATGGAGTTCTATGTCTTACACATATGTAGTTAACAATGATTAAAATATGATGTTTCATATTGTTACAACAATTATTATGTTAATCATCATATCATCAAATGTGTCTTCATGTGTTTATACACGATGACTGCATTATTCATTGTACTTTTGAACAAAAACATTGCTCCTTTGCTGAGTCATGTTAGATTACATTACGTACTTGCAGTACAGACACAGGTCACGCTGTATTCATCAGTGGCAGCAGAAAGCAGTTTCTACTCAAGGTCTCATAACAAAGCTCTGATAAGCAGAGCTCTTCCTCCTCATCACGCTATAAAATATAATACTTTACTCTTTTCAGTGTTCAGTGTGTCACATGAGGGGTGACGCGCTCAACACTGAAAACAGTAAAGTATTATATTTTTAATTATAAAGAGGAGGAAAAGTTAACACAAGAGTTAGATAGTTATTTATTAAAGGCTCAGTAATTGTGATTAATTGTAATTGAACTTCAGTAATTGAGAATGTCATTTTATTTGACTTTCAGGGGAAAAATAATAATTGTAATTTTAATTGTAATGCGAGTCATCGCAATTGTATTTGAGTTGTAGTTGAAGATGGATAATTGAACACGTAATTGTAATAGAAATATGTAATTGACCCCAACCCTGATTAGCTACAGCTACAGCTCCAGACAACTAAAGCTACAGCGACTGACCTGCTCCCCCTGCTGGCCATGTTTCTGCAGGTGTTTCCTCAGGAGTCCAGGTCTGCTGAAGCTCTTCCTGCACAGGGGACACGGGTGGCGTTTGTGGCCCGTGTGCAGCCTGGTGTGGTCCCTGTAGGCGGACGGCGAGCTCAGCACCTTCTGGCACACGGGGCACGTGCGCCTCAGCTGGTCCGAGCCACCGTGCGCATTGCGATGGTCGCTGAGTCCTGAGTGCGAGGCAAAGCGTTTGGGGCACAGCGGGCAGGCGAACGGCCGCTCCCCGGTGTGCGTGCGCTCGTGCTGCACCAGCTGCCGACGCTGCGTGAAGCCACGCCCACACGTCTGACAGCGGTGCGGCTTCTCGGGGGCGTGCGTGTGGCGGTGGCGCCGCAGGCAGCCCTGCTGGGCGTAGCGGGCGCCACAGTCCGGGCAGGAGTATGGCTTCTCGCCCGTGTGCACGCGCTGGTGCACCGTCAGGTTGACGCGCTTGGTGAAGCACTTGCCGCACACGCCGCACACATGACGCCTCTGACCCGAGTGCGTCGACAGGTGGTCGGCCAGGCGGGACGGGCGGGAGAACCGCAGGTTGCACACCTCACAGCGATGAGCCAACGTAGATGAACCATCTGAGGAGCAAACACACCATTAGTAACTGTAATCAGTTACTATTACTACTACACACAGACTCAGTTATTACTGTAGACCAGTGGTTCTCAACCTGTTCAGCCCACGACCCCCAAAATAAATGTCCCACAGAGCGGGGACCCCCACTGTAGCTGAAGGTGGTTGAACACAGACATGAACATTGAAGAACAGTCATGTGGAGACAGGACCATCTATAAGGGGGTTATTCCCCCTTATAGATGGTCCTGGGGAGAGATTTTTGGGGTCCATCCATAAAGTCAGTAAAATGATGGTCCATTGTTCTATGAATCTGTGATAAGCACATTTATTTATTCATCTGAATAATATCCACTGTTAAACAGGAACGTTTATTATTATTATAGATGGAAATCCTGGTTTTAATCACTAATAAAATAAGTTCAAAGTGACCAAAAATGGTGAAAATTGAGGTGAAATGGGATTTTAAAAACCACAGAAATTGGTTAAGCGTTGCTAATTAGAGTGGTCAAAAACAGACAAAAAAAAGTGGTAAAAATGGTTCAAAGTGTCAATATTGGAACAACTAATTTAAACTGGAAAATAATGTACATAACAAATGGTGAATGTGGTTAAATTGTCAAAAATAATCATGAAATATGGTGAAAAAAAGAGGTTAAAAGTGACAATAATGGGTCAATATATGTGACATTAGGTTCAAAAGTGGTGGAAAGGGTTTATAAGTGCTGAACATGTGCAGAAAAGACATTAAAATGTCATGTAGAAGTGTCAGAAATGGGAGTAATGTAGCAAAAATACGTTAAAAGAAGCAAAAATATGGCAAGAAAAAGTGATGAAAATAGGTTAAAATATGGTGAATTTGGTGTAGTTGCAGAAAAAGGGCAAAAAGAAGCAAAAATGGGCTTGAATTCTTCAGAAAATATTGGTAGTTTCTTGAAGGCATCCGACGACTCCATCACAGTGTCTCGCGACCCCAAGGTTGAGAACCCCTGATTTAATTTGTACATGAATGACTCAAGTTAAACATACTATTTTATTTTATATTATATTGTTAGTGTTTTGATGTCACTACTAAATATATATATCATTTAAAAACCTTTTTTAAGCATTAATATTAATGTATACAATTGTAATGCTTTAATTCTAGTAAGGTTATTAACATTCAGAGTCATAAATGTAACTATACTAATATATAACAGAATTTATTATCATATTCCTTTGGGTTCCTTCCTAGGTATTATCATAAAGAGCATATTTATGATCAAAATCTGACCTGGTTCAGGACTGTGATCCTCTACTTCCTCCTCAGCCTCCTGCTTCCTCCTCTTCATGCTCTGTTTACGTCCTGCTCCTCCAGCTTCAGTCTGCTACAAACAAACAAACAATGACTCAGCAAAAGAAGACAACACTGGACCAAAACCTCATTTACTGTAACTCACAAAACACAAAACCTGAAATTGTTGACGTGTCCCCACACTGACCTTTGACCCCACTGAGCACTCATATGGGTCGGTGTTACAGTGAGACTGGAGATCATGTTATCTTATGACTGATTTCTATCACGATCACTCAGTATAATATTAATGCACAGCTGTCATCTGAAGTGTACGAAAAATAATAGTAGTAGGATCACTATATTGTATGAAGATGATATATTGTAAAAACACTATACTTATAGTGTGAACAATACATTACAATGTAAAAACATATTTACAAACATACTTATTTTGTACTAAGGGAGTGCGATCTGACAATATTACATCATAGAGATGTAACGATTAATCGTACGGCAGTTACAAATCGATTCAAAGGTATCATGGTTCATATCGATTTTCTGAAAATTGAATCACAGTACTTTTTTTAAACAGCAGAGGGCGCTATATCTATTTATACTTCTCTTGTCCAAATGCTGAGGCGGCGGGCAGAATCTGCTACTACTTTCTTTCTGGCCGCCTTCTACTTTTAAACATGTTCATAAATGATTCCTGACCCCTTTAGCACCGAAAAAATATCTGTAATATTACGTGAATATCTGTAAAAGTCATGTTTTTCTAGTAGCTCTGTCTGCTAGCATAGCATCTCTTCTTCACTGCCGAGAATATCTGCATGCCAACCGAACACTGGGCTACCAGCACCCTCTGCTGGTCCAAACAAATATCTGACGTAAATACAATGCAGACTGTTTATTTTATTTTTTAAAGTCCAATTGTTAAGGCACAAAATATAGTTGCACTTTTAAAAAGAAAAAGAACTATTATACAGTTTTGCATTGTTTCAATCATCATTTGTCTACAGTCCCATTTTGTAAAGACAATCGTATCGTGAACCCAGTATCATGAATCGAATCGTATTGGGAGTTGAGTGAATCGTTACATCCTTATTAGATTGTTAAGGATTTCAACATGACGACGATCTCCCAAATCACAGAGATCGTAGAACCGTCTGTAGTTCACATTTTAACCCTTGCGGTGCCGTGTCTGCGTCATATGTCTGTGGTCCATACACAGGATATGATTGTCTAAACTGTGTGAAATAAGGCGTTCAAACACTGCTTAAAGTAGGATTTTATTAATATGAGTGTGTTACCTCAATAACAAATAGAAATTACTAGACTGATATGCTGCCTTGTTATGTAGCAAGTGTTGCTAATGCTAATGCTACACCACTTTAGTTACAACAAAGTAAAAAAAACTGTGTGACTAAAATAACTTGTCAGCGTTTTTGTTTGATGTTAATTGTACTAAGAACCAGTTTAATGAATCGCTTACATACAATAAAAAAAAGATAATTACCTTGTCCTAAATGATCATTTATTTATTTTTTTCCATTTAGGGCGATGATTTTAAGAAGGTGATTTGGTTTGTTTTATTGGTAAATAACTTTAAAATATTTTAAATGATTTGAATGAAAACAAATCATGATAAAAATCGTGATATATTTTTCCCATATCGCCCACCCCTATTTTGTACGAACAATATAGTACAAAGTTTGTACAATATAATTATAATATTTGCACAATATATTACCATGTGTGTACAATATAATTATATTATACAAACAATATAATATCATGTTTGTATAATACATTATGTTTTTAAAATAGAATTATATTGTTTGTACAACATAATATCCTGTTTGTACAGTAAACTATGTTGTTCATACAAAATAATTATATTGTATGGACAATATAATTACATTGTTCATACAATATAGTGATCCAAAATACATTTTCCCCTGTGGCAGCTCTAGGCTTCCGTAGAATTGTGTTCTAATTGTATTCTATGTGTATGTTCAGTTTAGTGACACCAGTTAAACCACTACACCGACGTAGAACAAACATTAAGGAGTTATTGTTTTTAAAAATTTTGTCGATAACTGATTTGATGACAACGTGTGATCTGACACACACGCGCAAACCTACGCACTCTGAGACAGGTGAAGCTCAACCAGCCAATCAGAGAGCAGCTCGGTGTTAGCTTTAGCCTGCTAGCTCTGAACGCATTTTAGAGCCGTAAAGTCAAACGTTGACAGTGGTGTACATTCGTACCGGTAAAGGCGTCACTTCTGTCCGCAGACTGCGGTCCCAGAGCCGCTAACAGACACAACAGACGCAGTTTGATGAAGATGATGTTGATACATCTCTCCGTCTGCTTCACCTCACGGAAGCTAATGCTAATTAGCACCGCTGGAGGCGGTACTGAGCCGGAAGTGAAGTGTTTCACAAAATAAAATACACCATGTTAGAAAAAAACTCGATGAGATGTGTTGATTTTTTTGGATCATTTTTAATTTTAAATTATACCACGCCTAGGTTTATTGTAGTAGTGAATTATTCTGCTGATTTAATGGTTTTAGACTCAAACACGAATGAAAACATTACATTTAAAATGTGGGTTTGGTATTATAATTTTGTATTCTGTTGTCTTGTATTCACGTTCAATGTGTTCATTTTTCTCTGGGTTACTTTAAAAAGAAAAGCAAAAACTGTTTTTGTTAAATTTGTTTTTAGGGGAGAATGCACACAAAAAATGTACTGATGAAATAATTTTTTTCTTACCATTAAAAAGATCATATTTCTTAATTTATCTTTATGGTTTAAAACAAATTGTTGCAAATATTTGCATATTTTCACCGCTTAAGATCGCAGTGGTACACTAAAGCCATAGAAGACACTTCAAAGACATATATATTTTATTTTAATTTACTTATTTGACCATTTCTCACATGTGAAATGCTACTGTTTCCCAGGGCGATATGAATAAATATTCCAGCAGCAGATGTGGAGATACTGTCACATCCAAAGCCTTCACATTTAATAAGCAAATAAAGCACAAATTTGAAACTCAAGGCCCAGGGACCAAATCCGGCCCTTTAGGGCTTTTAATTCATCCCGCAGCAGAATCTGAAAGTCAGAGAAAGTATGAATTCTTGTGTAAATTAGCTACTTATTTAGTTGTAGATATCTCCAAATTAATACTTGATTTCAATAAAACTCCACAATATTAGAAGGGCTCACATTTCTCCCCACATTTCTATCACATGATGGCAGTAGCTTTTTTTTTTTATCTGTAATTGTTAAAAGAATGCTACATTTTTCCAAAATGCTGCAATTTTCTTCAAATTATTCCACAAAAATGAGTCACAAAATCAAACAAATTGAAAGTGAAGGGACTGATATCTGTCACTTATTGCTTTGATATTATCCGTGTATTGTATATATTTATACACAGAAGCACAATAATGATTAAATTACTCGTTTTCCCACCTAGAATCTGTGGCCCACTTAAAATAAAGTGCTCTATATATCGACCCTGAACTGAGTTATTTCCATTATTATGATTTATTTTAGATGATGCAATAATGTAATCAAGTGCAAAGTGTGAGAGATGGAACAGCTGCTTGTGCTTTTATTCTGAAATGCATTAATTCTTTGCTTTACATTGGCCAGATTTGATTCAATAAAAGGTTTAATTCTAAATAAAAGCTTTGAGCGGACAGTAAGTGTGAGTTTGTAGATGTATGATGAAGCTGTGGATTAATAAAACGTTTGGTGTGTTTTGACGTCAGAGAAGGGCAGACATGACACACACAAAGTTTGGCTTTATTAAAATACACGTTCTACTGTTTCTTCTTCACCACGTGAGCACAGTCATATTTGCCCCTGACCACAGTGAGTTTGACTCCGGGTAGGTCCTGGGTGCGGCCCCCCTGTACCAGCACCACGTTGTGTTCCTGCAGGTTGTGCCCCTCCCCCGGGATGAAGGCCACCGCCTCCTTCCCGTTGGACAGACGCACACGTGCACACTTCCTGTTGGCCGAGTTGGGCTTCTTTGGTTTTCTGATCATGGTCTTCAGAACTACGGCTTTCAGCTGCGGGCGCCCAAAAGTGGCGCCAAGCTTGGTTGGAGGCCGGACGGGCTTCCCCTTCCGATGCATCTGGTTCAGTGTGGCCATGGTCCCACGCTGCAATGCATGCTGGGAGGCTGTAGGAGCAGGTGAAGGGTTAAAAACCAACAGAAACACTGATGTTAGAGACACAAGCACGTGTAAACACAAAAAATGACTTTTAAAACCACAAAACTTAAAAAAATATGAAGAAAATGACAAAAAACACACAACCAAATAATTTTTTTTAAAAGGACAACAAAAACCAGTCCAAAAACACAAAATGACTCAAAAAAATATAAACAAAACAACAAAAAATGACAAAATGACAACAAAAATACATAAAATGACTTTCAAAACCACAAAACTTATAGAATTATACATAAAATGACAACAAAAACACACAACAGAAATTATTTAAAAGAAAAATTACATCAAAAACGACTCCAAGAATACACAAAATGACTTTTAAAACCTCAAAACTTAAATAAATACATATAAAATGACAATAAAAAAATACACAAAACGACTCATAACATACAATGAGGACAACAAAACAGAATAAAAAATTAATTGAATAATCCAAACAGCATAAGTAACAGAAAAAGACACAAAACTACAACAAAACAACACAAAGCTACAGTGTTAAGGCTCTGATTGGTCATTATTCTAAATACTGACATGAATGTTGATCATTGGACCCTCAGATCCTCTTATCTAGATAATATTAACCTTACTTTTCTTTTAACTTAACTTCATACCTTTATTTTCCCATTAGTTTTTCATACCATCATCTTTTATTTAATTATTAATTTTAATTAATTATTAATTATCATTTAGACAATATTTGAGAACCACTTCTCATTTCACGTATGCACAGATTTATAACTTTCTATAACCCATAATTATCTGGATCTAATAATACCTAAGCTTCTCCAAAAACCCTACTATAAGACCTTAGAGCTGTAATGAATCAGTAAAATGTTGTTTTATATTAACGCGCTGATAGAAAAGATGAGACTTTATTTGTTTATTTGACGGTTTAAACTCACCTTGAATCAGAGACGTGAACATGGGCCGTAAACTCCACAGAAACGACATCCCTGAGACACACGGAAAAAAACTTTATTAGTCATTTTAACTGCAATGTCGTAATATCAGAAGAAAAAAAAAGGCGGAGCCTATACTCAAGGACGAGTTTTATTTATAAGACGATCTGAACGTGACAAATTTGGACCCCAAGTCTGGATTTTGATGAATAGAATAAGATGTGTGCTTTATATCAGTGGTTCTCAATGTTTTCAGCCAACGACCACCAAAATAAAGGTTCCAGAGACCGGGGATCCCCACTGTAGCTGAACATTGAAGAATAGTCATGTATTAGCACTAACGTATTAAAGTCATAATAAAAATATAAATACTTGTTTTAATCAAAAGATAAAATGGGTCAAATGGGACCAAAAAATGGTGGAAATTGTGGTGAAACAGGATTTAAAAAAAAAGAAAAAAAAAAAAACACAAATTGGTTAAAAGTTCCAAATTAGAGTGGGCAAAAACTGACAGAAAAAGTGGTAAAAAGGGTTTGAAATGTTATTATTGGAACAATTAGCTTAGAACGGCAAATAACAGGCATGATCAATCATAAATGTGGTAAAAATGGCTAAAATAATCATTAAATATGGTGTCTCGAAAGTGGAAAAAATGTGCAAAAAAGACATTAAAATGTGATGGAAAAGTGTCATAAATGGGAGAAATGTAGCAAAAATACATTAAAAGGTGTAAAAATATGAGAAGAAAAAGTGATGAAAATAGATTAAAATATGACAAGTTTGGTTTAATTGCAGAAAAAAGGTAAAAATAAGCAAAAATTGGGCTGGAATTGTTTAAAAAAATATTTTTAGTATCCTGAAGGCATCTGGTGACCCCAAAAGGGTTCCTATCCCCAAGGTTGAGAACCTCTGCTCTATACAAACATTAGTGTTGTTATTCTATACATTTCTCTTAAATACAATCTAATATTCTGCTTAAATTCATTAATCGATGTGAATATGTGAGTATTTCATTCATTTATACCAACATTTCACGTATTTCAGTTATTGATGTTTTTAACACATAAATCCCACCCAGGCACAGATTGTTAAATGCACCGATTAAAACTTAAACTCTTTCTGCTTCAGATAAATTATACAGAACATATTTGACTAGTTTAAACGTCTTGAATCAACTTAAACTTTCAAAAGTAGAGACTTTTTAAACGAAGTTTGGAGCTGAGAAACATCACGTAAATAAAACCGTAATCAAACGGGCTTTTAAAAAAGACAAAGTGGTTTTTAAACCCCACAAAGATGTAAAACGATATACATAATAACTCAGTTATCGCTCATTGAGGATAAGAATACTGATATAAAGTAGCAGATGGCTAAGCTAATGCTAACGTCAGCTAGCAGCACAGAGGTTAAACATGTCAACTTCCGGTCGTACAAACCTCGTCAGAGTCCAAACGAAACAAAACAAAGTGTTAAAGTGTTAAAAGAACCATTAACAATTCATAAAAGGGAAAAAATCCGATTTCTAATCCAATCGTGTGGACACTGTCATTAGTGACCCCCAAACAACCCGGAAATAAATAAGAGATGTTACCTTAAAAAATAAAATAAAATGTACTTATTTTTTAAATTCCAGAAAATAAATGTTAGGAACACATTTCATCATTTTACAGCAATATTAACCCAATAACTCAAAAATTTGCTTTTCTTTAAAACTATCTTTTAAAGATTAAATATTAATTAAAATTAAAATTTAATTACTTAAATTATCAGCAGCAAAACCCCGGATGTAAAGTTTACTTTAATACGTACCGGTAAAAAACAATAAAATAAAAGCTCTTTATTTATATTGCATTTACACCAAATTAATTACAATCTGAAACCAAATAAATAAATGTAATTTTCACAAGTTGCAGAAATGTAGTTTATCACCGACATTATGATGAAATGATAAAATGTTCTTTGTAGCACTTTCTGTAGCAGATTTCTTTAATATAAAGTGCAATACAAATAAAATGTATTATTATTCATAAATCATAAAATTCGTCCAAATATTACTATAATAAACAATATGACAATGATAAATGAGATATACTTATTTTTGTTATGAATTTTCTGTATTACTTCACTAAAATAGATTTATGTAAAGTATCATGTAACAAATAATACATGTATACTGTAAATGTACACAGAGGTGTAAAGAGTACTGATATATACTGCTGACGTAAAAGTAGAGTTACTTGATTGAAATTGTACTCAAGTACAAGTCATAGATAAACTACTCAAGTAGTAGATGTATTACTAAACCAAATATCAGTTTTCCTATGTGATGTTGTTCCTGACATATCAGAAGCTGAAAATGGAAGAAAAATAAGGACTCATAAAAATAGACACATACTGTACACCCCTCACTAAACTGTCCACATCTCAAAAAGTATCCAACAGCAGATGTTTGTACATTTGTGTTTGAACAGATTTAGTTTTACTGAATGAGGAGAATGACAAAATAAAACTCTTTAAAACAAACACATTAATGAGAACTTTCCCTGTAAGCGTTGATTACATCTGAACAACTCCAGCATCCTTATGTGTCAAACCCATGGCCTGAGGACCAAATCTGGCCCTTTTGAGGATCCAGTTCTGCCCACAGGACAAAGTAAAAATGACAGAGAAAACATGAATCATTGTTTAAATGAAACTGCTTATGTGTGCTTATATCACACAATATATTTTTTTTAACATTAAACTGTTGAAAAAACTCACAAATCATCTCAAATTATTACGTAATATTACATAATTTGCCTCAAAATGTAGCAAATTTAAAGTGTAGATCCTGTTGGGACTGATGATATCTGTCTTTTTTTGCTTGAATATTGTCAGTTTCTTACATATTTAGTATTTTATTTATACATACAAGAGGTACACTTGAGATCAAACAGCTCCGTATTTGAACTAAAATGACACCCGTTATTAAGAAACACACGAGTGTGAGTGTGTGTGTGTGTGTGTGTGCATATCTTCAGTCCAAAGGTGAAGGTCAGCCTCTCCCTCAGCAGATCTTTTATCAATTACACTTAACATTTGAACTTTGAGCAGTTTGACGCTCACACACAAACACAAATACACACACTGAGTGAGGATGAGGTCGGAGCTGTTGGTCCTTGTCCTGGTTGTCGGTGCTGCCGGGAAGCCTTTGAGCAGAGCGCAGACGGACGGTAAGAAGCTGCTGCTGGTGTCCTTCGATGGTTTCAGGTGGGACTACGACCAGGACGTGGACACGCCCAACATGGACCAGCTGGTCCAGGATGGAGTCAAAGCCAAGTACGTCACACCCCCGTTCCTGACCATGACGTCCCCGTCACACTTCACCACCATCACAGGTAACCACAGCAACCACAGCAACAGAAATACAATATCTGGATTTAAAAACAGAGTTTGTGGAGTACCCCAGGGCTCTGTTATTGGTCCTAAATGATTTACAGTTCGTGATGTATCAAACCTATTCAACTTGTTTATGTTTGCTGACGACACAACCAGGGTTGGGGTAATTTTTCAACTACGTCTTCAATTATCCATGTTCAATTACAACTAAATTATGATTACGATGACCAGCATTTTTTTTCAAAGTAAATTATAATTATGTTTTCAATGACAAAAGTTAAAATTAAATTAATAACAATTACTGAACCTGAAATATATAACCCCATAAAACGTAACCTTCCTCTTGTGTTAGCTTTCTGTTAGCATCTCTTATGCTAACCAGTCGGTTTTGACCCATGTCTTAAATCAGCTGTAAAATACACTAAACATTCTCTTTCATCACCTTGTTAGGCTTCCTAATCAATTAATATATTGGTATTAATATATTTGGCGTCTGAGCCTTTTTTCTGTAAGAAAACCCCTCAATTTCAATTATTTAAAAAAAAAAGATAAAATGATACTTATAAAGAACTAAAACGTAGTCGGAAAAGTTGATATGAAACGTTTTAATAATTGTTAACTAATTATGTGTAAGCAATAAAACTAACATGGTTCCCAATTTTTGTGTTTTTATTTTATTGAATTGTAGTGTTTATAGAATTTTCATGACAATTACAAGGACAAAGTCAAGTATCTGAACTCAATTACACTTCAATTACAATTACAACAGAGACATATTTTTTACAGTTAGAATCAATCTTTCAATCTTCAATCTTTTATTTGTATAGCGCCAAATCATAACCAATGGTATCTCAAGACACTTTACAGTAGAGCAGTCTTAAGGACGGACTCTTCATTTTATGGATACACACATATGCATATATACGTATATACACATACATATGTATCCCACACCCAGCATGAATTCATCATGGCGGCAAGGAAAACCTTCTGTTAAGCAGCAGGAACCTTGTGTGGATCCCATTCCTATGATGATTCCTATAATTACACAACAATTGTAATTAAATATCAATTACACGATTACAATTATAAATGACCTCAACCCTGGATACAACTGTTACGGCAGAATTTGCGGTTGACCTCATTTGGAGACATAATTTGTTCTGGAAAAAAATGAACAATTTATCACAACATTGCAAAAAACTAAATTCATGATTTTTGGAACCAAAAAATAGTTTTTTGAAGAACTAAAACTTGAATTAAATGGAATTAAAATTGAGCGCGTTTTTGATTCCAGGTTCTTGGGATTCATAATGGACTAAAATATCTTGGAGGCAACACATGAATTATATAAATACAAAAACATCAAAAACGCTTGGTGTGTTCTTATAAAAACAAACAACTTAATTACAATTTATTGTATTTTTTATTGTATGATATTGTTTTATTGCTATAAAAAGACTGTACAATACATTACAAAGTATTCTGCATTATTGCTTCATACGAGGACTTAAAAAATAGAACCGTTCCTAAATCAGGCGTGATTTCAGTGAATAATTAATCTTCAGATGATTGAGACCCTTTGACCTCCATTGGTTAGCATGCATTGACTCATCCAAGATGGCGGCGTATCGAGGCGCCTCTGCAGGGGGCTCACTGTGTGTGTGTGTGTGTGTGTGTGTGTGTGTGTGTGTGTGTGTGTGTGTGTCAGGCAGGTGGGTAGAGGACCATGAGGTGGTCCACAACATGATGTTCAACACCACTACAAACCTCAAGGTTCCTCACAAGAAGACCCTGACCCGCTCCGAGTGGTGGGACAACGGACCGCTGCCGTTATGGATCACGGCTCAGAACCAGGTGACCCGACCCTACCCCCTACCACCCAAGTGGGTTCATTTAAACCTAAACAAAAACCAGTTAACTCTTCAAACCCAGACTTTTAAGAAAATGAAACTCCTTAACGACCGACCCCACGTTTGGGTTAGCTTAGCATGTAGCGGTGCTGGCTGAGCAGGGTCAAAGCTTAAAGTGGTGGGGCTACGGTTTCAGGTCCGCTTATGGTTTAATTAAGCCTTCTCACACTCTCGGTGTAAACTCTAAAAACACTGGAAACACTGAACAATGGAAGTCGGTCATTGTCGTTCAGAGAATTGAATCAGAAACACACTTTAACCCAAATCCTGAGTTTTCTGAGGGACTGATGTTCATACAACCCTAACCCTAGTCAGGAAAACTCACCAAAAGCCAAATTAAACAAAGGAAAACACTGAGGAATCAAACGATCCAATAAGGAGGGAACGGAGGAATTGACCAATGATGGTGACGGACTTATACGTGAATTATATCTTGCTTGTCTCATAAATGGGAGAGATAGTGTAGAAGAGAGCATGTCTCTTGCTGAATCTGCTGCTCCTATCGGTTTTCAGTGCTCGGATTGGGCCGAAAGCGGTATCGGCGAACTGAGGGGTCGAGAGGTGTAAAAACTTAAGCGTGAAAAGGCTTTTTGTCTTTTGTAACCTATGTCACCAGGTTAACATGTTTGTGCTGAAATCTTCTCATTTTAGGGGCTGAAAACAGCATCCTACTATTTCCCGGGAGGCGGGGCCAACTACGGCGGCCAATCAGTAAACCGGGTGCTGGTGGAGGAGAGCGGTCACCCCGACGACAACGAGACGGAGTGGCGTCAAAACATCGACACGGTGATGAGCTGGTTCGCCGAGGAGGACTTCGACCTGGTGACGCTTTACTACGGTGAACCGGACAACGTGGGCCACGCCAAAGGCCCAGACCACCCTGACAGGAAGCAGATCATCAGGCAGATCGACCGCACCATCGGATACCTGAGGGAGGCCATCGGTCGCCACGGCCTCAACGACAGCCTCAACGTCATCATCACCTCGGACCACGGCATGACCACCGTCAAGAAGCGTCCGGAGGTGGACGAGATCATCCTCAACAAGTACCTGAACCTGCTCCAGCTGGCCAGCTTCGAGATCCTGGACTACGGCGGCTTCGGCATCCTGACGCCGCGACCCGGGAAGGAGCAGGAAGTCTACGATGCCCTGTCCAACGCCCCCAACCTCACCGTCTACAGGAAGCACCAGATGCCCCAGAGCTTCCACCTGGCCCACAGTCAGCGCCTGCCCCCCATCGTGGTCGTGGCAGATCTAGGATTCAACCTCAACTCGGTCAGTGTTCGGCACTCGGTTCTGGTACCGGTGTCTATGTCATCTACTGTAACACTAAACACCTTTTCCATATAAAACCTTCACCAACAACATACGTATACCTTTACAGCATCTCCATTAGGTTCCACGGACTGTGTGTGTGTGTGTCACTCACCATGCTCACGTTTGTGTGCGTCTTCAGGGAGATGTTTTCCAACCTCTGGTTTAGTTTAGGTCATGTTTATGAATTTGTGTTGTTGTTTTGTCTGGTTTTGTAGTCACATGGTGTATTTCTGTTCTTGTTTTATGTGCTTTTAAAAGATAAAATGTATATATTTTGATGTTGTTTGTGTGTTTTTAATGGCTTTGTATTTTTTGTTGTTGTTTTGAGTTTTGAGATTACATTTGTGATTATTTCATGGCTTTGTGAGTTTTTGGAATCATTTAATGTATTTTCGTAGTCATTTTGTATGTTTTTAGGGTCATTTAATGTATTTACGTTGTTCTTTTTTGTTTTTTTGTCATTTGTGCGTTTTGTCTGTTGTTGAGGTTGTTTTTTGTTTTAATGTTTTGTGTATTTTATTATTTTGTGTATTTTAAGTCGTTTTGTGTGTTTACGGATTAATGCTGTGGCTCTGTGTGCGTTTGTAGTCATTTTGTGTGTTTTTAAGAGTTTTTTTTTTTTTTTTTTTTTTTTTTAAAGGATTTTTTTGGCTCTAGTGGCCTTTATATGACAGTTGCTTGACAGGAAAGGGGTCAGAGAGAGCAGGGAATGACACGCAGGAAAGGGTCCCAGGCCGGGAATCGAACCTGGACCCGCTGCAGGTGAGGAACTATAGCCTCTGTACATGGGGCGGGCGCTCAACCCACTGAGCTAAACACCGCCCCTTTTAAGAGTTTTTTTTTTAATGTATTTTTTAACATAATTTTGTCTTATTCTGTGTTTTTGAAGTGGTTTAGTTTATTGTGTTGTTTTGAGCAGGATCTAATGGTAAAGGGGAGGAGCTATGGTATCAGGTCTACCTATTGTTTCTCAGGCTGGTTAAAATAATAAAGAAACTTGATGTCACTCTTCTTCTTCTGGTCTGCAGAGATTCATCGTGTACGTGAACAAAGGCGACCATGGCTACCATAACGGGGAGATGGACATGAAGATGATCTTCAGAGCCTTTGGGCCAAGCTTCAGGAGGAACCTTCTGTTCCCGCCCTTCGACAGCATCCACACCTACCCGCTCATGTGCAAGCTGCTGGGAATCCAACCGGCGCTGCACAACGGCTCTCTGAGCGTCACGCAGAGCATGCTGCTGCCCCACGGTACGTCCTGGCGCTAGTCCACGCTGAGCGAGTAACCCAGCAGGTACACTTCTGGAACAAAGCATGAAAATATGTACATGGGTGTTTTTGAGTAGATGAATCCATTTTTAGTGGGATCCATGCTGGTAAACCAATGGTTTCAAGTCCATCAAGAAATCCAAGATGGCCACCATCTGTATTAACAATTTGGTTATTTTGTCATAACTTTGGTTCTCTTTGACATAGAAACATGATCTCAGTGGCAAATTATAAGTTTTCAGGGTCAAGGAATCCAATAATATATCTTAAAATACCGTAAATTATGCTCAGAGCGAGATCCAAGATGGCCGTCATCTGTATTGTTAATTTCAACGTCATCATAACTTTGGCTCTGTTAGACGTAGAAACTAAGGATGCACCGATCAATCGGTGCTGATTTCCTTTATTTTGGGGGATTGACGATTGGCCGATCCTTGCATACAAAAACCGATGTTTTCTACCTCCGCAAAGGTCTTAAGGGAATGATATAATTTAGTATTTTGGACAGCAATGCTCCATATCTTTCATTTATATTTGAGAGAACTACCTCATGTGCAGTTAAAACAACACGTTTGTATTGTTTCATAGATAGTTCAATTTTTTACAATAAAATAAGATTGGAACATTCAAGGCGTGTGCTCCACTATAAAAAAAATCTGGATTGGAAGGTCAGGCTTTGAAAAAAATCGGCCAGAAAATTGCAATCGGTGCTCCCCGAGTAGAACATTTGTGGCAAAATGTAGGTTTTTGTGGACAAGGATTGTGATGAAATGGCTTAAAATACTGTATCTTACATATAAACAAAGATCTAACATGGCAACCATCCGTTTGGTGAAGTTCGACAACACTCTACCGCAGTGTTTGTTTTAGCTGTGAGGTAGTTTGAGAGGGAGGAGCTCACATTCTTATAGGGTAGGAGGAGCCAGGATTGTCAGGGTGGAGGAGTTTCCACAATGTGACAATACGGATTGCGGCCATCTTGGATCTTGCTCTGAGCACAATTTACAGTATTTTCAGATTCATAATTGAATTCCTTGACCCTGAAAACCTATAATTCACCACTGAGATCATGGTTATACTTCTATGTCAAATAGAACCAAAGTTATGACAAAATAACCAAATTGGTAATACGGATGGCTGCCATCTTGGATTTCTAATGTGGATCCCATTAAAAATGGATTCAGCTTCTCATGTCATGCTTTGTTCCAGAAGTGAACATCTTATCCTAATATTGCTACATTTCTCTGACCGTGTTTGTTTTGTTTCAGACGGATCAAAGCAGCTCCGTGTGTCCAGCGTTCTGTTGCTGATCTCCATCCTCAGGATGTTCTTCTCCTAAATTATTCATGATGTGTTCCTTTCATGTTAAACCAGGGCCGTCAAACTCATTTTAGTTCCATTTTTTTTAATCTAATCTGTGAAAATTTTGTGGAATTATTTAAAGGAAAATGCAAGATTCTGAATTTTTTTTTAGTTTTTTCCCAACAATTTAAGAAGATAAATAACTGTCATCATGTGATATAAAAATTATTTTGTGGAATGTCAATGAATTTGTGTGAGTTTGTTCAAAAGTGGCTCAAAAAGTGAAATTATGACAAAATAAATAGTGGTGAGACGAGAGATAATGGATTCATTTGTAGTGATTAATATTATTATTGATTAATTATATATAATCAGTTAAAAGACTAAAACTTATCATTATAATTCATTTTATATTGAATATATACATTCAATATAATTATTTATTTTAATTTCTATTACTCAATCAATTGAAAGGCTCAGACTTATGAATATATACATTTAATACATTTCGATATTTTAATTTCTATTATACAGTCAATTAACAGACAAACTTATCATTATTATTTATTACATATATACATTTCTATCATTGAATCAATTAAATGGTTAAAACTTAATTTTAATTGTATGTTTATTACATATGTAATATATTTAATTAATTGAAATCCGAAGACTAAAGATTTAGTCATCTGAGACTAGACAAAAACTAAATATAATTCTAGTCATGTTAAGCATTTTATTTTGGAAAGAGGACCAAAAAATTAAAGTTAGTATTTATTCTTTATTATTATAGAATTAATTAATTAAATATAACAGACTTTGAAACTTGAAAAGCTCAAAATGTCTATAAAACACAAAATAAAGGATAAAATAAATCAGACTTTTATTTTTTCAAAGTGCCTCTTCCTGCCAATGTGAAACTAGAAGCACAAAGCTATGATTTCTATGGCTCGTGTGTTTGATGTTAGAGTATAAACACATCAATATTAATATTTACATCATTAAAATAGTATTGATCGACTGCAGCTTGGTGTATTTAAACCCAGAGTTTACAAACATTAAAGACAAAACATTAAATACAAACAGAGATAATTTATTTTGTGTTGAAAATCCTTTTTGTGCACAAAGTGATCAAATCTTTCACAAACGAATAACATTTGTCAGAGTTCTTTGGTAAAACAGATAATGATGTAAAACGTATAAAATCGTTCCAGTCCTGGTGGATCCAGCAGCCAATCAGCTGAGGACCTGATTGAAGACACTCCATAGAAACTGGAGGAGTCTGTGTTTGTTTCCACCTTAAAATGATAAAAAACCAAACCTGATTTGGTCATCTTGGTAATAGACCACGCCCCGCTTGGCTCCGCCCACTCAGCGGTTGGTCACAGCGGCGTGCTTGCGTCTTCGTTGTTCACGCTCTGCAGTTTCTCCTGACTGACAAACAATTACATTACAATTATTATTATTAAGAAACATTATTAAATCAATTAAAGACTAAAACACATTATTACTATATTATACATATTTACCATACATTTAAAATGTTTTTATTATACAATCAATTGAAAGACAAAAACGCATTATTATTTTTATTGATTTGATATTGATAATATACATTTAATATATATCTTTATAGTAATTTCTATTATTCAATCAATTAAATGGCTAAAACGTATTATTTATTGTATGTTTAATATATAAGTAATAAGACTTTTTCTCTAAAGTCAAACAAACGTCTCCGAGCAACCAACCAAAAAAAACCAACCAACCGACCGACTGACCGACCAGCCTACCAACCGACCAACCATCCAACCCCAACCAACCAGCCAGCCTACCAGCCTATCAGCCAACCAACCAACCGACCGACCAACCAACCAACCAACCAACCAACCAGCCTATCAGCCAACCAACCAACCGACCGACCAACCAACCAACCAACCAACCAACCAACCAGCCTATCAGCCAACCAACCAACCGACCGAACGACCAACCAACCAACCAACCAGCCTACCAGCTAATACCTTATACCGCGGGGTCATAAAAATAGCAACGGTATCAGTTTAAATACCGTCATTTTAAAAAGTTATATATAAGATAAGGATTAAATATTAAATATAATTTATTTGTCACATGACGAGAGAGAAACGACGACAAAGAGAGAGAGTGAGATGGGAAGTTTCCCATTGAGTGACCTGGTCTCAGAGAAGAACACAACTTCTACAGTTTGGCAGTATTAACATCAACCAACCAACCGACCAACCAACCAACCGACCAACCAACCAACCAACCAACCAACCAACCGACCAACCGACCAACCGACCAACCGACCAACCAACCAACCAAAAGACCAACCAACCAACCAACCAACCAACCAACCGCATTTGGCGCAAGTGTAAATATGTGTCTGTACCTGCTGGAGCGTTTCAGGCCTTTACTGCTGTCAGCTGTTGTCATGGAGACAGACTTCCACACGCCACTTTTAGACATTTCATCAGAAATGTTCACTACGGAGAAATCAGAGCTACACACACACGCACACACGCACACACGCACACACTTTGTTCTTTAGTTTGTCTTTGTGTCTGTGTGTGTGTGTGTGTGTGTGTTGGACTAACCTTTGTTTCAGCTCTCTGATTGGATAGTTGATGTCTTTTTGCCCATACGATTCCTGTAGCTCCTCCTCCTCCTCCAGTTGGCGGCGCACATCCTGTGGACCAATGAGATGAGACGTTTGTCCCGTTGTCTCACTGTGTAGTTGTTTTGTCCAGTCAGTTGTCCTGTCCGTCTGTCTGCTTTCTGTCTGTCAGTTGTCCTCTTGTCCTTTCTTCCTCACATCTTTCTGTACATTAATGGAGTCTGTCATCTTCTTGTCTTTCTGAGCTTTTGTCCAGTCAGTTGTCCTGTCCTTTTGTCTCACCTCTGTCTTCTTCTTGCGGTCATCCTCCTTCTTCTTCTTGCTCTCTGGGATCAGGTCGTCCAACCAGCTCAGTTCTCTCTTGGAGAAGAAGAAGTCCAGAAGCTTCCTGATGAAGACCAGAGCGAGGACCTGGACAGACAAACGTTACAGATGGACCTTTGGAGGACAGACGGAGGGATGGAGCATAGAGCTGGTCTCACCATCATGGGGAAGACTACGGCAGCCTGGGACGCCTTAATGACCCAGAGGACGATGAGACAGGACAACTGGATCACCGTGAAGACGTGGACTTTCCACAGAGGAACATAACGAAGGTAGATCAAGTCTGGCTGGTGTTTGGACGGCATGCCGAAGAGTTTGATACGATCAAAGAGCTGCAAGAAGGACAAGAAAACACTTGGAACATGAGGACAAGTAGGACAAGAAGGACAAGGCGACAGAGGGACACTGACCTGGATGCCTTTGAGGGAGGACATCCCCATGTAGAGGAACACTCCGTACAGGACGGGCATCGGAATGAACTGAAAGGAGAGGAACCTCTGAGAGCCAATCGGATACTGTGTGTGTGTGCGTGTGATGAACGAACGCCATGATCCGGCGCACACACTCATCAAAACCAATTAACATCCCCCTCCTCCCTCTGTCATGTATTCTTATCATGAACTATCGGCTCAGGAATGATCACATTGAGTCGTGAAAAAAATTACGTCCTATATGCCGGAAAATACGGTACTGTGGCGATTGTCAACATTCAAATGACCATAACTTCTTCAAATATTCTTTGATTTCTCTGTGTGACACTATTGGAAGCTTAGAATCCACACTTTTCTTTTCTGTAAAGAACTTTGACACGTTCCAGCTTTTCTCATGGAGCGTCACTGAAATAGTTCATGATTAGTTTCTGCACAGTGAGCGATTGCACCAATTGGTGTTACAGTTTAACTCGTGATTATGTTATCTTGTGACTGATTTCTGAGTGTTGTTTATTTCTATAAAAGTATAAAAAATAATACATTTATAAACAAACAGTGAGCGTAAAAAGGATGCTCACCTTGAGGACGGAGGTCATGAAGACTGAGCAGCCCATCAGAACAAAGATCAGGAACCCAGTGACTCTCTGTTCGCGGATGCCGAGGAACTTGGGCTGTTCTCCGGGCGCCGCGCAGCCCGACTCCACCTTTAGGCTGTTGACATGTGAGATGGAGAGCACGGTCGCCGCCACGAACCAAGGCAGCCCCATGATGGAGCACACGGCCAGCATAAGGGCAACCACCAGCAGGTCCAGGTGGTAGCCACAGCTCTTCTGCAGACAGGAGCAAGTCATTAGATAAAATGAACACCAGTTTCACCAAAACACTGGTGAAACTGTGAGCTGCAGATCGCGTTTGACCATCAAATGACCCCGAGTGAATGTTGCCCTTAAAATAGCGGTCTACGTGGGCCACATACCAGTGGTTCTCAAGCTGTTCAGGCCGTGACCCCCAAAATAAAGGTTCCAGAGACTGGGTAAATTTACTGTGATCTCCTGGCTTGTTTCGCCTGTCAACTGATGATCGCTTTGATGTTTCCTTTGATGTTTCCTTGACTTCTGTGTAATAACTCCAGCAAGTTTTTTTGGTCTTCTTTTTGAATATTATGTTAAAGTTACATTTTGATCGCTTTGATCAGCAGACGCCTCTGAGGAAGACTGAGAGTTGACAGTCAAAACACGTCATGAGATCAAAGTAAATTTTCTGAAAAAAGTTGTCTGAATAAATGAAACCTTAACATATTATTCAAAAACAAGACAAAACAAACTTGCTGGGAGAAAACATTCTACAGAAAGAAACTGTAATGGTAATATCTTATTGAGAATAATACTTAATATTTAAAAGTAACCCTTAAGTCTAAATGTGACTCATCACTTCTTTATGATTTTAAGAAGCTTTTATTCTATATTTTATTGTTGTTTTTTTCTATGTCATTTTTCATGTCCACGTTAAAGCCAATGAGACTTGAAAGTGTCTCCATGACACTTTGAATTGAACTGCTTTTGTTATTTTGTTCTTTGTAAAATTTGTACTATAAAACTATTGATATGTAGGAGTATAGATCGATCTATAGATGAATATGTTTTTAACCCATATTTGTATGAAACACTGACAGCAGGTCATTGAGTACGGTGGCTAGGAAGTGTCAGGTGAATGCATTTACAGAAACAAACACAAATGCAAACAGGCCACAACGGAAGTGTTTCCGACGGACCGGTATTACAGACGGACGGGTATTATGATATGATAGCCTGATATGAAAAATATAAGAGTATCCTAATCAACTTTCACTTACTTTCATACGCGTTTCGATGTCTTCTTCTTGTTCTTAACTGTTCTGGTGGGTTAAAAACATCCGCCAGAAACGTGTCCGTCTGTAATACCGATCCGTCGGAAACACTTCCGTTGCGGAAACCCGGTGGCCGGGAAGTGTCAGGTGAATGCATTTAAAGAAATGAACACACATGCAAAATGGCCACAACTCTGTAAATGCATTCACCTGACACTTCCCAGCCACCGTAATTGAGGGAAGTAACACCACCAACTCTACGTATTAAGGACATATATGATCTCCTCCCAGTGTGTGCTTTATCATTCATCGTCATTATTAATAGTGAGTCGTGGCTCCGCCCACCTTCAGCTTATTCTCCTTCCTGTTGACGATGACGGCAGTGATCTGCTGGTCCATGAAGACCAGGATGGTGCAGAGCAGGGCGGGGACGGACGCCCCCAACAGCGTCCACCAGGGGTTGGGTCCCAGAGGAGAGATGAGCCACCCACGATGGATGGAGGTCGGCTAGAGAACATTTAGAGTTACAGATGTATGAAGAATAGATCTGTTCCTATCCTTAGTTACAGACGTATAGAATAGATCTGTTCCTGTCCATAGTTAGATGTATATAAAATAGATCTGTTCCGAAAAATAACCCAACTTTAACTCAGGTTCATGTTGTTGACTTCATCGCTGAGCCTGTGATATAACTCAAGGTCACATGATGAAGAGTGGGCGGGGCTTACCTGAAAGCGGGCGGGAACACTGAGTTTTGGTGAAGGAATGCCGAGCATGAAGTCCAGCAGCACCATCACCACGATGGTGAGGAAGACGGCGAAGTCGCTGATGGCCGATCGAACCTGAGGAGCAACGATGAGAAAAGGTTTTCAACCCACGGTGATCGACACCATTGTTTGTTGCCATGGCAACCTGCTTCCTACTATGAAAAATAATAAATGAATGAACTCCAAGCCCAGATTCTAAGAAATTTGAATCTGTTTTTACTGTCAACACTTGATGGAGACATTTCTCCTGCCTCTGGTTCCTGTTTTAGTTCAGGGGCCAAATATGAACCAATTTGATTTCAAGTGGGCTGCATTTTTTAGGTGAGGAAAAAGAACAATTTTAATATCAATTATGCAATAGTTTTAAATATTAGTCCCTGCCGGATCTTCACTTAAAACATTCTTGATTTTGTAACCAATTTTTGTGTATTTTAGTTGAATTTTGTGGAATCGTTTATGAGAAATTGCTAAATTTGTGGGAAAATGTTGTTTTTTCGACAATTTGCTCTTTAAAAATTACTGCATTCAAATATTGTAGAGTTTCATCAAATTGTCAAATTTGAGATATCTACAACTGGATTATTTGGTAATTTTTTAAATAATTCATGTTTTCTATGTTATTTTTACTGTCTCGTGTGGGCCAAATTGGTTGCTTCAAAGGTCTGGATTTGGTCCCCGGGCCTTGAGTTTGACACGTGCTGTAGATGGAGCTCGACCTCAAAAATAAAAAAATAATTGATTATTTATGGTTAGTTTTAGATAAATTATTTTAGGACACATAGAAAGCAGCAGGGGGCAGCACAGCAATGACTGACTAATCACATCACGTTTGCTCACTGTCAAGAAAATCCCAACGAAACACAGGAAAAAGCCTCAAACAGGAAGAAAAATCAGAGACTATTACAAACAATTCCATCTTCGGGAAAATAGTAAAAATGAAAGGACGTGAAAGAATGTAAAAACGTGTTGGCTGAGTCTCAATGACCTTGGTGGGAAAGTATCTTTTAGTCTTGAACTGTTTGAGGAAGGAGGAGAGGAAGAAGGTGGCGAAGAAGAGGATGATGGACCAGAAGAGGACGTCGGGGACGAAGGGACCGCCGGAGCTGCAGGCTGAGCCCACAAACTCGCCCTTCAGATCCACACACTCCTAAACACACACACACCACACACAGATAGTGGGACTCTATTTTAAACTCTGCAGTCGTGCTATTGCTCAAATGTAAAACTTGATTTGTTAGAATCAAACGTGCACCAAAAACGCTGTTTTTTTTTTTTACAATGTAATTAAATGCAAAACTGGGGAACTATGTTACAGTTCTATGGCGTACACAGACCTAGTTAATTATTAAAATATGTTTCATATCAAGTTCACCCATTAGTTCTCTTGAGGATAATTTTAACATTTATTTATTTTTTTTTATTTAGGTGTATTCTGACAAAAAAAAGGCTCAGATGCCCACACCAAAAATATCAATACCAGTATCTTCATTAATTAGGAAGCCTAACAATGTAACCAACAGATGAGAAACTAATTAAATGATAGATAAAACATTTTTTGTGTATTTTACAGCTGATTTAATACATGGGTCAAAACTGACTCATTAGCATAGAAGATGCTAACAGGAAGCTAACACAATAGGAAGGTTATGTTTTATGGGCTTATCTATTAAAGGCTCAGTAATTATCATTCATTGAATTTTAATTAACTTTAATAATTGATGTTAATTGTAATTGATTTCAAAGAGAAAATAATAATTGTCATTGTATTTGGAAAATAGACAGGTCAAATTAATCATAATGGAGTTGTAATTAAACATGGATAATTGAAGATGTAATTTAATTGAAAAATGTAATTGACCCCAAACCTGTTTCAAACCATTTCATTTTTTCATCAAATATAATATGTATATTTTTCCATTAATCATTGGTTCAGTTTGAAAACAATCCTTTGAGAGCTGAAGGTCAGGTTGTGACCTTGACACTGAGCTGTTCCCAGTCGATGTTCTCCACACTCAGGTTCCTGCTGCTCCACAGACGTAAAACATCAGCCGAGGCGTTAGCAGGCGCTGAACACACACACCTGGAACAGATCATCACCACATGAGTCCAAGCACAACTTAAAGATCCATTTAAATTACACACATGCTTTCATTGATGAAGAGACACAGGATTGGCTCTTAAAGCTGCGGGTTTACACATCATAACAGGATAGAGAGGGGCGGAGCTACGATCGGCATCCACCTTTGAGATGGACCACTCGATTGCCACCCACCAACCATTCTGAATGTCTTTTAGTTTCACTTTTGTTCCTCGTAGCCTGGAAACCTCTTTTTTTGATTAACATTCAAACCTTGTGATTCATGAGATTATATCAGTGGTTCGAGGCGCACGGGAAAGTGGTAGAAATGTGCTTTTAGTCCATTTTAGGAAATGTGGAGTTTTTTCACTACGGCAGACGTCACTAACATTCACCGTCGTCGGATTATTAAGTCACCGAGTGGAAGTGCGTCTGATTGTCAAAACAATGTGATGGCCTTTCCCTAACTCCTTTAGGAAGTCTCCTAACACCTTTCCTTAATCCTGTGACATCATTCACAGGGTTGAGGAGAAGTGGATAGGAAAGGAGATAGGAGGGACCATTCAGATGCAGCTGCCAGGTCGTTTAGTCTCACCTGTTGGTCATTTAGTCTCACCTGTAGGAGGTCATTTAGTCTCACCTGTAAGTCATTTAGTCTCACCTGTAGAAGGTCATTTAGTCTCACCTGTAGGAGGTCATTTAGTCTCACTTGTAGGAGGTCATTTAGTTTCACCTGTTGGTCATTTAGTCTCACCTGTAGGTCATTTAGTTTCACCTGTAGGTCATTTAGTTTCACCTGTTGGTCATTTAGTCTCACCTGTAGGTCATTTAGTTTCACCTGTTGGTCATTTAGTCTCACCTGTAGGTCATTTAGTCTCACCTGTAGGTCATTTAGTTTCACCTGTTGGTCATTTAGTCTCACCTGTAGGTCATTTAGTCTCACCTGTAGGTCATTTAGTCTCACCTGTAGGTCGTTTAGTCTCACCTGTAGGAGGTCATTTAGTCTCACCTGTAGAAGATCATTTATTCTCACCTGTAGAAGGTCATTTAGTCTCACCTGTAGGTCATTTAGTCTCACCTGTAGGAGGTGAGGTTGTCCAGGTGGTTGTTCATGTTGACAGGATAAATGTGTCCCAGGTGGACCAGCTTCTCCAGGGCCTCGTAGATGAAGATGATGCAGATGAGGGCGGCGAACGCTTCCTCAGTGAAACGTGTGATGTAGCAGACCAGAGAGCTGGCATCAGTGGCCACCAGCAGCAGGCAGAAGAAGGCCGTCCACAGGCCGATGCTGGTCCTCAGGGACAGGTAGGACAGGTGGTATTCACTGAGGACAGATAGACAGGGAGGACATAGGAGCAGTGTCTCCAGGTAACCTCTGATCTTAGACCTTTACTGAAGGTCAGGATGTGAGGTCAGGGCTGAGTAAACAGACGGTGGTTGATGGTGTTTACTGATGGTTCAAAGGCTGGAAAGACCCAGAGGATTAATGTATAACTTCAGTTGTTGGACAAAGAGGAGGGACATGGACCAAAATCTAAATCTAAAAACTGTCCCTCATGTGGGGGCAGAGTCCGGTCCTTATCTGTGGTGCTGTCCTGGAGTTCAGCGCACGCCCACGCGCACACACAAAAACGTATATAAACCACACACATACAGGCTCTCCTGTGTCTCACATCATGCCTCGCCCCCTGACTGCCCTGCTGCTGCTGGTTCTGCTCGGCCTGGCCCACTCCGGCCCGGCATCGCCCCCCGAGGACAGTAGGGCCGAGCTGAAGAAGGTGATGGAGGCTCTGGAGGAACTGAAGCTGGATGGAAAAGGTAAGGCTAAACTGGGTTTAACTTGACAGCAGAACAGAACCAGATCCTCTGGGAACAGGTTTGGTCTCTGTAGATCCACTGGGATCAAAAGTTATAACCTGACAAATGTTACATTTATGGTGCATATTTTCAGACTTTTCCAGGTCTCAGAGTGAGGTATCAGGAAAACCTCTGTTGTATACCAAACTGACTCATGACTCAGCAAAACCATTGATACATCTTAACGTTTAAAAATAAATAGAAAATAACTGTTTTTAACTTTACTCTTGTATCCGAAGCAGCACATGTTAATGACGTCATGTGTATTTCCGGTTTCTTCAAAATACAACGTCATGTTGTGTTTTACGTCCTGAGGCCATTGAGTCTGACGACTTTTATTTTGAAGCCTGAGGCCGTGTCATTTGACGGCGTTTCATTTGATGCAGGTTTTGCTGAGTCATGAGTCTGTTTGGTCTGATAAATGACAGAGGTTTTCCTGATACCTCACCCTGAGACCTGAGGATGTCCTAAAATGTACACAGTACGGTACGCATTATTGTTGTTCAATAAATGTGAATATTTCCATGTGAATAGTCAGTATTTATAACATATTATTATCATATACACGTTATTGAAGCACAACGTTAAACACTTAAAAAAAAAAAAAAAAAAAAAAAGTTTAAAGTTGTTTAAAGTTTTCCTCTAAATTCTTTTCAATAAAGGCTGTATTTAAACTGGTTTCCAGCTAAACCACAGACCACTAACAGGTGTCAGACTGGTTTCTAACTACTTTGGAGCACAGGAAAGTAAAGAAGTGTGTTTTTTCCTCCACAGTGATGAGCGAGCGCCTGGGGGTGGCAGAGAGAGAGCTGAAGAGAGTCAGAGGTGAGACGCAAACCAGAACGAGATAACACGGCCACCAATCGCACCGTGATAACAACTGGTGCAAGCACTCACAAAATAACACCATCACAACTCCAACCATAACACCAACCGCTACAAATACACAAGATAGCAGGGCCACAAGTAATTTGCAGTTTCTCAGTTTTCCCAGTGCTTATAACATCTTTAAAGTTAAACTGTGGAAAGAACTCAAAATTCTTACAAAATCCTGCAATTTTCCTAAAATTACATTATTTTTTTCCTTAATTGAGTGAAAAACCTGTTGGGACTGACATCTGTCACTTTTTGCTTGGATATTGTTGGTTTCTTACATATTTTTGTATTTTATGTCAGAATCACAAAGGTTTTTATTCGTACAGTTTAGAACAGTACAAGGAATTTAACTTGGTCGTTGTAGTGAAAAGACACACATCAACACACCGCGACTGCCATTTTTGGCGCCATCATAAGATAGACGAGAAGTGGGATAAGAACAGTAGGAAAGGGAGGGGGTGAGGGGGAAAAGGCAGGTCTTAGACTGAATTCCCTATGGGGAGTGCAGTTTAACACTCGGGAGAAACCACCTCGGCACGAGACAAAAAGAGTCACGAAACATGGCACGGACAGGTGTGGGTGGGTGGTGGATCCGGGGGCGGGTGTAGGGGGCTGCAGAGGGAAAGAGGATAGCCACTGGGGGGTACGGGCGTGCAGCCTTTGGGTGCTTCTCCACACTTCCCTGAGCTGGAGGGGGGAACGGGTGGAGTGCGGTGAAGGCGTAGACAAAATAAAACCTTTGCTCTCTACTCTGAAACAGTCAGATATCATGTGGCCTGGTTCAGAAGACAAGAGTCCAGATGGCAAATGGGAGATGAGGAGGTGGGGGGGGGGGCATCAGATCTGTAAACATCCATGGTGAGATTTAGACACAACCTTTGGGCGGAGTGTGGGGGGGAGGCCAAAGGCTGATAACGATTTGTTTTTGTTTCAGACTAGCACTCTTTCAGTAGCCTTGGAGTCTCTAGTCTCAGTAAATCCAATGTAAGGCATAAAACAGCAATTAGCCAAGACATCCTCTCCATTCTCTCCAAGATCAATGGGATTCCACGCAAACGCTCCAAAGTAGCCTCATGCTTACTTTTGAGTTTGTTCATTGTGATAGTCTGAGAGTTCAATGCTCTGCCCCATCTTTCAACTAAATAAAGACTTTACAGTAGATCAGAAAGCTGCCAGCTCCAATCAACAGCATCCCTGTATACGAAGAAGTACAAACTAGGCCACAATACTTGTTTTCCCCGCATAAAATCTGTGGCCCACTTCAGATCAAACTGCTCCGTATTTTGCCCCTGAACTAAATTGAGTTTGACACCCCTGCTCTGCACCAACAGGCAGAGAATAGCATGATTACCAGTCAAACTGTAACACCCACTAGTAAGAGCCAAGATAACATACGATAATCACAGTTCAAGATGTTTCAGTTGATTACCAATCACACAAGCCACACCTACATCAGCCTGCTGACCAATCAGATGTTAGAGATCCTTGATGCAGGATTGGGGTCAATTACAATTACATCTTCAATTATCCATGTTCAATTACAACTCAATTACGATTAAGGGCCATTTTTCCAATTACAACTAAAATTACAATTATTATTTTTCCCCTGAAAATTAATAACAATTACGTTCTCAATTAGTAAAGTTCAATTACAATTAATCATGATTACTGAGCCTTTAATAAATAAGCCCATAAAATGTAACCTTCTTGTGTTAGCTTTCTGTTAGCATCTCTAACGCTAACAGATCTATTTTAAAATGTCTTAAATCAGCTGTACAATACAATAAAAAGTATTATTTGTTTCTCATCTCTTGGTTACCTTGATAGGCTTCCTAATCAATAACAATGTTGGTATTAATATTTTTGGTGTGGGCGTCTGAGCCTTTTTTCTGTCAGTATACCTTTTGTGTCGGTAAAAAAAAACGTCATAATTGTAATTGCTTATCAATTAAGGAATTACAAATATAATTGACCCCAGCTCTGATTGAATGATTCTGTCACGCCATGCTTTTGTTGTGCAGAGACTCCAAAGGTGGCGTTCGCTGCGTCTCTGGGAGGAAACGGCCTGGTGAAGACCACCACAGGAAACAAATATCTCATCTACAAGGATGTGCTGACCAATGTGGGCGGAGCCTACAACTCAGAGACAGGTTGAGACTGTCAAAATCCAAACATTGGTTCACATCGTCCCATCATCGTCATAGTTACAGCATCCCGTTTGCTCCACAGGTGTGTTCACCGCTCCGATTCGCGGCGTCTACTACATCCGCTTCACCGCCAACGCTCCCACTGACTTCCCCATGAGCGCCGTGCTCTACAAGAACGACGCATCCATCCAGCTCATCGCTCATGAGCAGTCGTCGGGCGAGGGCAGCGACACGGCGTCCAATGGCGCCGCCCTGCTGCTGGAGCAGGGCGACCAACTCAGGATGGTTCTGTGGCTCAACACGCAGATCTGGGACAACAGCAACCACCACAGCACCTTCAGCGGCTTCCTGCTCTTCTCCATGTGAGCACCTGCAAACCCCACCTCTGACCCAGGTCGCCATGGCGACGATGAGCTCAGAGTCAGACCAATATATTAATGTCATATATGCTGACACCATATTGCCACTTTTAACCTCTTTTCACCATTATTAATGCCCATTATTTGCCAGTTTAAACTAATTGTTCTAATATTGACACTTTGAACCCTTTTTACCACTTTTTCAGTCCGTTTTTTAATCAATTTCTGTAGTTGTTAAAATCCCATTTCATCACCTTTTCACCATTTTTGTATCTTTCAACCCATTTTATTTCTCTCTTTAAGATGACTATATACTATGGCCCAAAAAATAGCAAACATCCTGGATAACAGTGAATATTATTCAGATAAATAAATAAATATCTAGACATTTCAGGCAACCTTACAAGGGGTCATGACCCCAGAATAATTAACTAATACAGGAAACATCAGATTTAACTTTTGTCGTCTCTTGGTGTATTTGTGTTGTCCTTTTATGTAATTTGTATTATTTCACTATTTGTTGTCATTTTGTGTTTTTAAAGTTATTTTTGTCTCTTTGTGTGCGTTTCGAGTCATTTTGCAAGTTTTTGTTTTTTTCTGTTTTTGGAGTCATTTTTGCGTTTGTTTTTTCATCCTTTTGTGCATTCTTGGACAAAATGATCTGCTGTCAGTGTTTTACACAAAGTCAGTTGCACATGTCGTGGACAGGTTTAGAGCACTACAGTAATGCTAATGCTAATGCTACTACACGCTTTAGCTCACACTGCGTTGTCTGTGGGCTAAAGGAAGGAAACTGACTTGTGATTCGTTTGTGTTCCAGGGTGGACGAACAGCCACCAAACACTGAGGGTGACGCCCAGATGAAGGACATTCAGGCGTTAGTAAAAGTGATGCAGACACAGAACAAAGGTTTGTTACGTTTTCATCAAAGACTCGTTTCTTTAATGTCAGATTTACTGAGAAACATCAATGTTTAGTTTAGTAAGGGTGAAAAAAAAAAAAAACGATTTGGCGATATATATTGAAAAATTTTACAGCACGATTATCGTATCGAAAAAAAATGTGCAAATTGATTAGTTTAATCATGTTTTTTTAACGTAAAAACTACAGCCCAATTTTGCCGAGTCACAGATTAACCATCTGTTCAAAAGTAACAGTAATTTGTGTTTAAGTCATAAAGAAACCACTCCATGCTTTAAATTAGGGGTCAGAACCCCATTTGGGGTCACGAGACACTGTGAGGGGGTCACCAGATGCCTTCAAGAAACGAAGAATATTTTTTGAACAATTTCAACCCATATTTTTCACCTTTTTCTGCAACTACAGCAAAAATGCCATATTTTAACCCATTTTCATCACTTTTTCTTGCCATATTTTTGCTCCTTTTGTGCATTTTTGCTACATTACTCCCATTTCTGACACTTCTACATCACATTTCAATGTCTTTTCTACACATTTTTTCAACTTTCCAGACATGTTGAGGACTAATAAACCCTTTCCATCATTTTTCCACCTAATGTCACATATGTTGACCCATTATTATCACTTTAAAGTATTTTCACCATAGTTCATGCCTATTTTTTTTGCCAAATTAACCACATTCACGATTTGTCATTCCCATTATTTGTTAGTGTAAACACATTATTACTACTTCTTTCTGCCACTTTTAAGCCCATACTGACACTTAGTTTGAACCATTTTTACCACTTTTTCTGTCCATTTTTGCCAGTTTAATTTGTAACTTTTAACCAATTTCTGTGGTTTTTAAAATCCCATTTCACCACCTTTTCCAACCTTTTTGGTCACTTTTAATGACCAGCTATCACTCAGACTAGTCACCTGGTAACATGAGACACCAGGTGGTTTAAAACGCCACTGGAGTCTCATTACGTGCTCGACTCAATGTAAGCCCAGTGTTACAAACTAGTCAATACTCAACGGGTTCTGCTCAACGGATGTTTACCAACCGTGTGTGTGTGTGTGTGTGTCTGTAGACATCAAGGAGAGGTTGGAGGCCACAGAGCAGGAGCTGAAAGCCATCAGAGGTCAGTCTGCTTCATATGTACTCAGTGCGAGCTCTTATTGTGAAAGGATGAAGAAATGACGGCTCTCTTCCTCCTCAGATGTGCCTAAGGTGGCGTTTTCCGTCTCCCTGGGAGGTAATGGTCTGCAGAAAACTGTGCTCGGAAGCAAAAAGCTGATCTACAAAGACGTGATGACCAACATCGGCCAGACGTACAATGTGGAGACGGGTCAGTGAACACACCTCACACACACTAAACACACACGCACGCACATGTTTTTGATAAATCGCAAAAATCGTGACCATGGTATATCATTAAAATGTGTTCAAAAAGACCCCTGCCACTATTTCTGGAGACCACAAGAATAACTTATATATCTTATATATCAAAAAATACAGTTGTGTTTAGTTCTACCATGGTGGGGGGAGGGGTGTCCCATTTTTCTCTGGTGCCGGACACAGAGCTATAAACACTTTTGAGGATCATAGTTTAGCTTAGCATGTAGCAGCACTGGCTGAGCAGGGAAAGGGGGCGGGGCTATGACATCAGACAATTAAGAGTCCTTAATTTGTTGGGTTTCAGGTGAGTTCACTGCTCCAATCCGCGGCGTCTACTACATCCGCTTCACCGCCAACGCTCCCACTCACTTCCCCATGAGCGCCGTGCTCTACAAGAACGACGCATCCATCCAGCTCATCGTTCACGAACAGTCGTCGGGCGAGGGCAGCGACACGGCGTCCAACGGCGCCACCCTGCTGCTGGAGCAGGGCGACCGACTGTCGCTGCAGCTTTGGCACAACACGCAGATCTGGGACAACAGCAACCACCACAGCACGTTCAGTGGCTTCCTGCTGTTCCCCATGTGAGCACCACATTAATAATAATAATAATAATAATAAAGAGCACCGACACACACACACCACCACTACTCATGGTTTTTACTGAGGACTGGCAGCAGGGGGCGCTGCTCACTGCAATACAGTACACACACACACACACACACACACACACAGTCCCTAAAATGTCACACAACTGGTGTTTCTAGGTTCCGTAAACAGCTTAGCCCAGAGGAAAATGGAAAATATGTTCACTGCACATTTCTTAAAATAATGCTTTGCCTAAATAAATAAACTACGCAGTTCATTATAACTTTAAATAACAACTAGGGGTGTGCATTGCCATGAATGTGAACACTCACCTGCAGAACTTGTAGAGGATCTTCTCAAAGACCAGAACTGGACCGGTGCTGCCCAGGATGGTGAGAGGTTGACCAGAGAACATGGCGTAGACCACGCCGGTCAGAGACGCTCCCAGCAGGGACTCCATGGCACTCTGCACACAATAACGCACTTTAGAACAGCTTCATATAAGACTAGGACCACACACACGTTGACTTTGTAATTGGCATGGAAATTCTATAAAAACTGTCAATTACAAATGAATTAAACGTAAAACATACAGAGTTAACAATAATTAAAACATGTTTACTTTACCTGTCAGTTTTGTTGTTGATCATTTCAGCAATTTGTTTTATAAATTTAAATCTAGGGCTATGACAGACAAAAGGCTCAGACGCCCACATCAAAAATATTAATACCAATATTTTCATTGATAAGTTAGAATAACAAGGTAACAAAGAAATGAGAAAATAATTAGATGGTATATAATATTTTTAGTGTATTTTACAGCTGATTTAAGGTCAAACTGACACGTTAGCATTAGAGATGCTAACAGAAAGCTAACACAAGAGGAAGGTTACATTTAATGTGGTTATATATTAAAGGCTCAGTAATTGTTATTAATTGTAATTGAACTTTAGTAATTGAGAATTGCCGTCAGGGTTCGGCTCAATTACATTTTTCAATTACAATTATGTTTTCAATTGTCTATTTTCAACTACGATTATAGTGACCAGCCTTTTTCCAATTAAAACTACAATTAGTATTTTTCTCCTGAAAGTCAATTATAATTACATCCTCAGTCACTGAAGTTTAATTACAATTAATCACAATTACTGAGCCTTTAATAAATAATCTCCTTCCTCTTGTGTTAGCTTTCTGTTAGCATCTCTAATGCTAACGGGTCAGTTGTGAACCATGTAGCACTTTGATATTGCTAAATGTAAGAACTTTACAAATTAAAGTTATTATTATTATAGAATATAATGCTTTTATTGTCATCATACACAAGGTAAAGTTTTTATAGAATTATCATGCCAATTACAATTATGACATCAATTATCTGAATTTATAATTATAATTCAATTGAGATTACAACAGCAACACATTTTTTCAATTACAATTACAGTTATAACTACGTTTTAATCGTAATTAATTATCAATTATGCAACTACAAGTATAATTGACCCCAACCCTGGTTGCCGTGGTAACCTTACAATGTTTCCCTGCGTGGCCTCGCCCAGCAGGCCTCCGAACGTGATGACGGGCGACATGCAGGCGCAGTAGAGGAAGAGCACGGAGGCCAGGCACTGCAGGCTGACGGCGTCTCTGATGTCGCTCCACAGAAACGGAGCTTTCCTCCTCACGTCCTTCACCAAACCTCCAAAGAGACGACCGGTGCGCTGCAGCTCGGGACCGGCTTGATGCTCCGCCTCCTTAGCCGTGTCGTAGCAGTGGGCGGAGCCGTCGGGGACGGACGCCGTCTTCCTCTTCTCCTGTGGAGGGCGACCACCAGGAAACATTAGTAAACGTCTCAGAGTAGTGGGCGGGGCTTAGGGTGCACAATTATGTATAGTCGTTAAAAAAAAAAAAACTTAAGTTGTTTGAACAATAAATGTATTACACAGACCAGAGATAAATACAAGCAGCACATGTTCATCCGTAATCCCAGGCTCGGGCTGCTCATTTATAAAAAAAATAATAATTAGATTCTTTTTTTCTGATGGCATTAGAGATTATAATAATCTCATGCACATAGTAAATGGTTTTAACAATTTTTTTTGTGAATATTGGTCCTTCACTTGCAAAAAATATTGTATTCACAGGAAAAGTATTTTTATAAGACGTGCTAAAAATTACTGTTGAAATGCATTTCCTCCAACTCCAAATGAGTTACTACAGACAATATTAAAGATGAGGGAAGGTCAACATTACAAGAAGGGAAATCTTTTTAAAACAGTAATGCATGTTTTGTTATTGCAATTGTAGGAAGACATGTCCTCCCTTCTCTCTCTTGCTACCCTAAACAAATGGCCTTCACAAACTTTAAAGAACCATGTGCCTTCCCGCCCACCTGGACACAAATTTCTGATAAAAGTTTGAAATGTATTTTTCTAAACTGCCATTAACTCTTTCATTCACTCAAGGAATTCTTAAAATAAGGTCATATACAAAAAAGCTGGACCGTCTTTGGCCAGGTCATGTGACCTGGAGAATGCCTGAAGAACGTTTCACTTCATGGCAGTCACGTGACCACAGGCTTGGATATATATATAGTTCCCACGTGATGTCACAACATACGGGCATTTCCCGACCCGGCGCCATTGCTGTGGGCAGCTGAAAAGAGCACTCCTCAGGCACACACACACACACGCACACACACACTTTAACTCAATTTCAGATGGCACCTCCTAAAGCAAATTACTGTAATATTAATAATAAAGAATATTGTAATTCTTATCACTCCTTGTCTAAGTTCCTCCTACACAATTAAATAAATGAATGTACTGTATTTTATTGCATAATTGTCACCATCACTAGCTCTCCCTAAGGAAGGGTAAGAAACACTTTATAATAGGGAGAATTGAACTTTCTAAAAGTGTTTTCTATCTCTCAAGTATAATTGAAACCAATTTAATGCACCTTCTAAGAGACTACGACCACCTTGTTTGGATAAAAGGATTCTATGGTTTATTGTGACAAATGCTTTTTTCCAAGTCCATAAAAATAGCTCCCAGCACGCCCGGCCACCCCCCCATTTATCCAACATACATTTCAGCTTTTTCAATCAAAAAACAGAGCCTCATAAGTGGAATGATGTTTATGGATTAATGACGTAGCCCCGCCCCTTTACCCTTTAGTCAGTGATCTGATCAGCTAGAATAAATCCATATTCGTGCATCAATCATAAATGTGTGTATGTCTGACCTGAGACGGGACGCTCTTGGGCGGTTCGATGCGGATGCTTGGATCCCATTCGCCAGGAGGGAGAACGGTCACCTGATCTAGAAACTCATCGATCCCAGACAGGAGGTCGTTACGATCCTTGGCTTTGTACGCAACATCGTGGAAAACCTGTGGAGCGAGAAGCTGAGTGTGAGTGTCTGGTCTGTGGTACTGGTACTGCAGGGTTTTTCAACCTTGGGGTCACCTGGAAATAAAATTACGTGCTGTTGATTCCAATTTAATTTGATATTATATGTTATTTTTGCTGTGCAAAATAGACGAAAAGATAAATACATAAATAACATTGAAATAGTTTTTTAATTATATTCTTTCACTTATTTAAAAAATGAAACAAAAAAAAACACATAATATCACAGAAATAGATATGCAGTGCAGGAAGAGGCACAAAGAGCTAAAATTCTCTTCAAATTAAAACACAAACTCAAACTGTATTCTATACATTCACTTTCTGAAATTAAGATGTAATGTATTTCAAATAAAATCAGTATAAAAATATCTATGAATGTGTGATAACCACATTTGTTTATTCATTTGAATAATATGCACTGTTATCCAGGACGTTTACTATTATTATTTGCTCCATAGTATGTAGTCATCTTAAATATGTAAATCCCTGTTTTAATCAGAAATACAACAGGTTTAAAATGGTGGAAAAGGTGGTGAAATGGGATTTAAAACCACAGAAATTGTTTAAAAATTGCAAAATAGAATGGACAAAAAAGTGGTAAAAAAAGGTTTAAAGTGTCAATATTGGAACAATTTGTTTAAACTGGCAAATAATATAATGGGCATGACAAATAGAGAAAAGAGTTTAAAAATGACAACAATAAGGGAAAAGGGAAAAGTGGTGGAAATGGCTTAAAAATGCAGAAAATGCATTGAGTAATGTAGCTCAAAATGCATTAAATGTTGCAAAAATATGGCAAGAAAAAGTAATGAAAGCAGGTTAAAATATGGGAAGTTTGGTGTAGTTACAAAAAAAGGGTAAAAATAAGAAAAAATATCTATGTCTTGCGACACCAAGGTTGAGAACCCCTGCCTTAGATGACAAAAAGACTCAAGTGGCACATAAAAGCTGCAAATTAGAGTGGCCAAAAACAGACGGAAAAAGTGGTAAAAAAGGTTCAAGGTGTCAATACAGCAACAATTCGTTTAAAGTGGTAACAAATGCAGAGTGTGGTTAAATTGGCAAAAAAATCAGCATGAAATATGGTGAAAAGAGGTTAAAAGTGACAATAATTGGTAAACATATGTGACATTAGGTGGAAAAGTGGTAGAAAGGGTTTATAAGTGCTGAAAATGTGCAGAAAAGGCATTGGAATTTGAAAGAAAAATGTCAGAAATGGGAGAAATGCAGCAAAAATAAATTTCAAGGAGCAAAATATGGCAAGAAAAAGTGATAAAATAGGTTAAAATGTGGTAAGTTTGGTGCAGTTGCAGAAAAAGGGTAAAAATGGGCTCAAATTGATCACGTGCTGTTTAAAGCTCTTTCTGACCTCGTCTGTCATCAGCGTGGCGATGGAGCGTCCGATTTCGTGGTACTGAGGACCTTTTCCAAACGGCCCGAGCAACAGGAACAGAAACCTGAGCAGAGAACCAGATCAGACCAGATCAGACCAGTTCAGATCAGATCAGATCAGATCAGAAAAGATCAGATCAGAGTGTGCACGCTCAGAGGGCAGCAGGGTGGTGTTCACCTGGTGGGCACGGGCACCTCAGTGAGGCCGCTCAGCAGCAGGGCCGGGGACAGACGCACAAAGGCGATAATGGGCCGCTCCAGGAAGTCCACCTGACCAACCAGAACATTGGAGGCCTCGGCCCCCGCTGGGATCTTCTTCATAAAGTTCATGTCCACCTGAAACAGACGAAGAAAAGAAACAAATCTGAAACACTCCTCAAAACACACCTGTTCAAACCTGCTTTGTCTTAACCTTTCTTTTATTTTCATTGTTATTCTTTTTCTTTTCTTTATTTGTGTTTGTCTTATGTTAGGCAGCTTTGAGTTTCCAAAAAAGCGCTATATGAATTTTATGCATTATCATTATTATCATTATTACTTAAAAACATTATGCTGAGAAATCCCCTGTATGGAAGGAAATCTGAATTTCATTCTAATCTTTCATCACTTAAAATTTTCAGCATTGAAATTCAGTGTAAAAAAAAAAAAAATCAATAGATTTCACTCTCATATAATGTTACACTATTAGTCATGTGACACCTTCATACAAGGACAAATAAAGAGAAGCTGGACGGGCCCTCATCACATGACATTTTAGTATCAAAATAACTTAAACATTGGAAACTAAACACAAACCACTAAAAAATACTGAAACATACAAAAATACTTAAAAAATAAACTACCTGCCTGTTCTGATTGGCCGAGTTGTTTAAAGGGCGCCTTCATTAGCCAATAGAGCGTAGCCTTTATGTGGATTTTTCTTGGAAAATTACAGAAATTCTTCAGTGTGTGAGTGTGTGTGTGTATGTGTGTGATGCCCTACAATGGACTGGCGCCCTGTCCAGGGTGTACCCCCGCCTAACGCCCAATAATAGTAGTAATAGACCCCCACCACTCTGATAAAAGCAGCAAGTGGTTTTGGGGTGTAGTTACTCTTTAAATTACGAGCAAACCCCAAAACACATGAGAACATATGAAAACACCTCAAAACAAATGTGTTACCTTGCTAAAGTCCACGCTGCTGTTCTCACGGCTGCCTCCGGTGATGCGACCCTCGCTGGCTCGACTGTTGTCCAGGTTTCCAGGAGCGGACTGTGGAGACACCAGCAGACCTGTAGGGGGCGCCAGAGAGTCAAGACATGGAACTCACGGCTGCGTCCGAATATTCCCTCCTAATCTCCTTTCCTATGCACTTTTCCTTAAACCCATGGATGACATCACAGGGTTAAGTAAAGGTGTTCTGAGACTTCCTAAAGGAGTTAGGGAAAGGCCATCACGTTGACATCAGAAGGTTAGTGGCGTCTGCCATGGTGAAAAAGCTACACATTTCGTAAAATGGACTTAAAGCACATTTCTAACACTTTCCCCTGTGCCTCTAACGACCACTGATATAATCTCATAATAAATCACAAGGTTTGAATGTAAATCAAAGGAAAAGAGGTTACCAGGCTACGAGGAACCAAAGTGAAACAAACAGAATGTCACATTGAGAATGGTTGCTCACACTCACCTTCCAATCACTAATCAACATTAATCCAAAATAAGTAGGATTTTATGTAATTGTTAAATTTATGGCAGACATAGGCCTACATAACGTTGTAGATATACACATGTACAACCACATAAAGCATTCCTAGGTGAATGAAATATGTTGAATCAAACAAAAATAATAAGAAAAAGATCCCTTTTTCTTGAACCACAGAAAGTCTGTTTCATGTCATCGTGAGTTCCCGTGAACACTCTGACGAGCGGGTCCCTTTAAATGTTGTTGTTGCAAAGAAATGTGGGTCAGCATTATGTGATCTCCTAGGCTAAAGGAGGTTATAAAGGAAGCATTGAGCCTCCTTTCCTTAGATTTTAGAAAACGCTCCTAATCATGGCTACCAGGAGGGAATAATCAGACACAAAGACTCAGAGAGGATGGAAAACTACTTCACATTTCCTTATCCGTCACCTGAAATGACGCCATCAAAAATGACAGAAGAGCAGCACATACCGTCAGAGGAACGCAAGGAAATACGTTTTTAAATCAACAGTAAATATAACAATATTTTTCCCAGTTTTTATGATAATTAAAATTTGGCGGAAAACCATTTATTTTTCTTGTCAGTTATAGAATTGGTTGGAAGAAATATGGGTGCGTCACTAGATTTGAGGACTTTTATGACACATCTGCACGCAAGTGTTGGTTTGTTTCACAGTTTTCAGGGAACGCGGCATCAGCAGCACGAGGCGTTCAGGTTCGCCAGCTCAGGTTCCGTCTCTTTCCTGTAAAAAGCAAAGGTCACTCAGTGATTTTCCGTCTATCTCAGCTTCCCGTGAAACCGTCCAATCAAGACAATGAAGCGTCATCACTGCCTCTGCAGATCATTATTGTTCTAAAGTCTGGATCAGCGTTTTATCTGCAGTGGACCCCTGAAGGTAGTTAAACACAGACATGAACATCTTGAAAATGTCAATTATTGTTTTGAAGTAAAGAAACGGAGCCTCTCACAACGGTTTTTCTTTATGTTTGTTTGGTGGTCACAGGGGACTGATGGAGATTTAGTGAGCTGAAGCTCTAAACTAAAGAGGGGCTGTGCGTGCATGTTACAAGTCTAACCATAAACAATGAGACACATGGTAAAGCAGGACGGACAGTGTTAATGAAGCCCTATCACATCAGAGGGAGCTCTGCTGGGGATCCTTGAAGAACAACCTTTCACCACTCTTTAGAAAAATGGACGATAAAAATGTCTCACCGTTCCGCTCCAGCAGGTGGGGGTCGGAGTGTTTTTTGCCAATGTCTGCAAAAGATCGGACCAGCGGGATGCGGTGACTCAGCTTCTTCTCGTTCTGATGGTGGTGACGCCTCAGCAAGGCCTCGCGTACTTTCTCACGTGCGCCTTCTTCCAGCTGAGCCGACGTCACCATGCTGTCAATCACCATGTCTGAGAGAGAAGAGAGAGATGGACCTCACATCTGGATGGACTCGGAAAACTTAGGAGAAGCTTTTACTGCTCGTAGAGCAGTGGTTCTTTAAGACCCATCCATAAAGTCAGCAAACTGATGGTCCATTGTTCTATTAATCTGTAATAACCACATTTATTTATTCATCTGAATAATATCCACTGTTATCCAGGAAGATATTAGACTATTATTATACTCATCTAAAAGATGTAAATCCTTGTTTTAGTCAGAAATAAAATGGGTTAAAAGTGACCAAAAATGGTGGAAAAGGTGGAGAAATGTAAAAACCACAGAAATTGGTTAAAAGTTTCAAATTAGAGTAGACAAAAACAGACAAAAAAAAGTGGTAAAAATGGATCAAAGTGTCAATATTGAAACAATTAGTTTAAACTGGCAAAGAATGGGCATGACAAATCATGAATGTGGTTAAATTGGCAAAAAGCATGAAATATATGGTGAAAAGAGGTTAAAAGTGACAATAATAGGTCAACATATGTGACAAAAGCAGAAAAGGCATTGAAATGTGATGGAGAAGTGGCAAAAGTGGGAGTAATGGAGCAAAATCCATTAAAAGGAGAAAAAACATGGCAAGAAAAGTTATGAAAATAGGTTCAAATATGGAAAATTTGGTGTCGTTGCAGAAAAAGGGTAAAAATAAGCAAAAAGTCTCTTAAAGGCATCTGGCAACTCCCTCCCAGTGTCCCGACCCCAAGGTTGAGAACCCCTGCTCTAGAAAGCATGTGCCCGTGCTGACCTGCGATCTCCTCCAGGTCTCTGGCGTTCATGTCCAGTAGAACCGTTCCTTTCAGAATACAGGAACGCAGCTCAAACAGACTGTGCAGTGACAGCGTGGCTACGTAGGGTTTACTCCAACGCTCACCGCCGTCCTCCACGTCCTCCTCAAACTTCAGCCACCTGAAGGCAACGGCAAACAAATTACGCCTCTTTACCATCGTTGTAAGGTGTACAACATGCTACGACATCATTTTGATCAAAAACAGCAGAAATAACATTGGTCTTTATGTGCAGCTGGCTGAGCAACCAGAGCCCAGGGAACGTCTGCAAATTGCAACATCGCTACAACAACAAAAACAGACACTGCAAGAATATCTAACAATAACGTCACTAGTTTTCACTGCCGTGTCAGAAAAATCACTGCAGCCTTCACTGGTCTGCTGATGATCATAGTACAACACGTGGTTTGACTAAAAATACTTTTTAAATAATGTGTGTGTGTGTGCACACCTGTGTATGTGTGCACGTGTGCTTGTGTGCGTGCATGTGTGCGAGCGTGTGCCTGCGAGCATGTGCAAATGTGCACGTGTATGTCTGCATGCACATGTATGCATGAGTGTGTGTGTTTGTATGTGCGTATAAATCTGCATGTGTGTACGTGTGTGTATGTGTATATATATATGTGTTTGTTCGGTGTGTGTGTATGTGTACGTGTATGCGCATGTACATGCACGAGTGTGTGTGTGCATGCGTATACTATACGTGTGTGTGCATGTGTGTCACACCTGGCCCTCTCCTCCCACTCCTGCCCCCCCTCTCTCAGGTCCAGTTCGTCCAGCTCAGTGAACAGGTGGTGGGGGACGTGCTCTTCATCATCGTCTTCGGTGCCGAGGATGAACTGGACTCTCTGAGACGGTGTGTCTGCGGGACACAAACTCACCGTCACTCCTCACTCTCTGACCGACAAAGCAGCTGAGGTACCGACCGTAGGGGGGCGACTCTCGCCCGTCGTCCCGCTCCGGGCGGTCCCGCCTCTTCCTGTGGTGTCGGTGCCGATGGCGGCGACGGCTCTGACGGGCGGAGGGAACATGAACGCCCACGTAGATCGCCCTGTGACCTGGAGGCGGAGCACAGGAGAGTGTGTGTGTGTGTGTGTGTGTGTGTGTGTGTGTGTGTGTGTCATAAACTTACTTTCCAGTTCCTCTTTCTCAAAGTTGGTGTAGAGGGTGGAGCTGGTCTTCCCCCGGTCGAGCACCGCCTCCTCATCGTTTCTCTGCAGAACAAACAAACAAACAAACAAACATTACTGCACAGGATCAGGTCAAAGCAACATTTACAGCGTTTCCTTTAATCGCTTGGGGTGGGCGTTACGGAAAAAATTTAAATGAATTTTTCTTTGTAAAATCGCGATCACAATTTTATCGTAATTTTTTCATTCAGGTCATTTAGACTATTTTCAAGTTATTTACCAGTAAAACAAACCAATTCACCTACTTTAAATTATCCACTTAAATGAAAAAAAGGGATAAAAGATCATTGAAGTCAGGGTACTTTTCAAACATTTTAAGAAATGTACAGTATGTAAGCAATTTATCAAGTACAATTAACATCAAACAAAAAGACTGACATGCAAAACTTCACGTTATTTTAGTCACACAGTTCTTTTTACTTTGTTTAACTAAAGTGGTGTAGCATTAGCATTAGCAACACTTGCTACATAACAAGGCAGCAAATCATTGATTTCTGTTTGTTTTTGAGGTAACACACTCATGTCAATAAAATCCTACTTTAACCAGGGTTTTGAAGCCACACAGTTTAGACAATCGTATCCATTACAAGATAAAAGTGTTACTGCTTTGGTTACATTAGGTACATAAAGTATGTGACATGAGGTGCAAAAGTGGTGGAAAGGATTTAGTCTTGAAAGTGGAACAAATGTGCAGAAAATGTGGTGAAATGGGATTTAAAAAACCACAGAAATATTTTAAAAGTTTTAAATTAGAAAAATGGACAGAAAAAGATGAAATGAAATGAAATGAAATATAGGTTAAAACACAGAAAGTTTGGTGTAGTTGCAGAAAAAGGGTAAAAATAAGTAAATTGTTCAATATATATATATATTCTTAGTTTCTTGAAGGTATCCGGCAACCCCAAGGTTGAGAACCCATGCCTTAGAAGGTCAGAAAGACTAGAGTGTCACACTTTGTGCAGCAGTATGTTTATAAATGTGTCTGTGTCAGTAAATTTAACTCAGAATTATCTTTGTGCTCAGAGTTTATTATTGTTAAAATATCCAGATTCATATCATATGTTGTTATTTTGAGGAAAATGATGTATGTCTGACTCCATATTGCCCAACCCTAATGCTAAAGTAACATCCTGTATTGAGATGATACAGTATTACCATAGTTTGGCTGGTTTGAACCAAGTGTGTACTTTTTAGTGATGTCAGTGTGTAGCTGCTCGTCTGGATCAACATGTGACACGAGGAAATAAACTGTACCGTGGAGCAGCGTCTGGACGTCCCCTCACCGTCCATGTGTCCCCACGGGTCCCCCATAGCTGTCAGTTCACCTCACACACACACACACTGTGCTCTGAGCTGAGTGAGTCCAGACCAGGTACATATGCAAAAAACACGCACACACACACACACACGCACACACACAAAAGGGGGAGTGGCTTCTGACACTGTATTGACTCAAAGAACAGGAAGTTCAAACATGGCTCTGTGGTTTTCTTTTATTCTGAAAATGTCACGAGACAAACATCACTAGTGGGAAACAACGACAGAAGGGAGAGAAAGTCAAGATCAACAAAGCCTGAGTTTTCATCAACAAAGCCTGAGTTTTTATCAACAAAGCCTGAGTTTTCATCAACAAAGCCTGAGTTTTCATCAACAAAGCCTGAGTTTTTACTAACAAAGCCTGAGTTTTTACTAACAAAGCCTGAGTTTTTAAGTGAAAGTACTGAGTGCAGAATCCTAAGTCCAAAAAACATTCACTTCCATTCCATATCTGACATTAGGTATAAATGTATAAATATGTATGTTACACAGAAGCGCCTCCTAGTGGTCATACAGTGTGTGCACAACACTTCCCTGTTTTAAACTTTGACGCAAATAAAGATTAGATTACAAAATTATATAAAGAGAAAGAACGTCAAACACACATTGAACACGTAAAGTAAGTGTGAAATCTGCTTATTAAGCAGGAGAAAATGGCTTTTACTGTCAGTGAAACTTTACTTAATGTTCTAATGAGAAACATGCAATAATCAAAAGAAAAAAATACCATTAAAATCAAATACTTGAGTTAAATTAAAACTGTGCACTGATCAGAAAAATAAAGCAGTTTGTTTATTTATGTATTCATGTGTATTTGTGTGGCACACTGTATGCTACTGGGCATTTGAATTTCCCCTTCTGGGGATGAATAAAGTATATATCTATCTATCTTAATCATGTTTGATTCATATTTCACAAAGTGAAAGTATAGAAATAGTTTTTTAAGACTGTGTGTTGTTTTAATTAAGAAACAAGAATGATCATTAAAAAATTTCAAAAACCAATTAAAATTTTTCTGAAATTTCAGGCGACCCCATTTAAATTACAGGTGACCCCACATGGGGTCCCGACCCCAAGGTTGAAAAACCTTTAGTGGCTCCGGAATATATTTATTTCTATAGTTTTTATAATTTTCAGTCATACCAAGCCTGGGGTGGGACCAAAACTGACACTTTAATAGTAATTTTCCACTCTCTCAAGTACCCCCTGTAGTGACATTGCGTACCCCCATTTGAGAAACACTGGTCTGACCCAACTTATCAACTGCTTTGTAGGAAAACTATTTCAAACTAAATTCATCAGCTTCATCAGTTGCTCTGTTTATTTCATAACTATTTTACACTGTTCAGTTCATACTTTTTTATTTTAATACAAAAACACATTTGTTTTAGAAAGTTTACTGAAAAAAATCCAGAAAAGCATGAATATATTTTAGTTAAAATTAAGTTTGTGTTTTGTGAACAATGCAATCACAATATTATTTATTCATATTACACATTATGTTAGCACTCAGTGATAGAAATAACAAGCACTATTTAGTTTAAGATCATTTATAGTTTTCATTGATTCAGTCATAAACCAACATACATTTAAATATTGAAAACATTGTTTCTCGTGTCAAATATTGTTAGGCTATTAATATAGATTAATTTAATTACCGTAATTCAAATATCACCTTTAATATTAATGTCTCTTTAGGAGAAAAAAAATTAAATCTCATTATTAGAGAAGTTTTATCTTTGTGAGATTTCTTCGTTTTACACGTTTAAGGACATTTCTTGTTTTAGTTTGATCCTCTCAAATGTTTTCTATGTTTTTTAATTTATTTCACAGCTTTTTCTTTCCATTTCCAGTAGTTTTGTAGACCAGTCAGGCAGAAGACGTGAAGTTAAAGAAAATTAACCTTCCTCTAACATCCTCTGGGATCCTGTTACCGGCTCTCCGGTGATGCCGGTGCCAACGGACCAACACGCTGACGTCATCTCAGTCATCAGAGACACACACACACACACACACACACACACACACACACACACAGAGTGAGAAAGAGCAATAACAGCAGCTTCTCACTCCATTTCTTCCTCCTTAACGTCCGAGAACAAACAGTGACAGCATCCCGTCGCCATAGCAACGCAACATCAGCATCCAACAAGTGATGCACAGTCACACCAAAGGATTTTCCCCAGATGTTCAGCATCAGGGAGTAAAAAAAAACCCATATTAAACCAGTTTATATTCTTTCAGTCTCCTGTTTATCAAGTTTAACAGAACATCGCTGCATGTATGTGTGTGTGTTTATGATATAAGTCATGTTTATGTTATTTCCTTGTACATGAACTGGAAGATGCCAATAGGCTATATATATATTTAAGATAACAAATAGGATGCAGTCATTAAGGAACTCTTTTGAGTGATTTGGAAATTCAGTTTGCTACAGTTTTCTGAAACAAGTTACACCAAAATGTAAGTCTCACAATGGATTACCAAAAATGTGGAGCTAACTAGAATAGAATAGAATATCCTTTTATTGTCCTTGTACAGGGTACAACGAAATTTAAGTACAACTCCAAGGTGCCAGTGAGAGAAGAAAATAAATATAAAAACACAACAGAAACAATAGAAAATTTAAATACGACACAATAATATGTACAGATAAATACACAAATAGCAGCTTGACTTGACTTTAACCTTTACCTTGTTAAAGGTTAAAGTTTATCTTTGATTTCGAATAAAAGCCTGTGATGAGACAGCATAAAGGGGAAGAAAGGCAGTGACAGCAGAGTTAGGTTACAAAATATACAAAATATAGAATATCAGCAATACATTGGACCTGGGTGTAAATGACAATAGTGCCGAATGTAAACCAATTACTGTATTGGCCATTGTGTTACATTCAATGTTGTGAAGAATTTGTATATTGAGTTACTTTTGTTTTAATTTGTAAAATGTCTTTATTTTTAAAAAGAGTTCCGTGTCCTGTGTTTCTGTGCATCGTTGTTTCACTTCCTGACATAAAGTGTTCCTGTAAAAAAACAAAAATAAACTAATTATTTCAAACTCTTTTACCCAATTTAGCTCGTCCATGTGTGAAGGACAGATGTTTACAGTCCTAGCGGTGGTCTGAACACTTTCGCCGGGGAAGAAGCACCGTGCTCGGACACAAACTCCGCTTTCTTCCCGGTGACGGTTAAGCGGTGCAAAGCGCGGTTAACAGTTTGTTTCACTTCGGCGGGACTTACCGATGTGAGGAGCGGGTTTATCAGCACTGTGCCGTCAGCCTCCATCAGCCGCTCCATCGCTACCGATGCCTCATTTGGCTCCAACCCGGAGACGGCTCGCTGTCCTCCGGCCAAACTTCTGTGTTTTCTACCGCCACAGCTGTGGAGCTGAGGAGTATTTATAAACTTCAGCCTTAAGCCCCGCCTTATTATGATTGAGAGTAGATTTGACCAATGACTTGCTGAGACTGCCTTACATTCACCAATCGCTGATCCCGAGAGAAAAACCAACAGTAATTCAATTTTAAACGGAAACGAATAATAAGCAGCGAATAAAATCACTTCAACTAATCACAATATCACAAAATGACGTATATAACCATTCAAACATTATGTTCAAACTTTTTTTTGTGTCTTATTTACGTTTCAATTAAGACAAATAAAATGTAAAAACAAAAACATAAAGTTGATGTTAATCCTCCAAATATCATTGGGGATTATTTGACCCCATTCAATGTTTATCATTCAAAACATAATAGTTTATTTCTTCTTTTTTTTTTTTTTTTTTTGCTTCATATTTCATGACTTTACCTAATTTTATGGGGTACAATCAAATGTACTCATAATTTAAACATGCAAATATCTATAGTCATTATACTTTTTATATTATTTTTTCTATTTGTATTTATATACTTTTTCTATTATTTTCTCTATGTATATTTTCTGTTTCTATTTATAAATATAAATAGAAAACAACTATATTTGTGTGATACAATTGTTTTATTATACATTTTCCCACTGCTGAATCAATAAAAAAAATAAAAAAAAGTGGCAGTGGCTATTCGTACGGTTGCTGTATCAATATTCCGAAATTCTATCCGTACGCAGCGCTCCTATTTGACCAGTTTACGTCACGTGACTAAGACTAAACCTAAACCTAATCCTAACTTTAAATATTGTTGCGATATTGGGTTATAACCTAACCCTAAGATGCTACGTACTTGTACTTCAGTAACCGTACCAATAGCAACAAGGGTTTTCTGTACGGCAACTGTACAAATAGACACTTTCATAAAAAATTTTTTTAAAAATATTACCAAAAAAAAAAGTGAAAATCTGAAAAAACACACGAAAGTCTTAAAAATTTTTAACATTTTGGATATATTTGTGAACATTTTTGAGACAAATTTCTCCCCATATTAAAATATGTTGTAGTTATTGTGATAAGCTATGTTTGTATGATTAGACTATTGTTTATAACCTCTGTGACTCGCAGTAATTTGGTGTTTGATGGTGAAAAAATGTCCTCATATTAAAATAACTTGAAAGGCTGAAACACAAAGCACATTGTGGCCTCGGGGAAGTCATTTCTTCCACATTATCAAACAGTTCATGAACACACCATAGTCTGAGTTTAAACACAATGAGGATTGTTTAGATGAAATGAAGCTTTTCTGGTTCATGTCCGGTTATTTTAACAGTTGCTTCAGGCACCGTGTGCTCCAACTATGCAGGTACAGCTCTATAAATTAGTTTTCTGTATAATTTGAACATTTTTATAGTTCAAAATCGTTTAATTTATGCATTTAATGTTGAAATCCATTGAAAAAGAGCGAGCGGTGCTTCACCTGTGACGTCACTCAGTCACACACTAATGCAGGGGCGTCAAACTCATTTTAGTTCAGGGGCCAAATATGGATCAGTTTGATCTGAAGTGGGCCACAGATTTTAGGTTAGAAAAAAAACAATTTTAATCTCAATCGTGCCATAGTTTTTAACACCAGTCTCTGCCAGATTTTCGCCTAAAAAATTCTTGATTTTGTAACAAATTTTTGTATAATTTAGATAAACTTTGTGGAATTGTTTGTAAGAAATTGCAAGATTTGTGGAAAAATTCAGTGTTCTTTCCACAATTTGCAATTAAAAATTACTGCATTCATGTAATATAAACAAAGGGAAACTACAAGCCTCTAAAATTATTGTAGATTTTTATTAATTAGGTGATTTTGAAATATCTACAGCTGGATTATTCAGTAATTTATTTACACAATAAGTCACATTTTCTCTGTCATTTGTACTCTCTCCTGCGTGCTGCATTGGGTGCTCCAAAGGGCCGAATTTGGCCCCCAGGCCTTGAGTTTGATATATGCAGAACAGAACAGCCAATCAGAGCATGCCTGTTGCTTTCTCTCTTTATATGACTAATATAATATAATATACATGTTTACATCCATCCCTAAACAAGACCCTCAACCACAAACTTCAAAATAAGATTATTCATGATTTTCATTATTATTTAGTAAAAGAGAGATTAGGCCCCTCCCCCCAAATAAAAACAAAAAGAAAATGTACATTTTATTGTTTTAATTGATATAATGAAAACTCTTGTTTATCTTGCTATTGTATTGTTAAAACATATGAAATGGATTAAAGAAAAATCAAAAACGTTCAAAACAACTGAATGTTTTAAATAAAGCTTAAGTTGAAATAGAATCAAAATGTTATGTTTTTTTTGTAAATGATATTCTAACTCGTACCATTTCAGCGTAAAAACATAAAACATATGCATCTGTTGTGTTGTGTGTAAATTGTGTTGTTGAGCTCACTGCCTGTTTGACAGTCAAATGAAGCTCAGATATACACAGTGTGTGTGTGTGTGTGTGTGTGTGTGTGTGTGTGTGTGTGTGTGTGTGTGTGTGTGTGTGTGTGTGTGTGTGTGTGTGTGTGTGTGCGCACTGAGTGACGACTCTAAACTCAGAGAAAATCACATTTGTTTGTCAAACTTTAGCTCATTTGTTAAACCTTTGCATAAAAAACACAAAGAACAGAAACACACACACACACACACACACACACACACACACACACACACACACACACACACACACACACACACACACACACACACACACACTCACAGGGAACTCTGCTTCCATTATGTCTTCATTAGCCACGGAATAAGAAGCTGAACATCTGAGCTCTGACTGTAAGTGTTTATTATGTATTTATTACTCTGTGTGTTTATTACATTGTGTGTTTATTATGTATTTAATACTCTGTGTGTTTATTACATTGTGTGTTTATTATGTATTTAATACTCTGTGTGTTTATTACATTGTGTGTTTATTATGTATTTATTACTCATGTGTGTTTATTACATTGTGTTTATTATGTATTTATTACTCATGTGTGTTTATTACATTGTGTTTATTACATTGTGTGTTTATTACATTGTGTTTATTACATTGTGTGTTTATTACACTGTGTGTTTATTACATTGTGTTTATTACACTGTGTTTATTACACTGTGTGTTTATTACATTGTGTTTATTACACTGTGTGTTCATTACACTGTGTGTTTATTACACTGTGTTTATTACATTGTGTGTTCATTACACTGTGTGTTTATTACATTGTGTTTATTACATTGTGTGTTTATTACACTGTGTGTTTATTACATTGTGTTTATTACATTGTGTGTTCATTACACTGTGTGTTTATTACATTGTGTTTATTACATTGTGTGTTTATTACACTGTGTGTTTACTACATTGTGTTTATTACACTGTGTGTTTATTACATTGTGTTTATTACACTGTGTGTTTATTACACTGTGTGTTTATTACATTGTGTTTATTACATTGTGTTTATTACACTGTGTGTTTATTACATTGTGTTTATTACATTGTGTGTTTATTACACTGTGTGTTTATTACATTGTGTGTTCATTACACTGTGTTTATTACATTGTGTTTATTACATTGTGTGTTTATTACAATGTGTGTTTATTACATTGTGTGTTTATTACACTGTGTGTTTATTACATTGTGTTTATTACACTGTGTGTTTATTACATTGTGTGTTTATTACATTGTGTTTATTACACTGTGTGTTTATTACACTGTGTGTTTATTACACTGTGTGTTTATTACATTGTGTTTATTACACTGTGTGTTTATTACATTGTGTGTTTATTACACTGTGTGTTTATTACACTGTGTGTTTATTACATTGTGTGTTTATTACATTGTGTTTACTACACTGTGTTTCTCTCTCTGCTGCTGTTAAAACAATGATTTTTATCCTTCCTGTACATTCATCGTCTCCCTTTACACCAAAATTCTGTATCTGTACAATACATGTAAGTTTGTATTTCTTGTGTTTGTATCACTTTCAGCTTTTGATTTGCTCGTTTTTTCCAACCTTGTGTCTTATGGAAATAGAGTTGTCTTTATTATTCAATCAAAGAAAAAAACGTGTTCAAATGCAAAACAATATTTGAGACCCAAATGATTGCATTTAAACACCATTTTTCTTTGATTGCAAATGTATATTTTTGTTAATTAAATATATTGTTTTTGATTGAAGCCATATTTTTGTATTTGGGCCATATTATAGGTAGTATATTTGTGTCATTAGTATTCAATCAAACTATTCAGTTAAAACACTTTTTTTCTTTGATTGAAGTGAAAAAAGTTTTGAAGCTCTTAGTAGCAAATAGTTTTTTTTTTTAACTTTGATTGAAAATATTTATTTTTGATTGAATAATAAAAACACAATTCTACCAGTGTCTTATCAAGTCAAACCTGAGAGTTTTAATGTGTGTAAATGTTGCAGAAAGAAGAATTCACCATGACACACTGGAGAGTGTTTACCCTCTTCCTCCTGTTGTTTGGCACGGTGGCATCCAACACAGGTAAACAACAACAACAACAACACAAACATCTTCATTTGTTGCTATAAAGTGATTCATAACTCATTTACAGTCAGCTAATTTCAAAATCCATAATTATTTCTTGTTTTACTTGTTTTTTAAAACTTGATATTATAGACACATATCTATTTTCCCTATTTTAAATCTAGTATGCAGAATCTACTTTATTTACATAGCACCTGTCTGAGACGTTCAGTTGTAACTTTGACACGAGAACAAAAGGTACAAAATGAAACACACAATATGACCAGACATAAAAAATGACAATAAAAATAGACAAAACAGCAACAAAAATACACCGAATATGCGAAAATGAAGAAAAAAGGTACAAAATCAAGTAAAAAACACAAAATGAAAAGAAAAACACAAAGAATGACTGAAGACATACAAAATGACAATGAAATTACACAAAACAGGAACAAAAGTACCCCAAACGACACCAAATATACAAAAACAAGGGAAAAAAAGATACAAAATGAAATCAAAAACACACAAAATGAAAAGAAAAACACAAAAAATGACACCCATTATATACAAAAATGAGAAAAAAGGTACAAAACGAAATCAGAAACACATAAATGAAGAGAAAAAACACTTCTCTTATATCTCTTACGCACCAGATTTTAATATTATTGGCGTAAATCTTGAGTGAGTGTAGTCTGAGGTTGTAAATAAAATTAAATAAAACAATAATTCACAGGTATCGGCACTTTCACTTTAAAATTGTGTTAAATATGTGGAATTATACACAAGGAAGCCAGAGTTTCAGAAAAGTTGAGATTTCTCGCCACATTTTGCAAATTAAAATGACTACAATCACGTAAAACATACATCGGGGAATTTCATTGAATATGCAAACTTGTAGTTTCTAAATGTTTGTAAATGTATTCATTATTATAAGATTAGGCTGAGTGGGGGGTGCGTTTACAGCCATGTATGTTGTGATGATGGCAGATCATTTCATTCCAACTGAAGTTCAGACGATGAATCTAGAGAAAAATCCACAAACAAAGTAGAAATGAAGTCCCAGACGCAGAGAGAGAACATTCAGATGAGATGGAAAACACTAGATTAGTGCAGGTCACACACACACAACCACCCCTTAGATACTCTATGTCCCTTTGTAAGTGTCTCACAAAATTAATAATTTAACTTAAAGAAAAATCAATAAATAAGTTTCACCTGGCGACAAGTCACATACTCTACCTGAATGTTGCCATAGTGACGGTTATTTTTTTTCCAGGAATTATAAACCAAATATTTAATAATTGGAACGCTTTATTAGTTTTTCATTTTAATGCATAGAAAGTTTACAAGTACTCACGTTACTGTAATTGAGTTGCTTTCATGAGTACTTGTAATAAGTATATTTCTAAATCTGTAATTTTACTTTTACTTAAGTACGTTTTAAAAGAAGTAAAGTAATTTGTTACATTTCTACACCCAACAGTTACTGAGTAAATTATTATATTTTGTTTTAAAATGATCAACAGACAATGAGCCAAAACAGCATTAAATGTTGGTTATTTTCTCAGTTTCAAAGTAAATGTCTTTATACTTGCCTGAGAATCTTTTATTTTGAAATTAATTCATTGGTGTTATTTTATTTTTTTTTTAAAGAATTGTACTTTTTGACAAACCTTTTATTCTATGCAGCCTTTGTGGAAAATAGATTAGGATTTGGTCTCTTCCTTTTTAAGTTTATACATGAGATGTTTACTGTATGCAAGGGAACCGTGGCAACAACATTTATTAGCAAAAATAAACATGGGGAATGAAAATAACTAGTAACTTTTACTTTGAGTACTATTTCATTGAGCTACTTTTTACTTGTACTTGAGTATTTTATGTATGACTTACTTGTACTTGTGCTTTAGTATAATTTCAAACAAATAACAGTACTTCTACTGGAGTAGGAGATATCAGTACTCTTTACACCTCTGGTAAATATGTATGTAGCAATCCTTATTTTGGAAATACGAGTTACACTGAACTACTCAGTTACAGTCGCAAAGACAGATTACTGAAAACATCCGATCAACAACAGCTGCTCCCCTACGGTTCCGCCCCAAGGATTAAAAGTATTGAAAGGTATTTTTCTAATGAGTGCACACTTTCATCAAATATTAGTAATATATTAAAACGAGACACTTTTATTTCAACGTTCTTCCATCGCTCTCAATTTAGTTTTGCAGTAGATTTCTTATCATATACAGTAATTATTTAACTTTCACATTCTTTTATTTCTCTCCAGATATTTACAGTGAAACCAACTACGGCAAGAATTTTCTGGTGTTTTGGCCCGAGAACATTGCACATTATTATCCCATGGTGCCCGACAACAAAATCCAAGTGATAGCTTTGCACAACGAGACTAAAGTCACCATCAAGTCGTTTAATGATGAACAAAGTAAAGAACAGATGAAAGCAGGAGAAAGCTATTCTTTCAAAATTAGTGGAGAGATGGAGGTGAAGAGGAAAGACATCTCCAACAAAACCTACCAGATCACCAGCAACTTAGACATCGTGGTTCAGGTCATCAGTGTCAAAGAACACAGCATGCAGATTGTACTGGTGATCCCCAACGATAAGTTCGGCAGTAAGTTCTTTATCCCGCCCGTTGTCAGCAGAATCACGGATGTCATCAACGAGGTGACCGAGAGAAACCCTTTCAGACTACTTTGTGTCAGCGACCAGAAAACCACAGTGACTGTGAAAGGTTCTACAACCAGAAAAGTGACGCTCCAATCCAATCAGGTTGCTCAGATCTGGTTGGATAGTTCAGACTCAGTGGTGGAGTCTGATAAACCGATAGGGATTTACTTAAGCCACCCATGTTTGGTCCAGAAGGAGTGTAACTGTAGCCTCCTGTACACCATGCTGCCTCCGGTCAAAGACCAGAATCTCAACTTCTTCATTCCTCCTGTTCTGGTAAAGAACGCTGCAGAAACCTTCATCCTTAAGGCAGATGGAGTCCAAACTCAGCCCGAGCCCTTCGATGACACCTCGCCGCAGGTGGAGAGCAAAGGCACAGCCTTCCTGCAACTCCCCGGTTTGCTTCTCCCTCTGATCGCAGAGCAGGACGGCGCTGCGTGCTACGTTGTCAACAGCATCCAAGGCTTGATGAACACTGCGGTGATCGTAGTCCACAAGGATAAGAAGACGGGCGTTCATATAGGAAGTTCCCCCATTAAGGCTTCGGATTGGCAGGATCTGAAAGGAACTGATTACGTTTCGGCAGAAGTCGAAATCATCATTGAGAAGAATGTCATTTGGCACGCTGACGCCACCATGGCCGTCTACTTGATGAGTGACTTAAACGGATTCCATATGGGGACCCCTGCTCCCATCATAAGTAAAATTCCAGGTATGAATCAAAACTCCGCCATAGTCACACTCACAGAGACTCCGCCTACATCCACGTCTGGCAACCCATTTTAACCTTTGGTAGCCACGAGCTATTCTGGTCTTTTTTAGCCATATTTACATCATCTTGCTGCCTCAGCAAAACTACATCACTCTACTGCAGGGGAAGGCAACTCCAGTTTACGAGGGCCAGATTCCTGAGACCTTTAGATGTCTCCCTGCTCCAACACACCTGGTTGGAACCAGTTTGTCTTCAAGCTTTGCAGAAGCATGATAATGAGCCATTAGTTTGATTCAGGTGTGTTGGAGCAGGGACACTTCTAAAAGTCTCAGGAATCCGGCCCTAATGGACTGGAGTTGCCTTCCCCTGCTGTACTCGTCTATGTGTATGGGATACGTCATTACAGACATCTGTAAGTTAAAGACACAGGTGTTTCCGGCTATAGGCAGAGTGTGCAGTTGCATAGGGCCACATGAACCACTAAGGATATAATGAAGACACAAGCTGGGTTTACATTACCCTTGGAAATGCGTAAAAACTAAATAGCTCAATAAAAACTGGTAATGGAAATGCCTGAATTTCGAAATCAAAACTCTGAAATATTGCTAAAAAGTTTTGATGCTTTTATGAGGAGGTATTTCAGACGTTTCAATGTAGAAATGAGTCGCAACACTTTTTCGCAAATACATGTCACAGAATGTGACATACCTTGTCACATGACCACTTCTCTCCGAGAAAACATGACGTGGTACATTTGGACAGAAGAGGAGACTGAGACATATCTTAGCGTTATACTTTGGAACGTCCATCTTTCTTGCGGGATGCGATTTCACAGGAATTACGAGGCTCCTGCCCAAAACAACGTTCAATGGAAACACGTTCAAAGCGCAATTATACTTTGTCGACATTTAAAAATATCGCTTTTATTTTGCGAAAATCTGTAATGGAAACACAGCTAAAAACTGTTTGAGGTGAAATTAAATCAAAATCATTGGACCACAAAGTTAAACAGCATATTGGTTACAGATATCTAAAACTGGGGTTGAAGATATCTTGAGTTTTGATGAGGTAAAATTATGTCATAGATCTGCGATGTTTGTCCAGTCCCCGTGTTGAACTGGTTCCACCTGAATTGTAGAGCTGTGCTTATATTTTCTGACACAGATTTCCGTGGCTGTGTTATCGAACCTGAGATCATCCATGTTGGCGATGTTGCCAACGGCTGGCGTGAGTCTCTGCAGTACTGCCGGGAGCAGAACATGGATCTGATCTGCTTCTCCAGTGAAAAACACCGCTTGAAAGTCAACAGGTTCATCTCTGAGAACCACAGCGGGTTGAAGGACCTTTGGATCGGCATGCGCCGCAGCTCTCTAACTGGGGCCTGGTACTGGGTGAGCGACTGCCCTCTCGTCGACACCAGCTGGGCCGAGGGCGAGCCCGGCCAGGTGCAGGACGGACACTGTGTCATGATGGAGAAAGATCAAGAATTCACCTGGAGAGACGAAGCGTGCTGTAAAGCTGCACAGCCGGTATGCAACAGTCCAGTGCTGCTCTTCCCAATCTGAACCTCCAATTTTTCTCCATTATTTCTGTGTTAAAGTAGTCCAGCTTATCGCTAATGCTCATGTAACTGTAGCAGCTACAGCAAACCCCCAACACCTCCTCAACCTCTTAATAGTTCATTTATTCAAACATTTAGGACCAAACAATAAAGACAAATACTTATAGAACTGCATGTACTAGAGAAGAAGAACAATAGAGGGTAGAGAGAGTCGACACCAACAAACTGATCAGCCACATCTGCCCTTGATCCCTCTGTGAAGCTAACATAGTGAATATGTATCAGCGTTGTTTTTTTGCACTTGTTTTTGTCTCTTGTTCTGTTGCTGCTCATGGGTAATCTGAACAATGTAATAAAGTTGTAGAAACAAGTCTGATCAGCTGTTTTGGATGAAAATATACAACATGTCCACTAAGCCAAGCCATTTTCACGTAATGAGAGAAACACGTCAGTTAAGTAAAATCCCTAAGATAAATCTAGATTTTCAATTTAAAAAGTCTATAACGTTGAAAAAAAGAGTAACAAGCATTAGCATAAGCATTAGTATCAGCTAACATTAGCATCAGCATTGCATTGCTTAGCGTTATCATAAGTGTTAGCATTACCCTAGTAATAATATTAACCTAGCATTAGCCTAGCATTAGCCTAGCATTAGCATTAGCCTAGCAATGGCATTAGCTCAACATTAGCATTAACCTAGAATTAGCACTAACCTAGTATTAGCATCAGCCTTGCATTACCACTAACCTAGCTTAAGCTAAGCATTAACCTAGCAATAGCTGAACATTAGCAATAAGGTTGAAAAAGCTGAAATTTCGAACAGAAATGAATGAGAAAGAAAATATGTAATAAGTCAAAAAGTTTAAAAGGTACGAATTACAAAAGCGATAGCATAAATCTCAGGAACATTCTGAATTTTTTGATAGCTTATTTGTCAAAATCGGACAAACAGTGTTGGTGGAGTTAACACAGACAAATGATCCTGCATCCTCACTAATGATGAAATCTATGGTGGTAACTGTGCTTTAACACATGAGAAAACAACAGGTTTGTTGAAGAAGGTTTTTATTAGACGAGGTTCACCTCCTCCTCAGTATGGCTCCTCCCACTCCGACCAGCAGCAGCCCTTTGGCTCCCAGTGACACCAGTAGCAGCAGCAGCAGCACAACTGGAGGCGTGGTGGGGTGGGGCATTGGTTGGGGGTGCAGCACGTACAGGGCGGCCCGGTCCCGGCCCAGCGGGTTGGAGGCGCTGCAGGAATACTGTTGACCCGGCTCCACGTCCGTCAGCTGACTCACAGTGTGGAAGTGGGAGGAGTCCTGGACCAGAGCTCCCGGTTGGGCCTCCTGCAGCAGCTCGTCGGGGCCAAGCCACTGAACGTCGGGTGGGGGGGAGCCCTGGACCTGACACAGAGCCTGAAAGCCCGTCTGCTGGCTGCCCTGCACCGACACCGACAGGATGTGAGGGGGCGCTGCAGCACAGAGAGGAACCAAATCAGTTGAAGTGATACACCAACAGGTTCCCTGTTCTCCTGAAGTATGAGAAAGATATGAAGAATTCTCCATGACAGCCTCTGTTTTATTGAGGTTTTTACAACATTGGTTGTTTCTTATAATCAGTGATGGGCATTAAAGCTTTAGAAGTAACGCGTCACTGTAATCTGATTACTTTTCCCATTTAACAAGTAAAGTAAGTGATTATAATTTAATAAACAATAATTAGATTACAGTTATTTTCCCCCAAGCAGGCTGTGTTACTGCAATAGTGAATGAAACCGAAAAGTCTTCAAACTCAAGTAAAAGTATAGACACTTGAATAAAAAATGGTAAAAGTAAAAGTATTGAAGTTGCTCCCTTACTTGAATAAAAGTTTAAAAAAAAGTACATGTACTTAAGTAAAAAAGTAAAAAGTAAAACAAATGTCCCTTCCCCAGCAAATTCCATATTTTTTATTTTGTTAATTTGTAGAAAACTGGTACATGGAAAAAAGTTGAACACCTGGAGAATTTAGCACACATTATAAATACAATTAGTAAATAAAATGTGTCAAGACAAAAATAGTATGTGCAAATGCTCAATAAAAACAAGAGCAGCTTTATGTTTAACATTTTTAAAAACTTGACAATGTTAACCATAAACTAAGGGACCTGCCTAACAGAAAATGTTTAAACCACCAAAAATTGTGCGTCTTTTTACATTGTGACGTCATCTAAAATCGAAAATGTAGTGCGAGAGAGAGAGCATGTTCAAGCAGCTTTTAATTCTTGGAAGTACTGACATTAATTTAAGTTTGATTCCGTAAAAAAGACGACAAAAACATTAGCGTCCGCTGTGCACTCGGGAAGAAAACTTGTATCTACATCAAAGAATTCCACCTCAAATCTGAGCTAGCACCTAGCAAACAGCACAGGAATGTAAAAGTGATTGACTTAGTCCTCAAAATGCATTATAGTTGCAAAGGCATACAGGGAAGGACTTGGTCCGCAGGAAAGAGCACAATATTTGGAAAAGAACTAAGGAAGAGATGTCCCACAGTAAAACTCAGAAATAATTATACTCTTTTGACTCAAACTTCAACAGCCATAAACAAACAGACAGTGTTATATATGATCTGTGATGGAGTAAAAATTCACTACAGGTACAGTTTAAAACCATAACAGTGGCTATTATTGTTGTTTTTTGCACCCCCTGGTGGCATTCCCACATATACATTTACAAATCAGAACACGTGACAACAGTATATGTCGCAAAAGTCACACATATTCCTTCATTGAGAAGATTCTTAAAGGAAAATTATCATTCATTTTGGGATGTTTGTTGTTTATTTTTATATATATAATAAAATATATAATTAATAGCAATTTCCAATTTATTTCATGTAATTCTAAGGAATTAATACTATTTCAGGATATAAATATCAGCACTACCTGAAACCATAACATCAACCGTTGCGAGCGCTCAGTGATGAAAGTTCTGCATCTTCCCTAAAGTGGTTCCAGGTTCCTCACCTTCCACTCTCAGCCTGGTTCCCATCTTATCCTCAAAGCTCACGTGCTCCCGTCCTGCCACTTCCGCCCTGCAGTAATAGCGGCCGCTGTCCTGCAGGGCGGCGCTGTTGATGCGCAGCGACAGGTCGTGCTGTCGAGGGTTCCCCTCCAGCCGGTACCGCTGGTCCTGCTGCGGCCCGGGCTCGCACGCCGACGCCCCGGGTCGGCTGGTGCAGCTGAACACCACCACGTGGCCGAGACGCCACGAAACCTGCAGCGAGGAATGCTGGGAGTGCAGGGGGTGGCTGAAGGTGCAGGGCAGCACCGCCGGGTAGCCCTCGATGCCACGGACCTCAGCCTGAACCTTCATCGACCAACCGTCGTCCCCGGAGTCCAAAGACACTGAGGAGAGACAGAAATATCTATATGAGTGAAACATTCAGCCTGCTTTTTACATCATTTAGCAGCTTTTTCAGTCAAAATGGAAACTTATGTTGCTTTTGGTTGCTCTAAATAATCCTGAAAAGTTAAAAATGATGTCGATGTAAACCTCTTTAGTTTACCAAAAGACATTAAAACAGTTATAGAGATTTGTGACCACAGGGGGCAACAGTTCAAACTCTGCGGTTTGGTAGAAGGCAATGAAGCAGAGAGGAAGAGCTCTCCTAAAACACTTTTACAGTGCGCTGACACACTCTGGTGACTGAAGTTAGAGAGTAAAACATTGACAGTTGAAGGACTCCCACCCAAAATGACTTCTATTCTCAGGGATTGTGTGTCTTCAACAGTCTGTGATTTACTCGCTAACTTTAGCCACCAGAGCGTGTCAGCGCACTGTTTAAGGGGGAGAAATGGTCCCTTAGGAGAGCTTTTCTTCTATGCTTCATTAGCTGCATTTTCATTACCCAAGGAAATGTGCAAAATCTAAATAGTACAATAAAAACTGGTAATGGAAAACACTCTGATACACTTTGATACAGAAATGTGTCACAAAAGCGCTATGGAAACACTTTTTCCACAAATACACATCACAGGACGTGACGTACCTGGTCACATGACCACTTCTCTCTGAGTAAACATGACGCGGTATGTGTAGACAGAAGAGGAGACCAGGACATTTCTTAGTATTATATTTTAGAATTATTACTACCACATTAGGCGTGAAACAACAAAGGAATATATAGTGTTCTAAGGACGTTGTGAGCGTCCGTCTTCCTGCAGCGAAGTCTCGCGGGATGAGATTTCACAGGAGTTACGAGGCTCCTGCCCATAACAACGTTCAATGGTAACACGGTCAAAGCGCAATTATACCTTGTCGACATTTAGAAATATCGCTTTTATTTTGGGAAAATCTGTAATGCAAACCGAACTGTTGTCTTCTACAAACCTCAGAGTTAGAACTGTCTTTTCGGGTCAAAACAGTTTTTATCCTCTTTCTGTAAACAATAGAGGTTGACATCATAATCTTTAATGTTTCCTGATTAATTAGAGCGACCAAATGTAGCAGAAGTTAAAAGCCGAAAAATCTGCTAAATGATTTAAAAACCAGGCTGAATGTTTCACTCCAATAGAAAACAATGAGATGTTTACAGGCAGTGGGCCGTGTGACATCACCAATCACATGATTTAAAGATGGAGGAACACAGGCTCAAAAACTGTAAAGTAGTCCTATTTTAAAAAGGTAATTAAAGAAATATGGTGCGTAATAACAAGTTTTGTTATTCATAGAATTTTTAATAAGTACATTTAGAAGACTGTAGGCCACATTTGTAAAAAAATAGAATAAAATAAAAAAGAGTAAACAAACAATCATTTGAAGGAATAAACTATGTCTTGTCTCTAAAGCAGCAATAAAACAGTTGTTGTTATTTGTTTTAAAAGTCTAATGTTATTAGATTTGACCTCAAACAGTGTCTGAGGACTCAAGGCTAACTGTATGTGATGTTTTCATATATACTGTAAATGTTTAAATATTAATGTTCTCACCTGCAGTGGCGGACAGCAGCAAACTGACAGTGCAGCAGAACAGACACACGTCCATGATCAGAGCAGTACACACACACACTGACTGGGCCTGTGTCTCACACACACACACGCACGCACGCACACACACACACACACACACACACACACACACACACACACACACACACACACACACACACACACACACACACACACACACACACACACACACACACACACACACACACACACACACACACACACACACACACACACACACAGAGTTTTAAAAAGTTTCCTTGGTACATCAGACACGCTGACTCACTTCCTGTTTTTAAATCCATCTTTCTAAATAAAATAACTGTAGGTTTTTTCCATCCTGAGGATTAACACTAACTTTAATTTCTGATTGAAATTCAAATGAAAGTCGACCCCCAGCGAACCGTCCCCAGTCTGGGATTTTATTCTGAAAAACATCTTAAAATGTCCATGTACAGTAATGGCGTCACATCATGTCAACACACACACATATATATATATATATATATAATTATATCATGCTTTAATAGCGATTATATATATATATATATATAATCGCTATTAAAGCATGATATAATTATAAATATAAGGCAAATCAATACATGTCCTTTGAAACATTAAATGAAGGTATATAGAAATACATTTATTCTAAGACACGGGTGAGATCACATTTTGTACCTAATATAGACACGTTTCTTAAAGAAAGTGTTAATTCGTACGGTTGCCGTACAGACAGCCCCAGGTGCTATTGGTACGTTTACCGAAAAACGCGTACGTAGCGTCTTAGGGTTAAGGTTAGGTTATAACCCTATATCTCAGCAATTTTTAGGGTTAGGGTTAGTCTTACTCACGTGTCCTAAACTGGCCAATGAGGGGCGCTGCGTACGGAAAGAATGTCGGTATATTGATATGGCAACCATACGGATGGCCACTGCCTTTCTTAAAAATGGCCACCGCCCATACATACTGTATCTCTGCTTCTGTTACAGCTATAATGACATGTTTTGGGGTCAATGAATCCTATAAAATAGGTTTCAAGTTTAAAAAAACAACAGTATTTCCCTTTTCATGACAACTGGAGGTAAAATATGCTATTTATTATTGACAAAAAGTACGCCAAAACACTGTCCAATCACAATGGCCTTGTTTAACCTTGAGCATGAAAAACCGAAAATGTATTTTTCTTTGTGCTTTGTTAATAAAGAGCTTTATTACTGTTCTAAAATTTGTGATTGCAAATTTCACGTTATTTTTATGAGATTTGAAGAATAGTCCAAATTTGTATTTTTTTTCTCAAAAAAAGGTCATACTTTTTAACCCCTTTTTTTCTTGTGAAATGTTACTTTGTCATAGAAAGGGGAAAACTTGAAACCTATTTTATTGGATTCCTTGACTCCAAAAATGTAAATTTTGAAACCAAATGTGTCATTATAGATGTAACAGAAGCAGAGATATGGGCTCTAAAGTAATTCTGACAAATTGGTGCCATTTTTTAGAAAACGCGTCAATTTTCGATACAAAGTGTGATCTCACTTTTGTTTTAGGATACATTTATTTGTATGACCCGAAGAAACTTGATTTAGTTATATATAATGTACCTAAAATACATTATATGAAAAGACAATATTTAATAGAATAAAGTCAAATTGTAATTCTAATCATATTTAACGTTTTGGTTTATATTTGTATTCAAGACACTTTGATAAGAATGAAACAAATTATTAAATACACTTTTTAATATATATATAAAATATATAAATAATTTACACTCACAGATCTTTAATTACACTTGATCATAAAAATGTTTATACTTTGTGTTTATTTGATAATAATGACTATATTGTTCATATAGGCTACAAAGTTCCATTTTTTTTACATTTTCGGTTGGTGGTGGGCCTGGGAATTTTTTTTCAATATTTATAAAAAATAAATAAAGAAAGAAAATAAATTAAATTTTGTTCTGCGTTGTTAAACGTTACCAATGTTATTTTTTTTAGACCAATGAGGTGAAATGGAATCATTTCCCAGCTTAGTGGTTCCACACGGTGGTGCTCTGAGGTCATGAGTACTTTAAGCTCCTCCCACAGCTCACCTGTGTTCAGGTGTATAAAGGAGCCTTTCTGTGGATGAACACACACACTGACATCTTTGTCACAGAGACACACACACACACACACACAGATGGAGGCTCTGCTCAGACTCTGCTTGGCGCTCACAGGCGTCGCCTCAGGTGAGATCAAAGGTTTTTTTAACTGAAAAATAATCAAAGCTTCAGATTTTAAATCATTAGTGAAGCACTGACGTGATAACTGATCGTTTTCAGCTTCTATGGCCATAGACGATTAAAATAACACATTTTATTTTCAAATCAAATCCAGGAAACGTTTTCACTAGTTTTTTTTACTGAAATATGTGTAATTGAGTAAATTATGATCAATAAACAAACAAATGTATTTATGTTAAGGCTTAAGAAGATCAATAAGGTTTTCACATAAAACATGAACATAGTTAAATAATAGATCTGTTACAGATGTATAAAGAATAGAAATGTTCTTGTTTGTTACAGACATAAAGAATAGATCTGTTCCTGTCCTTCTGTCAATTTTTACAGACGTATAAATAAGAGATTTATTCATGTACATTGTTGCAGACATATGAGGAATAGATCTGTTCCTGTTGTTTGTCACAGACGTATGAAGAATAGATGTGTTCATGTCCATTGTTGCAGACATATGAGGAATAGATCTGTTCCTGTTGTTTGTCACAGACATATAAATAAGAGATTTATTCATGTCCATTGTTGCAGACATATGAAGAATAGATATGTTCCTGTTGTTTGTTACAGACATATAAATAGTAGATCCGTTCCTATCCTTAGGGACATTTAGTTTTTGGAGCTTCATAAACAGAAAAGTGACTTTTTTTCTTCTCCTTTCTTTAGTTTCTCTTCCTGTTTTCACCTCAGCATCAGTAAACATCAGCCCAGATGTTTTATTGCCCAAAAACAACATCTACGTCCACCCTGATTGGCTGAGGCTGAGCTCCTCCTCCAAGGCCGAAGGGGACGCAACCGCTGAACGGGCTAACGTCACAGCTAACGCCACAGCTAGTCCTGTTAATGCTACAGCTAGTCCTGCTAATGCTACAGCAAATCCAATCAATGCTACTGCTAATCCAATCAATGCTACTGCTAATCCAGTAAATTCTACTTCAAATCCAATAAATTCTCCAACTAGTCCTGTTAATGCTACTGCTAGTACTGTTAATGCTACAGCTAGTCCTGCTAATGCTACAGCCAGTCCCGGAAATTCTACAGCTAGTACTGTCAATGCTACAGCTAGCTCTGCTAACTCAACGGCTAGTTCCGTTAACACCACGGCAGCGATGCAAGCCTCCACAGCTAGCACCGTGTCGGCAGCGCCTTCTGGTGGCGGCGGTGTTCCCGGGTGGGGAATCGCGCTGCTGGTTCTAGCGTCTCTTCTTCTGCTGCTGCTTTTCCTGCTGCTGATCGCATTGGTGAGCGCTAACGCCGCTAATCACCACATACCGCAAGAAATGCATGTCTCAAAAGTTGCTTACTTGTTTACTGAAATGACACTTAGCAAGAACGACTATTAGCTAGCGATTAGATTATCAGGACTCGGTAACCTTCGATCTCGTTGGATCTACACTGGTAAACCAATGGTTCCCACTCAACATCAAGAAATCCAAGATGGCCGCCATCCGTATTGCCAATTTGAACATTTTGTCATAACTTTGATTCTATTTGACATAGAAACATGATCTCAGTGGTAAATTATAGGTTTTCAGGGTCAAGGAATTCAATAATATATCTTAAAATACCGTAAATTGTGCTCAGAGCAAGATCCAAGACGGCCGACATCCTTATTGTGAATTTCAATCTCACCATAACTCTGGTTCTGTTTGACGTAGAAACAAAATGTAGGTTTTTGGGAGAACTGAAACATTTGTTACACTCATTTAAATATTAATCAGATATCTACGTCAAAAGTTTGAGTTTAATCATAGTACATGTTGGCAAATGCTTCAAAACAAACACATCGTCAGATGAATGCTTATGCACTAGGATCACAAAAGATATAATCTGCCTGAGAAATAAATGAAAATAGAAATATTAATTCATGTTTTAATGAGCATTTAAATCAAATCATTCACTCTTTAAAAGACATCTTTGTCATAAACATTTGTGGCTGCAAATAAATCACAATTTCACTCTTTCCATGTGTAAAGCATTGTGGTGGAATCTTATATCTTGCTATAGATGTAATTTACAGTATTTTAAATTATTTCATGACAAATAGTCCCCAAATCCTGCATTTTACCGAAACAGAATTTATGGTAAGATTGAAATTTGCAATGCGGGTGGCGGCCATCTTGGATCTTACTCTCAACATAATTTATGGTATTTTAAGATATATTATTGAATTCCATGACCCTGAAAACCAATAATTTACCACTGAGATCATATTTCTATGTCAAATACAACCAAAGTTATGACAAAATATTCAAACTGGCAATATGGATGGCGGCCATCTTGGATTTCTTGATTTTGAGTGGGAACCATTGGATCCCATTAAAAATGGATTCAAATACTCAAAATCACACATTTTCATGCTTTTTTCCAGAAGTGAACATCTTAGCCTCATATTGCTACATATCTGCTGGGCTAATTTATGTATCACTGTTTGTATAGCAGTAATGTGCGCTCTCTGTCACTGAGGGGGCGGGGCAACACTTTAACGTGTGTGATTTCTCAGTAAATCAGGTTTTCAACCATTAATCTGTTTCTTATTTTGAAATTCTGAAAAAGGAAGACAGACGTGAACATTCAGATGTTGCTAGCATGTTGCTAACTCATACCTCCGCTGTGTCTCTCAGCTGGTTTGGTGGTGCTGCGGTGGAGGACGCCAAAACAGCTTCAGCCCGTACGACCACGAGATCCCGTTATACACCACACACAGCCACCTCTGGTCGACCAATGGGAAGCCCTACGTAAGTCACATGACTCAGTGTATGCGATGTCTGTTTGGAAAAACTCTTTTTAGTCCAACTCGTGTGTTTTGTTACATTTTACTACGCGTTGTTACACTTTCGGTTGTTAAACTATCCTATTATTGATTGTTATGACATTGTAACAAAGATTATTACATCGTAATGTAGCAATTAATTGTATCACTGTCGCAATTTGTAGCACTTTGGTTAACATTATAACCGTATTATAATCCATTCTATCACTTCTTCGCATATATTGATGTTGTTTCATTTATATATTGTTATTGATAATCTTATATAAAGGATGTAAAAATGATTCCCACACTATTTAAAGCCATTTAGCACATTGTCATACATTGTAATGTCTTATTTTGATTTTTTTAGTCCATAGAAACTATTTGCAGTATTGCGCAGTAACACATTTTTAGCTGTGTAACGCTTTGTAACATCTTGTAATACTTTGCAGAACATGGTTATTTTTTTATTACACACTGACTGTTTCTAATGTCATACTTAGTCCCACTTTGTAACACAAACATGAAAAATTAATAATTAAACAGATTTAGTGACTGTAATGAAGAAAGAAACACATAAACAAAGACAACATCTGGTTTAACGTGAGGTTTAACTGTAACATCTGAGTTGTGTGTTCCTGTTGTGCGTCACACCCTCTTAGGGTGTGTGTGTGTGTGTATTTGTGAACTTTAACAGTTTTAATGAGTCAAAGTTTGAACAGTGACTGTAAAGAAATCACAGCCACACTTCAGATGATTAACGCAGCAACTCAAACATTCACTATCAGTGTTATCGTCCAACAGCACAGGACCTTTGTGTGTGTGTGTGTGTCTTTGTACAAACACACACACTTTTACAGATCTGTTGATGTATGCAGATTATTTTCACCTTTTTTATGGTTTTTTTAGAGTAAAACTCTTTCCTTTTATCCCACAGATATGCATGTATCCTTTTTATTCATATTCCACCAAAATGTTCCACAAACTTCACTGTACGTAGAAACAAGAGAGAACTCATTTAGAAATAATGAGAAATATAATATTACATAGCGATAAAAACCTGTTGTTTTTCGCTCTAATTAAGTGTGTGTGCAAAATATTTCTGCTTTACTTTGATCTTTTTATTTATTTTTTTATTCAGGCACAAAGTGATTATCACAGCAGGACCACAAACATGATTGTACAGTATCTGTTCAATAGCATTTGGAATAATGATAAATCCGAGCATTAACGCAGGAAACAGGGTTCATGTAATACTTGGAGCCATTGTAATTTTTTTTAAGTCATTTTGTGTGTGTTTTTTTTTTTAATCATTTTTTTAATTCATACTTCTTTTTAATTATTTTTGTGTATTTCATTTGGAGTAATTTTTGGCGTTTTCTGAAATTATTTTGTGTATTTTCTGGAGTTATTTTGTGTTTTTTGGAATAATTTTGTGTGTTTTTTTTTTAATCAATTTGTGTATTTTATGGAGTCATTTTGTGTAGTTATGTGACTTAATAACTGTAATAATTGAGGGAACTATTAAATCTAATAACTTAAACCTTAAAGCTTTGTGTTTTCTGAACTCTTGTGTCTTTTTATTTTAGGGGGATTTGGACAAACCCAAGAACTGAGTCATGTGACGTCCTCCAATATTTCATCTGCTTTAATTTATTACTTCAGTGAAAAAGGTGGAGCTTTAGGACAAACAGTCCATCATGTATCGTATTATTGTCTGTGTGCACAAATGATAGAAACACAACTCGTATCTGCATTAAATGAACTGTAAAATATTCAGATTTTCTATATTTTTGCTGTAATATTGTATAAAGATACATTTTTGACAGAAATCACAGGGACGATGGACATTTATACGAACAATGATTTATTTTTCACGCTGGGTTTAATGTAACAATCATGTGACGAACTGTTTTTTTTTCTAAATTATCGAACAAATTTTATTTTCATACTTACAATCAATAGTTAATACGCACTTAAAAAACCACAAATCAAATTGACAGTTAATAAGCGCTTATTAGATGCTTTTTTACATTTATAAATAATATATGTACTAGAATAATGGATAATTAATGCATAATAAGCTCAAATGTGCACTTATGATGGTATAATATTAGTTAAAACATTAAATATGATTAGAACTACAATTGTTTTTATAATGTATTTTTGAATAAATGTATACAGTATATATATATATTATAAATATGAGATTATATTTATGATATAAAAATATATTATTTATAATAAATACATATACAAATATTTATTAATAATTTAGTTTTGTGCTGTGTTGTTACACATTAAAGAGTGTTAGTTTTCACTGTTTCTGTTGGGTTTGTTTTCACAACAGGGGAAAGTTTGTATTAAAACAATATTAACATGAATAAATGTATCAGCTGTCAGTTATTACTGTTATTTAGTATTTAATAATAATAATATTTCGTGACTCACTTTGTTGTGTGTTTTTGATGTGTGTGTTGATGACGAGGTGCGGCATTAGAAAGAATTTCTAAAGTGTTTGATAAAGATGATGATTAACGTGTGGGTGGGGCTTTCTTCACCCTAACCAGTGTGTGTGTGTGTAAGTGATTTGAAAGCCAGCAACAACAAAACTTGTTAAAATTTGACCAAAATCAAAAGAGTAAATAAGTGAGCAAGTTATTAATCAATAAGTAAATCTTGTCACGGCAAATTTGCGGTTGACTCTGATAATGATGACCACGATTTCTTCTAGTTTATTCTTTTCTCCCCTGAAGAACTCTGGCACGCCCCACACTTTGAAAACCCCTGAATTTAGACTAACTAGTACGGTGCCCGTCGGAAGTATGCATTCATGTGGGAGCATAAGGGGTATAATTGCGTATTTTTGTGCATTTTTTGTCTAATTATTGTTTTTGTTACTCATTTTTATATTTTTTTTGTTTGATGTATTTTTCTGTAATGTATGTTTTTGGAGTCATTGTGTGTGTTTTTGTATCTTTCTGGTGTCTTTTTGTGCAGTTTTTGTATAATTATTGTTTTTTTGTTGCCATTGCAGTGTGATTCTGGAATCTTTCTGTGTATTTTTGTATCTTTTTTAGTGTAGTTTTGTGCATTTATGTTGTTATTTTTGTATGAATATTTAGTTTTGTGTATTTTGAGTCATTTTCATATGTTTGTTGTTGTTTGGTGTATTTTTCTGTAATATATGTTTTTTGGAGTAATTTTGTGTGTTTTTGGAGCCTTTTTGTATATTTTAATGCATTTCTGTTGTCATTTTGTGTACTTTTTGTATAAATATTGTTTCGTTTTTAGTTTTATTTTGCTCATTTAGTATATTTTTATCATAAATACTGTGTGTGTGTGTGTGTGCGTGTGTGCCAGCCATCTCCTCCATGCGTTATCTATCACACATGCGTGCGCGCTTCTTGCACACTGTAGATCATGCAACAAAATTGTATGATCTACAGTGTCAAATGCAGCACTTAGATCCAATAGAATGAGAACAGATACTTTTCCTGAATCAGTGTTCAACCTTATGTCATTGATCACTTTGATAAGAGCAGTTTTAGTGCTGTGATGAGAACAAAAAGCTGACTGAAATGTATTAAATAATTTTTTGAATGTGAAGAAATGACTCGGTTGAAGACCACCTTCTCAATGATCTTGGCTATGAATGGAAGGTTGCTGATTGGTCTATAGTTAGCCAGTATAGAGGCATCCAGTGTTCTCTTCTTTAACAGAGGTTTGGTGATGGTCACAATTATGCATTAAAATAAATTCATTTATTTAATTGCAATAACAAAACATGCATTGCTGTCTTAAAAAGATTGCACTTCTTGTAGTGTTGAACTTTGACAGCATGTGCAGACAAAGTAAAAAAAAAAAAAAAAAGTGAAACAGAAAAAAAAATATAATAAATATATATATATATATATATATATATATATATATATATATATATATATATATGTATAGCAGTGTTTTTGTGCCGATCACAAAACTGATTTTCAAAAGTTGTATTGATCTTAGAATACATCATGTGGAGAAATCAAGTAAGGTAAGGCACTGAGTAGGGTTGGGCAAAGAGGTACGTCACGTTCTGTTACGTATTTTTGCAGAAAAAGCACTTTTGTGACACATTTCAATATTGCCCGGCTCCAGAACGTTACGAAGATGTTTGCATTTCGATTATGTTTTTCGATTCCTTAAATGCCTGCACTAGTTTGTGTCCACGGCTTACTCTGTTTGTTTACGCGGGGTTTATATGAGATGCGTTCAGAACGCGACTGCAGTGTGTGTCTGTGTGTGGCTACGGTAAGAAAAACACCGGAAAACAATAACCAGAAATAAATATTTCTTCCCTGGTAAATATAGTAGCTCTAACAACTGGTAAAATGATAAACTGGTGATATTACAGCCTGTACATGCAGTACGGGGACGGGTCTGCCAGTCGATGAAACCTGTTCTTTTTACCGAGGTCCGTGTGTGTTGGTGTGAAAGTCTGCATATTTTTGCGTCTGTCCGTCCACTGTTTTCATTATATCCATGTCTTTTAAGGCTCTAATTAAATAGTGTCGGCTGTCGTCCGGCCCGCCGCCATCTTGGATTATGTTGTCACCAGCGCGTCATCACCGCAAGTCGCGCAAGGGCAGAATGACCCAAATAACTGTAAAGAGGTCTTATATTTGTGTATTTTCTTTTTAAAGTGGTGTTTTTTTGTGGCTATAGACTCAAATTACATATTTGTATATAATATCTTCCCCACAATATAAACAGGTTCACAATAGAACTATAGAAATTATAGTTTCTGTTTCCACTGTATCTAGAATAATAATAATCGTTCTCAACAATAACTGTTGATTGATTTGTCACATGACTGCTCCAGGGTTTAAGTTTGTTTTATTTAGTTTCACATCTACCTGGGCTGTAGCTCTTTGTTTTTTAGACTGCTGCCAACTTGTTTGTAGTTTTATTTCAGCAAGTTTCACTTTTACAGTTACAGTTGGGGACCTTTGTAATTGAATACCCTAGTACAGCAACCAAATTAAACTGTATCAACTAAGTGAATTAATAAAAATGGCCTGTTTAAAGGCTTTTTCAAATTAAAAAATTATCCTGTGAAATCTGTGACCTGTTGACCTGCACAACTCAAAGAATCGTTTAGAACAGGAATCGAAATTGAGAATCGTTAAAATCCAAACTATGTTCAACCCTAGCGCTGAGTCTTTGACACTGACTTATTATGTAACTTTTTTTTATATAGTGCAAATTATCCTGAGTTTCCATGACTACCTGTCAAGATTGAGCTGTTCTGCAATGCTCCCGGTGGATAATTCAATGAAATAATTTATAAACAGTATCATTGCAGTCAAAACAAATCTCACACCTATACATTTAATGTAATAATAGGTTTTATACTTTTACTGTAAACTGCTATATCTGTCAAATTTTAACTCACAGACACACTTTTAGCACTAAAATGTTGCCCACTGTCTAATCTACAATTCCAAGTAATTTTTAGAGGTTGAACTCTGACAACAAAATTTTATATGAATTTTTTAATGCTTAATTCAAATCTTAACCGATTTACACCATTCAAAGATCAAATTGTTCTGCTCTTGTTTTTGTGCCATTCATGAGATGAATATTTTCTTTATTTACAGTTGGAGCCAAAGTCCTGAGCTTATGGATTGGGAGCCAAGCATCCCTCACCCTCCCTGGTAAGGCGCTGAGTCTTTGACACTGACTTATTAAATAACTTTTTTTATATGCGCAAATTACAAAAATATTCACCTTGAAGTGCTTATCAAAATATTTAAATGGATGGTCAGTTATAAAATCACTCACTATGAGAGGTTAAGACGAGAGGGATCTGATAAATAATAGTCCACATTTAATATTTTTTTCATTGTTTTTTGTTCTGTCACAAAACAGCGGGGGGGAGGGATTCCTGCTGTGAGTTTGGAACGGTCCGAGCTGGCATTGTGAGCACACCCTCAAACAATAGTAGTTTTTAATCGATCAAATCTTAACCGATTTACACCATTCAAAGATCAAATTGTTCTGCTCCTGTTTTTGTGCCAGTCCTGAGATAAATTATTATTGATAAGGATGTATCGATTCCGATGCTGTATCGATTCATGCTTAACGATCTAGTTTTTTTTTTAATTTTCTTATCGATTCTCAATTAGGCTGAAAAACAAGTAGTACATGAGTGAAGAAAAGAATACAACCTGGTTTATTGAAATAAATACCCAAATGAGTAAAATGAGTACACAAGTCAGTAGATATTGGCTTAGGATAATAAATATATACATACATATATAATTATTTTATTTTTTTAATTAAGCAATGAAAAAGGTATTTTTTTTTTTTTTCGATTTAGAGAGTGCATGGCTTATTAGCCAGAACATTGCTTTGTTTTGTTGTTTTTCTGAAAAAGATGTTTTGTTTTCTTTTGTTTTTTAAATTCACTGTATTTCACGGTGTTACTTTAGTCCTGACTATGGGAGACAAAAGTAACAAATTGCAACATCTAGTCAACGTCAAATTCCACATTACACAGAAGATAGGATCATTTAATTTAGGTTAATTTAAACTAAGTTGATCAGAACTTAATCATTAAACCTGATCAGATTCAGTAAATCATTGATCCCTGAGAGGAAATCAGGTGACATTAATGCTATTCTCATACACCTTTATGACATTTTTAAATAATTAAAAAGGAGCAGTCAGAATAATCCATGTCATTACAACTTATATCTGCCTTTTAATCGTATGTACTTTATTTTTGACATACAATACGGAATTTGGAAACAAATAAAACAGATTTTATAGGGCCCTACATTAAGCTGTTCTCAAAACTTCTAAGCAGCATTCAGCTTGTCCTGAGTTACCATGACTACCTGTCAACATTGAGCTAGGTTTCATGCTTTTACTGTAAATTGTTATATCCGTCAATTTTTAACTCACAGCCTAATGGTAAATGCTGCAAGTGTAAAAAATAAATTAAATAGCTTTTCCTCTTTTTCTCCCTCTCAGCACTTCACAACAAAGTATGAACAGCTTTGTTCGTCCAGCTCAGTCATGCACTGTTCAAGAGGCTGCATTTCTTACAGAGAAGATATTGAACATGCTCATGACTGATATGAGGCCACTGTCCTTGGTGGAGGACCAGGGATTTAGAGACATGATCTCAAGTTTAAATCCTAAATACAACATGCCATCAAGAACATATTTCACACAACTGATGGAGAAGAAACAGAGAGACATCACAGAGAAAATGATAGCTGTCCTAAAGCAAACCGAGTGTGTTGCCCTGACAACAGACATTTGGACAAGTGTGGAAACAAAGGCCTACCTCGGGGTGACATGCCACTTCCTGTGGCAAGATTGGGAGATGAAGTGCCTTTCCCTAACCACAATGCCCCTAGAAAAGAGACACACTGCAGACAATATTGTGGACTGTTTAGAGGAGACAACTGCCAAATATCAGAATCCATATGAAAAAGTAAAGGCAGTTGTTCATGACAATGGAGCCAATGTGGTTGCAGCAGCAAGAATTCTTAGAGACATGCATGGGTGGGCTTCTGTAAGATGTGCAGGGCATACTTTAAATTTAGTTGTGCCGAACACACTCAAAAACAATGAAGCAATTGCTAGCTGTGTGGGTTATGCTAGGTGCCTAGTGGAACACTTCAAAAAAAGCGAACTGGCCTGCACTAAGCTTAAAGAAAAACAACAGCAGATGGGAAAGCCACCACTCATGTTGATACAAGATGTCAGCAGCCGGTGGAATAGCACACATCACATGTTGTCAGGACTCCTGGAACAGCGATGGCCTGTGACTGCAGCTCTCTACGATCCAGCAGGTAATCCGACAGGGAAACGCCACTCCCTGGAACTAAAGCCAGAGCAGTGGAAGATCATTGAGGAGTTGACACAGGTCCTTGGGCCATTTGTAGGAGCTACAGAGTTTCTTAGTGGAGAAGAGTATGTCACCCTCTCTGCCCTTCCACAGCTGGTCTAAAACCCTAAAAAGTCCACACAGACTGCAGAACTTGAAACTAAACCAGTGAAGGAATTTCAGACTTCTGCTGTAGAGGAGATCAAAACGAGTTGGAAAGGGCTGTATGAATGTCTACCTGATGCTCCCAACATGTGGTGTCCAGTGGCGGCTGCTGGTCTTTCATGCAGGGGAAGCTCATTTTCTGCCTACTTCAGAAAATGTATCTGTTTATTTAAATGTGAATTCTAGTAGAATTCACATTTTGTTGTCAACAACTATTTGTAGATTATCACGCACGCACGCACGCACGCGCGTAGCTGCTGCGCGCTGGAGTGTGAGTGTTTGGTGAAAAGTCTCACAACACAAGCAGTAACAGTCTCCACAAACACCAAAAACAGACACTAGGTTTGTCAGAAGTTGATTCGCTATGAGAGGATCAGCAAAGTCTCCGTGTCAACACAGAGAAACGGACTGAAATATTTGAAAACTCCACCTGTGTGCTTACAACGTCATACTCTCTGATTGGCTCATTTCGCTGTCAATCAAAATTGAATTAGCCTGAGACAGATCATCCAATCATCATCCATTATTCCAGCGTCCGGAACAGACAGATCCAGCCCACTGCTCCATAGACCTCCTGTGAAGCCCGGCGTCCGATGGGCGGGACTAAGTGCGTCATAACCGAGCATTTATCCAATGAGCGTCTAGTTTGACTGCAGTGGATCAACCCCTAAATCCTGTCCCATTGAAGTCAATTGAAGCTGAACTTCACCACTGTTTATTAACACTGTGACGCTGCGGTAATGAATGAAGAACGTCACGCTGTCAGTTTCCTGTTATAAGAAGCTGATTCTGAACTAAACATACATGTGTTCTGTCATATATTTAGTCAATGAAATGTACACACAACACTACATATTTGACCACTGATTTTAGGGGAAGCTGAGGTTCCCTTGTAGTCTTAAAGCATCCGCCACTGGTGGTGTCTTTGGTCTTTCTCCCGAAAAATCCCTGGGACCCATTCTGCCGGTGGGAGCAGGAGAAGTGGGTCAAGGACACCACATTGGGGATTCTGAGGGACATCAGGGTGAACTTCATTCACCGCCTCAAAAATTTCCCCCCCCATGAACTTTGTCGCCCCACGCTACAGAAAAATACACTGTGGGAGCCACATAGGATGGATGTGTTGGTGGAGGACCAAGCATACATCTTGGGCCTGCTTGACCAAAGCATTGTTGAATGCAGCCAAAACCCACACATCCATCTCATGAGGTTCTATCACCTTCATCACAGTCCAGCTGTGGATTACAGCTGAATTCCTGTCATGTATATCAGAGTAAAAATGAGATCCATAAGGTCATAAGAACTGCCCCAACAGCTCAGACTTGGAGACAGAGTTGTAGAAGGAACAGATATTGACAAGGCTAGAAAAAAATCTGCTGCATTTATTGTTTCTAAGAGCTCAGTAGTCTCCAACATTTTGATATGAAAGAAGTTCAGGTCAAATATTAAGCATTTGGCTTTTATTTCTCAAAAAAAAACATTTGTGTGTGTGTGTGTGAGAGAGCTTTCAAAAGTGATTTTTCTGCAAAAATACGTAACAGAACGTGACGTACCTCTTTGCCCAACCCTACTCAGTGCCTTACCTTACTTGATTTCTCCACATGATGTATTCTAAGATCAACACAACTTTTGAAAATCTGTTTTGTGATCGGCACAAAAACACTGCTAACACTGCTAACGCTCACAGTCACGAAAAACTACTAAACAAAGTGTCGTGTAACTTTTAAAGGAAAGGTGGTATAAAATGGAGACTTGGACCATCAGAAGGCTGTGGTCTTATAACATAGTGTGTGAATTATCAAGTGTATAGGGCCATCTGTTGATTTTTAATGATTTTTTTAAGGAATCGTGAGAAGAAAAATACATTATGCAAATGAGCGCACCTCAGTGGCACAGCTGCTCGTTAGTGTTAGTGTTAGCACATGGTGACTAACTTTTGATAGGAAGGTGCCACAAACTTGTGCTTTACATCTTTGAAAAGGTCTAATTTAGCTCTACAACGTATAAAAAATCCAGAACTCCAGCGCCTTCTACTGGCGAGTTAAGCAAGAGGAAAGATTTGAACATCCATGTGTGAAGACGCTGGTATCTCGGCTTCTGTTTGTGCCACAGACTCATATTTCTGGAAAGCTCTAAGTGAGTTCTACAACATATAAAAAATTCAGAAATCTAGCACCTTCCTATCCAGCAAGAGAAAATATGTAAAAATCCATAGATTCACATGATTGTATCTCAGCTTCTACATATGCCACTAACTTGTGATTGGTATCATTAGAAAGGTCTTTTTGAGCTGTAAAACATACGTGAATATCAAAATAATACCTTATTCCACTGTGGAGCTATGACTTCATGATTTTCTCCCATTCACTTCAATGGAGCAGAAACAAAGTGTCATGTAACTTTTAAAGGAAAGGTGGTAGAAACTCAGTTTCTGAGCCTTTTGAGCTCTGATCACTGCACTGAGAGGATCTCTTAAAACACATTTAAAACATCTATAAAACTCCTGTAAAAACCTGGTATTTCTTTATTTCTGCTGTGTATTACCCCTATTACTTACCTGTGTGTATTTGTTGATTGATTTATTGTACCTGTGCTTGTGTTTACCTGTTATTTTTTTAATTACATTACCTGTGTTAAAAAACAATGGATTTTTGCAATCCAAAAACCTTTTTGAAGAGGTGGCTAAAACCAATATTGATAACCTTGTGCCAAGCATCATGACCTTTGATGGGGACTTGGGGGATTGGCTCAAACACGATGACGACAGAATTCCTCTCTACGCAAGCAATGTTGAGGACCCTGATTCAATGCTTGACTTTGTATATGACCTTGATGGTATTGTGGTGGAGGTGTCCACGCTGGCAGGTATTGCCGCTGGCTTCCACCGCCTGCTCCTGCCAGAGTTCATGCAGAGGCACCTCCAGCCACATTACCATCAAATTAAAAAACATTTGAATCTGGACGGCATCCCATCTAAGGCCCTGGAGTGCCTGAAACACACTCAGGGCTTTCACATAGGGTGGGTGGATCGTGGCTACCCCTGTCCTTCTGGCTGCTGGTTTGGACCCCAGGTTTAGAAAACTGAAGTTCTTGCAACTTGAAGAGGTGTTGAAGGTCAAAACTACTATTCAATCAATGGCACTAGCTGCTAAAAAGAACTCAAAACAGACACATGTAAGGGTTAAGATAGACACTGTGACTGCCATGACCACACCAACTACACACACTGGATCACATCAGAAGAAAAGTATTCTGGAATCATCATCAGAGGAGGATGAGGATGAAGAAGAGGATGGGGGTGAGCAGATGAGCAGAGCGGTGCTGAGGGAGGTCTTGGAGTATTTTGGTGAACAGCCTATTTCCAAGAAAGAGAATCCACTGCAATGGTGGAGAATACATCAAGCAAAATATCCAAGCTTGGCACAGCTGGCAAAGGCTTTCTTGGGGATCCCAGCAACATCCACACCCATTGCCTCAAAACGTAGGGCAAGCCTAAGTGCTGAGCATGTGGATTTGTTGACGTTTCTCCATTGCAACTGTAAACTGTTCAGAAATCTGAAAGCTCACACACACACACACACACACACACACACACACACACACACACACAGAGTGAGAAAGAGCAATAACAGCAGCTTCTCACTCCATTTCTTCCTCCTTAATGTCCGAGAACAAACAGTGACAGCATCCCGTCGCCATAGCAACGCAACATCAGCATCCAACAAGTGATGCACAGTCACACCAAAGGATTTTCCCCAAATGTTTTTTTTTGAGAAATAAAAGCCAAATGCTTAATGTTTTTACAGTCAATTTTGTTATGCATTATGAAAAAAAAAATATGATTGATCGATAAAGTGCTACTTTAATCAATTAAAAAAAATCGATAGCTGCAGCCTTCACTCCTGAGCCTATGGATTGGAAGAAAAGTATCCCTTACCCTGGAATTAAGAACAGGATGACATGATGGTCTGCGAGAACCGGGTGGGTATGATTACAACTGAGGGGGGATTCCTGCTGTGAGCTTGGAAAGGTTTGAGCTGTCAGTATGAATACACCTATGGATGTCCAGATACAACTTTTTCATTTCTGATATGATACCAATATTGCAGCCTTGCGTATTAGCCGATACCAATATTGATCCATTATCAGCATGAATCATACATACTTTCTCTCTCTTTTCTTCAATAAACAAAGAATTACTTATTTTGTAGTGTGGATTGTTACTCAAACAGAGAACAATAGTCAGCAACGATAGGCATGAGAAAAGCTGATCAATTTATTATTAACCAATTGGTTACATAAATTTTAACCTTCAACATAATATCTACAGTATTCTATAATTGAATATAATAAATAAAAAATGAATTGAAAAAAAAAGTCGTTTTCAGACTAATATCAGATCTAGTATACAGAATAGAACTTTCATACGGTGCTGGTGACGTGCTGACGTATCGATCATTTCCTGTTTACGCTCTACCGCTGCTTGCAGCGCTCTACTACTGTGTTCTGCTAACTCTAATCAAACTTGTTGTCATTGATATTTTAGCCTTGAAAACGCTTGTTTTAATTTTTTACCGTAGAGTTAAACGTACGAAGGTTAAGTAAAAAGCAATCTCGCCTCTTATAGGCAGTGTAATCTCCTTTAAACTTCCTTTTGTTCTTAGCTTAGCTTAGCTTAAATTTAGCATCTATGGCTTCTCTCTCCTCCCCTCCGCTCTCCTGCCCGGTGTGTCAGATGTTTAGTTACTCCTCGTCCTCCTTTAGGGACAATGGTAGTTGCATAAAGTGTAGCGTACTGTTAGATATGGAGGCGAGGATCAACAATCTGGAGAAGCGGTTCCGCACCCCTGATACCAAAACCGAAGCTAGCAAGCAGGACCTTGCCGGTGCGGACCGTGCTAACTCTAGCTTAGCCTCCCACCCGGCCAGCAATGACTGGGTTACTGTCGGTGGTAAGCATAGTCGCAGGTCAAAAAGCCGCTCGGGACACCACCATGTTCACGTCTCAAACAGGTTCAACACACTCACCGGGGAACAAACTCTGATAATTGGCGACTCCATAGTGAGAAACGTGAAGCTAGCGAAGTCAGCGGGCATCGTGAGGTGCATCCCAGGGGCCAGAGCGGGCGACATAGAATCAAATCTAAAGTTGCTGGCAAAGAGTAATCGTAAGTTTGATAGGATAGTCCTCCATGTCGGCACTAATGACTCCCGACGTCGTCAGTCGGAAGCAACCAAAGTGAACATTGAATCAGTTTGTGCTTATGCTAAAACAATGTCGGACTCCGTAATTTTCTCTGGTCCCTTACCAAATCTGACCAGTGATGACATGTATGGCATGTCATCATTTAACCGCTGGCTATCGAGGTGGTGTCCAGAAAACGAGGTGGGCTACATTGATAATTGGAGATCCTTCTGGGGAAAACCGAACCTGATAGGAAGAGATGGAATCCATCCTACTTTGGAGGGAGCATCTCTACTATCAGAAAACATGGCACAGTCACTGTTATGACATCTCATGAATGAGACCATGTTACAGAGGGGGAGTCCTCCACGCCCCTCTGCGCTTGCCTTAGGACAGTTTCCCTCCCATTGCTACTATGATAGCTGTGTTCATCGCCATGGCAACTGTTGTGATGGTGATGAATATTATTTTATGGAGACGGTGTCTGTCCCCCGACCCATATTTCACAATGATTTTAACATAAAATCAAATAAAAGAGCTATCAATTATAAAAATCTGAAAAAAATTAAAATCTCAAATCTAGAAACACCAAAACATAAAACCATTAGATGTGCTCTATTAAATATTAGATCACTGAGATCCAAATCTCTACTAGTAAATGACCTTATCTCAGAAAATAACTTTGATTTATTCTGTTTAACTGAAACATGGCTGTACCAAGATGAATATGTTAGTTTAAATGAAGCCACTCCTCCCAGTCATTTAAATACTCATATGCCACGAGACATAGGCCGTGGAGGTGGTGTAGCAGCTATTTATCATTCCTCTCTCCTAATCTATCCTAAACCAAAGGCCAATTACACTTCCTTTGAAAGCCTGGTTCTAAATTTATCTCATACCAAATCAAAAACCTGCCAGCCAGTCTTATTTGCGATAATTTACCGTCCTCCAGGCCCTTATTCTGAATTTCTATCAGAATTCTCTGAGTTTATATCAAACTTAGTCCTCAGTTCTGATAAAATACTGATAGTAGGAGATTTTAATATCCATGTGGACAAAGATAGTGATAGCCTGAGCTCAGCCTTTATGTCCCTAATAGACTCAGTTGGCTTTTTTCAAACTATTAATGAAGCTACTCATCGTTTAAATCATACTCTTGATCTTGTTCTAACATATGGCCTTGATATTAATGAACTAAAAGTCTACCCTGAAAATCCTCTGCTATTAGATTACTTTCTAATATCTTTTAACATTATCCTAGAGGATCTCGCACTGTGCAATAAAATAGTTACGAGTAGAAATCTGTCCAATAGTGCTGTGGCTAAATTTAAAGAGGCCATTCCTGCTGCCTTAGACTCAGTGCACCATCCAATAAATAACTATGATATTAATTATAACCCCTCTCAACTGGATCTGCTTGTCGATAGCTCTGCTAGTCTACTAAAATCCACCTTGGACTCAATTGCCCCATTGAGGGAAAAAACTATTAAACGTCAGAGGAAAGCTCCGTGGTTTAGCTCTGAAACTCACACACTCAAACAAACAACCCGTAAATTAGAGAGACTGTGGCACTCCAATAAAACAGAGGAGTCACGAATACTCTGGCAAGAAAGCCATAGTAAATACATGACAGCCTTACGACCTAGTCGATCTACATACTATTCCTCACTAATTGAAGAAAATAAAAATAATCCGAGGTACCTTTTCAGCACGGTAGCCAGGCTAACACAAAGTCAGAGCTCTATTGAGCCCATGATTCCTCTAGCCCTCAGCTGTGAGGACTTTGACATTTTTTAACGATAAAATTCATAAGATTAGAGGTAAAATTAGCCACTCCCTGCCTTCACCTGGGCCTGCTGTACCATTAAATGTAAATAGGCCTAACCTAAACTGTTTCACACATATAGGACTTCAGGAACTTAACTCTATTATTTCATCCTCCAAACCATCGACCTGCCTTTCAGATCCGATCCCAACTAAGCTGTTTAAAGAAGTTATTCCCCTAGTCTGCCCATCTTTGTTGGAGACAATAAATATATCCCTATCAATAGGCTACGTGCTACAGTCCTTTAAAGTAGCTGTAATCAAACCCCTTCTCAAAAAACCTACTCTTGATTCCAGCACTTTAGCAAACTACAGGCCTATATCTAATCTTCCTTTTATTTCAAAGATTCTTGAGAAAGTTGTGGCGGCTCAGCTCTGTGACTTCCTTCAAAACAACAACCTGTTCGAGGACTTCCAGTCAGGCTTTAGAGCTCAACACAGCACAGAGACTGCTTTAGTTAAAGTAACTAATGATCTACTCTGGGCTTCAGATGAAGGACGACTCTCAGTGCTGGTTTTATTAGATCTTAGTGCAGCTTTTGACACTATAGATCACTATATTCTACTAGAGAGATTAGAGAAATTACTTGGAATCACAGGGACTGCCCTAAACTGGTTTAAGTCCTACCTATCTGATAGGTACCAGTTTGTACACGTGAATAATAGGTCTTCTGTGTACACTAAAGTAAGCTACGGGGTTCCTCAGGGCTCTGTGCTAGGTCCAATCCTCTTCTGTATCTATATGCTCCCCCTTGGTAATGTTATGAGAAAATACTCTGTTAACTTTCACTGCTATGCTGATGATACCCAACTGTATGTATCAATGAAGCCAGGTGAGACAAATCAGCTATCTAAACTTGAGGTCTGTCTAAAGGACATTAGGGCCTGGATGGACCAAAATTTTCTTCTTCTCAACTCAGACAAGACTGAGGTCATTGTACTGGGCCCACGACACCTTAGAGAAACCTATGCTAGCCTAACTGCCCTAGATGGCATTACTCTGGCACGAAGCACAACTGTTAGAAATCTTGGGGTTCTATTTGATCAGGATTTATCCTTCAACTCTCACATAAAACAAACTTCAAGAACTGCCTTCTTTCATCTCCGTAACATTGCTAAAATCAGATCTATCCTGTCTCAGGGCGACGCCGAAAAACTAGTCCATGCTTTTGTTACCTCTAGACTGGATTATTGTAATTCTCTTTTAGCAGGCTGCCCGAGCAAGTCGCTTAAGACGCTTCAGCTGGTTCAAAATGCTGCAGCACGTGTACTGACTAAAACTAGGAGAAGAGATCACATTACTCCTGTATTAGCCTCTCTGCATTGGCTTCCCATAAAATATAGAATAGAATTCAAGATTCTTCTTCTCACTTATAAAGCCCTAAATGGATAGGCACCAGCCTATCTCAAGGAGCTTGTAGTGCCATACAATCCCCCCAGAACACTACGCTCTCAAAATGCTGGACTACTCGTTGTTCCATTTGTCTCTAAAAGTAGTATAGGAGGAAGAGCTTTCAGTTATCAGGCCCCACTTCTCTGGAACCATCTACCAACCACGGTTCGGGGGGCAGACACCCTCTCTACCTTTAAGGTTCGGCTCAAAACATTCCTCTTTGGTAAAGCTTTTAGTTAGGAACCAGCTCATAGCTCATAATTAAGATGCAATAGGCATAGACTGCCGGGGGGGGGGGAGGTCTGGCATGCTCGGTTGGAGAGGGCGTTAAGAGAGAGGTCATTTAGGCTAGAGAGGGACCGGAGAGGGTCCCATTCCTCTCTCAAACACTCCCTCTATGTCTGCTTCTTCCCTTGTGTGTTTGCTCCTGTACTCCTTCTGGCTTTTGTCTAGCAGATCCGTGGGATCCTCAGTGTGGAGTTACAGAGTCTCAGCGGCTCTGTCTCCACCCTTTTCTCTGCACACACCCAACACAGCATAATGTGGATGGCTGTTCATCATAGGAATGGGATCCTCACAAGGTTCCTGCTGCTTAACAGAAGGTTTTCCTTGCCGCCATGATGAATTCATGTTGGGTGTGGGATACATATGTATGTGTATATACGTATATATGCATATGTGTGTATCCATAAAATGAAGAGTCCGTCCTTAAGACTGCTCTACTGTAAAGTGCCTTGAGATGCCATTGGTTATGATTTGGCGCTATACAAATAAAAGATTGATTGAGATTGATTGATCTTAGTTACAGTACCTCTCTCACTGAGGTTCTCCTCCCCCAACTGCTCAGTTTGGCTGGACGGCCAATCCTGGTTGACCTGAACTTCTTTCAGACTACTGAGCTCTTAGAAACAATAAAGGCAGCAGATTTTTTTCTAGCCTTGTCAATATCTGTTCCTTCTACAACTCTGTCTCCAAGTCTGAGCTGTTGGGGCAGTTCTTATGACCTTATGGATCTCATTTTTACTCTGATATACATGACAGGAATTCAGCTGTAATCCACAGCTGGACTGTGATGAAGGTGATAGAACCATCTAATTTTTTGACATGAAGTTGTAAGACATCCTCACCCTCATTGCCAACAACACTGGTTTGATGTTGAAGTAGGTAATTCTGGCAAGTTTACTCGGGTCTAGAATTATATTAAAAATATAACTAAATAAGAAACGATTTATCTTTCTAGACAAATAATTATAACTCTTCAACTCTTCCGCAATATAAAAAATGAATAAGATTTTGGCCGCAAGGAACTGCTGTTGTTGTTCTGGCAGCCATCGCTGGACCCCGGACAAATCTGCCAGCCTTTACACATTTGGTACTTACATTGGCAACATCTGGCAGGGGGACAACCAATGTAAATCAACCTCTGGCTGCAATAATGATTTTTTTTTTTTGGTTTTTTTAACATTTAATGTTACACATTGTCTCGTTAAAATAAAATAATTGAAATTTAAATCTGTTAATTCTGATAGCAAGTTTTCTTTAGAATAGTTACGTCAATATGTAAAGCTACACAAAAAATTTAAGGCTTCAAATTGACCCATGAGATGGATGTGTGGGTTTTGGCTGCATTCAACAATGCTTTGGTCAAGCAGGCCCAAGATGTATGCTTGGTCCTCCACCAACACATCCATCCTATGTGGCTCCCACAGTGTATTTTTCTGCAGCGTGGGGCGACAAAGTTCATGGGGGGGGGGGGGGAGATTTTTGAGGCGGTGAATATAGTTCACCTTGATGTCCCTCAGAATCCCCAATGTGGTGTCCTTGACCCACTTCTCCTGCTCCCACCGGCAGAATGGGTCCCGGGGATTTTTCGGGAGAAAGACCAAAGACACCACATAGCCACCATCCACCCACCCTATGTGAAAGCCCTGAGTGTGTTTCAGGCACTCCAGGGCCTTAGATGGGATGCCGTCCAGATTCAAATGTTTTTTAATTTGATGGTAATGTGGCTGGAGGTGCCTCTGCATGAACTCTGGCAGGAGCAGGTGGTGGAAGCCAGCGGCAATACCTGCCAGCGTGGACACCTCCACCACAATACCATCAAGGTCATATACAAAGTCAAGCATTGAATCAGGGTCCTCAACATTGCTTGCGTAGAGAGGAATTCTGTCGTCATTGTGTTTGAGCCAATCCCCCAAGTCCCCATCAAAGGTCATGATGCTTGGCACAAGGTTATCAATATTGGTTTTAGCCACCTCTTCAAAAAGGTTTTTGGATTGCAAAAATCCATTGTTTTTTAACACAGGTAATGTAATTAAAAAAATAACAGGTAAACACAAGCACAGGTACAATAAATCAATCAACAAATACACACAGGTAAGTAATAGGGGTAATACACAGCAGAAATAAAGAAATACCAGGTTTTTACAGGAGTTTTATAGATGTTTTAAATGTGTTTTAAGAGATCCTCTCAGTGCAGTGATCAGAGCTCAAAAGGCTCAGAAACTGAGCTGCTCTATTTATATAGTGGAGTTAACGAGCAGCTGTGCCACTGAGGCGCGGCCATTTGCATATTATTTTTTTCCCTCACGATTCCTTTAAAAATTCATTAAAAATCAACAGATGACCCTATACACTTGAAAATATACACACTATGTTATAAGACCACAGCCTTCTGATGGTCCACGTCTCCAGTTTCTACCACCTTTCCTTTAAAAGTTACACGACACTTTGTTTCTGCTCCATTGAAGTGAATGGGAGAAAATCATGAAGTCATAGCTCCACAGTGGAATAAGGTATTATTTTGATATTCACGTATGTTTTACAGCTCGAAAAGACCTTTCTAATGATACCAATCACAAGTCAGTGGCATATGTAGAAGCTGAGATACAATCATGTGAATCTATGGATTTTTACATATTTTCTCTTGCTGGATAGGAAGGTGCTAGATTTCTGAATTTTTTATATGTTGTAGAACTCACTTAGAGCTTTCCAGAAATATGAGTCTGTGGCACAAACAGAAGCCGAGATACCAGCGTCTTCACATATGGATGTTCAAATCTTTCCTCTTGCTTAACTCGCCAGTAGAAGGCGCTGGAGTTCTGGATTTTTTTATATGTTGTAGAGCTAAATTAGACCTTTTCAAAGATGTAAAGCACAAGTTTGTGGCACCTTCCTATCAAAAGTTAGTCACCATGTGCTAACACTAACACTAACGAGCAGCTGTGCCACTGAGGTGCGCTCATTTGCATAATGTATTTTTCTTCTCACGATTCCTTAAAAAAATCATTAAAAATCAACAGATGGCCCTATACACCTGAAGGAGCCACTTTACTAAAATCTGAAATAAATTTTAAATTGAATTTGTGGTCTGACAGATTTCATGTGCATTTGTCGTCAATGTCATTTAAAGCAGCCATCATCTACATAGAAAGTAGCATCAAAGGGTAGCTATTTTTAAATCACATGGGCTTCATCAAGCTAAGCTTCTAAGCGCTAAGGAGCATAGGTTAAATCTTTTCTTTGGTAAACCATGTAATTGAGAGTTTTTGTGTCAGAAAAGCACAACTAATACTGAAAAATTATCTGCACTCGTGTGTAAAGTCTGAGTAAAAACAGCCTGTTTATCAATAGGATGAGTTTTGATACAGTATTTTTACAGCTTCATCCAGACTAAACTCTGCTTACGGGCAATAAAACAGAATCTTTTTCTTATCAGAAACATTTTGATTTGCATTATGGTTCACCATCACACTTATGCCAATGTTAAAGGAGCAAATAGGGCAGGATCAAGAAATCAGACTCCATAGTGACACAACAGCCATTAGGGTAATCAGCCAAGCCAGCGTGGGGGCGCGCGTAAACTCTTCACAGCACCACAGCTGATGCTGTGTCTAGAGGATGGATACCCAACTAAAGCCCAATGGGACTCGACGTTACTCGACGGGTCGAGTCGGGTTCTGACAGATACTTAGAACTGGTGGCTGGGTTTGGTCACAGTGTCCATGCATGCACGCAGCGTTCTTTCATTCCTGTAGCAGTGAGCAAAGCTTCAGCGCTACAGACAGGATCATTGAGCAGAGGACAGCTATAAAGCCATCTAGTGTTGAAACAATCCTTTTTCTGTACAATAACATGGATTATCCTCTTGAATGCACTGCGCACTTGTTTGACATTAACAGTTGTTTGTTAATGAAAGCAAACTTACCACTAAAACAAATGTAAATATGTCAGTTGTATGAGGAAAACATTTGGTTTTGACTGTCGGGTTCGGGTCGAACAAAAAATTGCGGCACAATCCACACTTTGATAGAGTTAATTATTTACTCACCGTTTACTGAAAGACCTCTATGCATGCTTCCGTAGAACTGAACAGTAGTTTGGTCCACCGTGCTTGTCTTATCTCAGTTTCCAAGCAGTCTTCTTTTTTTCTACTTTATTTTTTATATTATTATTATTATTATATTGTTATTGTCTGCAAATATGCCATTGTGCGGCCGTGAACCCCCACTCTCTTTCAAAAGCGCACAGACAGTCAGCTTTACAGGAGACAATTGTCATTCAGCTCTAATCACTCATGTTAATAAACTAGATTTGGTTCACTTTTGAAAGTCACATCCCTCAATAACAGCAATTGGATCAAATCTGACACTCAACGTTTAATACAGAACAAAAATGAATTATATACATGTATTATTATTATTAAAAACAATATTTTTTTAGATTATTTATATAATACATTTATATAAATAATCTAAAAGATATTGTAGTTTTTAGTTCTAATCATATTTAATGGGTTTTTTTCCCATGAGGTGTATCAAGTATCAAGTAAGTTTGGACACCCCTGGTCTAAATGACATATCTGTGCTGGTGTTTGGTCAAAACATAAGGGGAGGGGAGGTTTAATACCCTGTATTATCAAGCTCTTTGATAGCGCTCTGTTTTTGGGGAGTGTGTATCTGGATTTTGTATAGACCTCCCCCTTCCCCGCCCCTCTCTTCTGTGGGATGGCACACACTAAAGGTGCATTTACTTCACACCAAACGCAACTGAAGTGACAAGATTACATTTAAAATATATGTAAAGGACGCAAGTTCAAGAGGTTCTAGTTGCTCAAAGTTGAACATTTTGAACTTTTCAAGCAACAACGTCCAAGTCCTTTACTGTCTGTGGAGCCGTGGCAGCAGCCCCTCCCTCCCGCTACAGTGACATGGCTGCAGCGGGAGGCTTCCTCAATTTACCGGGGCAAAATTAAAGCGGTTAACTTCTTGAATAAGCCTACATTCTGAGTGAACTCCTCCTTTAGTATCTGAGTAAGTTGATCATTTAAACCGTAAAAGCGGCGCTGTCTATAATAAGTGCTGTAAACGTACGGCCAGAGAAGAAGTGATCAGCCCTCTCTCTCCCCTGTCACCCTGCTCCACACGCACACACACAGTTGACTAGAGCAATGAAGTGACCAAAAAGCACCACTATATTCAAGCGACTCATCACAGGCGATTGCAGTCGCTACAGTTGCGTTTGGTGTGAACACACCTACACTCCTTTGCTAGCAAGAAAAAGAATAGTGGACTTTCACAAAAGTCTTCATCAGGTTGGGGGTGGAGTCCATGGGTGGAGTTACCAGCAGAGGTGAGGGTATTTTCTTTTCGATTTAGCTTGTGACGTCACATACTTGGAAAATTTGAAACAGAGCAATATTATCTGTGTTACAAGACTTACACAGACCACAAACAAACAACTGGATGGTTTTATTTCACATTTTGTGTGCCAGTGGACACTCAGGGTACCTCATATGTGATCAAAAAAACTGCAAAAGTGGATTTTTCACAGACATTGGCTTCATTCTGGTTGGACAGCTTTGGGCTGTGTTCTCTCGAGCCGGGACTTCTTTTTTCGGCCTGATTAAATGTGTGCATCCTTTGCGCGTGCGTGTGTGAATTCCAATATTACTGCAGGTCCCACATATTACCTCATTTATATTTGAAAAGCACATTTTGAAATCAGTCTTTTGAATAAAATATAATTTCTTGTCTATAGAGTGTGTGTGAGTATTTCAAAGTGGAAGATCAATATATATATATACTGTATATAAACATATACAGGATACAGTATATACCAAGCATGAATAACTGTCTAACTCCATTCATCATCACTTTCACCAATTAAACAAATAATGTTTAGCTTTAAAGTAGGGCTGGAACAAAGATTTAAAAAACAAAACGAATTTTAGCTTTACTTTACCAAATTTGGCCATCAAAATTATACATTTTAAGTTTCCACATGCCACATGCCACGCGATCCCCCTATTCTGTGAAAAATCCCTGATTAGAACCCTGCATATATATATGCATATATATATATATGCATATATATATATATATATGCATATATATATATATATATGCATATATATATATATATATATATATGCAAAGTATATTCTGACATGTACTTTTTCATGTAAAATAAATAACAGCAGCAGTTGAGGTAAAATAAAAACTGTGTTGACCAATCAGATGAAAGGCTATTGGTCGCCGCGGTGACTGGCCGAACCAGAGCTGAGAAATTTTAGAACTTGTTCCATTAGATGAAAGCAAATTCCATCTTCAGTTCCCTTTCATCTTTAGTAGTTTACACAACTGTGAGCGTTAGCAGTGTTTTTGTGCCGTTCACAAGACAGATTTTCAAAAGTTGTATTGAACATAGAATACATCATGTGGAGAAATCGCTTTATTTACAGTTGGAGCCAAAGTCCTGAGCCTATGGATTGGGAGCCAAGTATCCCTCACCCTGTCTGGTAAGGAGCTGAGTCTTTCACATTGACTTAGATGTAACTTTTATTCTATAGCGCAAATTACATTAATATTCACCTCGTACAGGGCTTAACTTTAGACACGTTGATCCCAAATACCTGTTCTAGGTATTACCACTGACTACTTCCCTCTGTCCACAGCCACTACCATTATACCTAAGCTTCACACTTGCCACCAGACTAACTTGATTACACAACACAATATGCACAACTACAACTTCACATCTCACTTACACTTAAAAACAATCAACTCTTCCCCATCCTTTTCATTTCCTACCTTGAGTTTCTCCTTCCTGTTCCCTTCCCCCTCCCCCTCCCCTCAACCCCTTTACCCAGGTGTAACACTGCCCTCTCTTTAATAAAGTGTTGCATGAGCAGACAAAGTAAAAAAAAAAAGGAAGATAGAAAAAAAAATATATATATTAAAGCAAAGTTTTATATCTCCATCACCCAAAAAAAAAATGGCTGCTCATAAATATATATATATATATATATATATATTTATGAGCAGCCACCAGACTTTGTGGTCATATATATATATATATATATATATATATATATATATATACAGTATATTCTGACATGTATGTTTTAGTGTAAAATAATAAACAGCAGCTGTTAAGGTTAAAAAAACTGTGTTGACCAATCAGATCAAAGGCTACGGGTCGCAGCGGTGACTGGCCTAACCAGAGCTAAGAAATTTTAGAACTTGTTCCATTAGATCAAAGCAAATTCCATCTTCAGTTCTCTTTCATCTTTAGTAGTATTTAGTGACTGTGAGCGTTAGCAGTGTTTTTCACATAACAGATTTTCTAAAAGTTGTATTGAACATAGAATACATCATGTGGAGAAATTGCTTTATTTACAGTTGGAGCCAAAGTCCTGAGCCTATGAATTGGGAGCCAAGTATCCCTCACCCTGTCTGGTAAGGAGCTGAGTCTTTCACATTGACATCACATTAACCTTTATTCTATAGCGCAAATTACATTAATATTCACCTCGTACAGGGCTTAACTTTAGACACGTTGATCCCAAATACCTATTCTAGGTATTACCACTGACTACTTCCCTCTGTCCACAGCCACTACCATTATACCTAAGCTTCACACTTGCCACCAGACTAACTTGATTACACAACACAATATGCACAACTACAACTTCACATCTCACTTACACTTAAAAACAATCAACTCTTCCCCATCCTTTTCATTTCCTACCTTGAGTTTCTCCTTCCTGTTCCCTTCCCCCTCCCCCTCCCCTCAACCCCTTTACCCAGGTGTAACACTGCCCTCTCTTTTTACATCCTCCCTTTAATAAAGTGTTGCATGTGCAGACAAAGTAAAAAAAAAAAAGGAAGATAGAAAAAAAATATATATATATTGAAGCAAAGTTTTATATCTCCATCACCCAAAAAAAAAATGGCTGCTCATAAATATATATATATATATATATATATATATATATATATATATATATATCTTTATGAGCAGCCACCAGACTTTGTGGTCATATATATATAGATATATATATATATACACAGTATATTCTGACATAGTCTGACATGTATGTTTTAGTGTAAAATAATAAACAGCAGCTGTTAAGGTTAAAAAAACTGTGTTGACCAATCAGATCAAAGGCTACGGGTCGCAGCGGTGCCTGGCCTAACCAGAGCTAAGAAATTTTAGAACTTGTTCCATTAGATCAAAGCAAATTCCATCTTCAGTTCTCTTTCATCTTTAGTAGTATTTAGTGACTGTGAGCGTTAGCAGTGTTTTTCACATAACAGATTTTCTAAAAGTTGTATTGAACATAGAATACATCATGTGGAGAAATTGCTTTATTTACAGTTGGAGCCAAAGTCCTGAGCCTATGAATTGGGAGCCAAGTATCCCTCACCCTGTCTGGTAAGGAGCTGAGTCTTTCACATTGACATCACATTAACCTTTATTCTATAGCGCAAATTACATTAATATTCACCTCTAAGCACTTATCAAAATATTTAAATTGATGGTAAATCATAAGATCACTCACTAAGAGAGATTTAGATGAGAGAGATCTGTTATTTAATAGTCCACATTTAATAGTTTTTCCATTGTTTTGTGTTTTAATTTTCTTCAAATTTTTATGGTTATTTTTTCAACAGTCGGAGCGAAAGTCCTGAGCCTATGGATTGGGAGCCAAGTATCCCTGACCCTGTCTGGTAAGGAGCTAAGTCTTTGATATTGACTTATTAGTAACTTTTATTCTATAGCGCAAATTACATCATTATTCACCTTTTCAAATATTTAAATTGATGGTAAACTATAAGATCACTCACTAAGAGAAATTTAGATGAGAGAGATCTGTTATTTATGACATATCAGCATGTTAAAGTATGATTTAAAGGTTTATAACATTCCTCTCTTTAAACATTCCAAATATTTTAGCAGACTAAATTAGGTTTCTTTATTACAATGTTTATATTTCATATGTTGTTGATAGCAGTAAGTTCACAAAGCTACTTCTTTTCTTGTCTTGATAGCTTTGGATATAATCTTCAGGGAAGAACTGATGCCCCTAATCAAGTTTGTTGGTTCGGGTAATTGCCGCTGCAATTGCCTTCGCATCAGCGAACAAAAAAGCTGGCACGTTGAACAACGCTGTTGAAATCAAAGGAGCCATTTTCCCTGAGCCTCTCATGAGGAGGCCACGGAGGCGGAAGGCAGTGCATCCCGGGCCGAAGTGATGAAGGCGTCATCTTCCTCTTCCTCTCCCAAAAGACCTTTTTCACAACAAACGGAAGTAGCCCCTCTCCTCGGTGGAACCACTCATCACGGCACACCTACTGCCACGGCTGTCTGCGGTGTCCCCCCGAAGACCAAGCCTGCTGACCAAAGCGGACCGTCTCCAGTCTGACCTCTCGTCTCCATGCTCACAGTCTACCAGGCTGTGTTGTGTGTGTTCGGGCTCTGATTTTAGGGGTTGTTCAGAAAAAACCTCAGGCAAGACTCCTCAGGTTCTAAAGATTTACTGTAAAACTGTATGTTTTTAATAAATATGTTTTCTACAGTTTTGACTTTGGTTTTGTTTAACAGGTGAAGGGAATCTATTGCATACAGAATGCTTCACAATATGCATATTTTTTAAGGCAAGGCAAATTTATTTGTATAGCGCATTTCATACACAAGGCAACTCAATGTGCTTTACATGATAAAACATTCAACAGCTTAAAATCAATAAGAAAATTCAAAATCATCAGTAAAATCAATTAAAATCATCAACAAACACATGACATCAACAACATGACCAAAAATCTCTCTTAATCATACGCAGTAGAGAAAAAAAGTGCCGTTAACTTTGATTTAGAAATGTTCACATGTGATGCTGACTTCACCTCTGCTGCAGTTTGTTCCACTTCTTTGCAGCATAACAACTAAACACAGCATCACCATGGTTACTGTGAGCTCTGGGCTCCACTATTTGACCTGTGTCCATAGATCTGAGAGACCTGCTGGGTTCATACCTGACTAACATCTCACTGATGTATTCTGGACCAAACCCATTCACACATTTATAACCACCAGCAGAACTTTAAAGTCTATTCTGAGGCTGACTGGGAGCCAATGTAAAGACTTTAAAACTGGAGTAATGTGTTCTGACCTCTTTGTTCTGGTTCAGACCTGAGCTGCAGCGTTCTGAACCAGCGGTAGATGTTTGATGCTCTTTTGGGGGATTCCTGTCAGAAGACCATTACAATAGTCCAGTCTGCTGGAGATAAAAGGATGGACCAGTTTCTCCTGATCTTTCTGAGTCAATAAACCTTTCACTCTGGAGATGTTCTTTAGGTGGTAGAAGATGTTCTTGTGATAGATTTGATCTGACTGCTGAATGTCAGATCTGAGTCAATCAGAACACCAAGGTTTTTGACTTGGTCTTTATCTTTTAAAGATCCAGACTCAGATAATTGCTGACAGCAGTCCTCTTTTCCTTGTTACCAAAGACAATCACCTCCATCTTGTCTAGGTTTAGGTGAAGAAAGTTTTCACTCATCCAGCAGTTTATTTTTTCTAAGCAGTCACACAACACCACAATGGGACCATAGTCATCTGGGTTCAGTGATAGATATAGTTGTGTGTCATCTGCGTAGCTCTGATAATCAACCAGTTCTGTAAAATTTGTCTTAAAGGAAACATATAAAGGCTAAAAAGAAGGGGTCCAGAACAGAGCCCTGAGGAACCCCACAGTTCTGAGTATCATTGGATAATCCCAAATTCATCTGTAACCCAAAATTAAAAAGCCGTTTTTCTTCCTCTCCTTTTCAAACAAAAAACAAAAAAACCGTTTTACCGTTTTAATCAAAAAACCATAAAACAAATCCAAATTGGCCCGATTTTCCCGTGTCCTTTTCTCCTTTTCCCTTTTCCAATTGAACATTGAAAAACAGCAGTTTCCCTTTTCCATCATGGATCTTTACACTTCCTGAGACGTAAATCACAATCATGTATATGTTCCCCTCATACACTTCAATAGGCTACAATTAATCAGCTGGTTTTCATGACATATGTATTTCATGGTAGTATTAGTATGAGTGGTCAAAGATTAAATGATGAAAAGGCAAACACTTTATACTTAATACATTTACTCAATTCATTAGTTAATTCACGTTTTTAGTTTGTCTTTAAAAAAAAAAAATAATAATAATAATAATAATAAAATATATATGTATATATTATGGCAAGCCGTTCAGGAAATTTTATATATATATATATATATATATGAGACTTAATATATATATAAGAAAGACTTAATATATATAGGAAAGACTTAATATATATATATATGAAAAATCTTTGTAGTCATTTTTTTCCTCACGGACTTACATCTTCTTTTACAATGAGTGAAGCTGCACGAAACCTTGTGTCTGCAATTTAAAAAAATGCAGACGTCATTAACTCGCTGGCTAGTGCGTGTGCTGGTCAGAATAATGGAACTAAACGTGTCGAACACCGCTCTACGGAGGAAGAAGTCAATGCAATGTTTAATCGTGGACCATGTGCCGTGGGCGACGCAGGTAACGCGTTTGCAAATATGCCTACCACTTCTCTAGAAAGTCCCCGAGAAGCCCCTCTCTACAACTTTTGCCCATTTACTCGGAATCGTTCCAGACAGAAAAGGTGAGTGAGATGGCGATTAAAACAAAGATGAAATTAAGTGTCAGATTCCAGCCTCCGATAGGTTTAATTGAAGGCGGAGCGACAGTCGACGTGTTTCTCGTTCTCATTCTGACACTGCACTGTCTAACTTCTAAAATACTTGAGCTAGACTCTCTAAACCTGGGCTGGTTTGTTCCACAAATGTCATACTTTTAAGTGAACACGGTTTCTGATTTGTGACAACTTTATTCCATTTGTGAAAATCCCTTAAAGGCAGAAATCATGTGTTTTCTATACTATACTAACTATAATGGCTCTAATTTACAAACTAAATCACAAATTATATTTGCATAAGATTACGATATCTGTTGGGGAAAGCAGTCCATGTTTGAAGTGTTTAGCTCAAGTATTTTGGAAGTTAGACGCACACGCACGCGCACACGCACACGCACACACGCACACACACACGCACACACACACACGCGCACACACACACACACACATGCACACACACTCCCTTGCGCTCCGCGGTCCAAACTGACACCGTAGCCACACACGTAAGAGTGTCACACACGTCACTCAGTCACATTAAGGAAGGTTGTGGTCATTATACGGGGTGGATTAAATAATGAATAAAGGATTGTTTTGTCCCGTTCTTCTCCGTGTTATTATCACATTATAAAAAAGTTTAAAAATAGCAGAAATTAGTGCTGGTCTCGAACGGTCTTGACGGAAAATCCCGAGTCCGAGACAAGGCCGAGTCAAAATGCTTCAGAGTCCGAGACGAGACCAAGACCTTTAAAATTTGGTCTCGAGACCAAGACCACCACAACACTACCAGTTAATGCTACTGCTAGTCCTATTAATGCTACTGCTAGTCTTGTTAATGCTACTAGTCATGTTAATGCTACTGCTAGTTCTGTTAATGCTACAGCTAGTCCTGCTAATGCTACAGCTAGTCCAGTTAATGCTACAGCTAGTCCTGCTAATGTTACAGCTAGTCCTGTAAATGCTACAACTAGTCCTGTTAATGCTACAGCCAGTCCCGGAAATTCTACAGCTAGTACTGTCAATGCTACAGCTATCTCTGCTAATTCAACGGCTAGTTCCGTTAACATCACGGCAGCGACGCAAGCCTCCACAGCTAGCACCGTGTCGGCAGCGCCTTCTGGTGGCGGCGGTGTTCCCGGGTGGGGAATCGCGCTGCTGGTTCTAGCGTCTCTTCTTCTGCTGCTGCTTTTCCTGCTGCTGATCGCATTGGTGAGCGCTAACGCCGCTAATCACCACATACCGCAAGAAATGCATGTCTCAAAAGTTGCTTACTTGTTTACTGAAATGACACTTAGCAAGACCGACTATTAGCTAGCGATTAGATTATCAGGACTCGGTACCCTTCGATCTCGTTGGATCTACACTGGTAAACCAATGGTTCCCACTCAACATCAAGAAATCCAAGATGAGAACATTTTGTCATAACTTTGGTTGTATTTGACATAGAAACATGATCTCAGTGGTAAATTATAGGTTTTCAGGGGCAAGGAATTCAATAATATATCTTAAAATACCGTAAATTGTGCTCAGAGCAAGATCCAAGACGGCCGCCATCCATATTGCGAATTTCAATCTCACTGGCAATATGGATGGCGGCCATCTTGGATTTCTTGATTTTGAGTGGGAACCATTGGTTTTCCACTGTGGATCCCATTAAAAATGGATTCAAATACTCAAAATCACACATTTTCATGCTTTTTTCCAGAAGTGAACATCTTCGCCTCATATTGCTACATATCTGCTAGGCTAATTTATGTATCACTGTTTGTACAGCAGTAATGTGCGCTCTCTGTCACTGAGGGGGCGGGGCAACACTTTAACGTGTGTGATTTCTCAATAAATCAGGTTTTCAACCATTAATCTGTTTCTTATTTTGAAATTCTGAAAAAGGAAGACAGACGTGAACATTCAGATGTTGCTAGCATGTTGCTAACTCATACCTCCGCTGTGTCTCTCAGCTGGTTTGGTGGTGCTGCGGTGGAGGACGCCAAAACAGCTTCAGCCCGTACGACCACGAGATCCCGTTATACACCACACACAGCCACCTCTGGTCGACCAATGGGAAGCCCTATGTAAGTCACATGACTCAGTGTATGCAATGTCTGTTTGGAAAAACTCTTTTTAGTCCAACTCGTGTGTTTTGTTACCTTTTACTACGCATTGTTACACTTTTGTTTGTTAAACTATCCTATTATTGATTGTTATGACATTGTAACAAAGATTATTACGTTGTAATATAACAATTAATTGTATCACTGTCGCAATTTGTCGCACTTTGGTTAACATTATAACCGTATTATAATCCATTCTAAACTCATTTAGAAATGATGAGAAATATAATATTACATAACGTTAAAAAACCTGTTGTTTTTTTTTATCGCTCTAATTAAGTGTGTGTGCAAAATATTTCTGCTTTACTGTGATCTTTTTTTTTTATTCAGGCACAAAGGGATTATCACAGCAGGACCAGAAATGTTATTGTTCAGTATCTGTTCAATAACATTTGGAATAATGATAAATCCGAGCATTAACGCAGGAAACAAGGGTTGTAAAGTTTGTGGCGTTTATGGAGTAATTTTGTGTGTTTTTGTTGTTGTTTCATGAAATACTTGGAGCCATTGTATTTTTTTATTCATTTTGTGTTTGTGTGTTTTTTTAATAATTTTTTTTAATCATACTTTTTTTAAATTCCTTTTGTGTATTTTATTTGGAGTAATTTTTGGCGTTTTTGAAATGATTTAGTGTATTTTTTAATCATTTTGTTTTTTGTCTTTTAAATTAATTTTGTGTATTTTCTGGAGTTATTTTGTGTGTTTTTTGGAATAATTTTGTGTTTTTTTATGGAGTCATTTTGTGTAGTTATGTGACTTAATAACTGTAATAATTGAGGGAACTATTAAATCTAATAACTTAAACCTTAAAGCTTTGTGTTTTCTGAACTCTTGTGTCTTTTTATTTTAGGGGGATTTGGACAAATCCAAGAACTGAGTCATGTGACGTCCTCCAACATTTCATCTGCTTTAATTTATTACTTCAGTGAAAAAGGTGGAGCTTTAGGACAAACAGTCCATCATGTATCGTATTATTGTCTGTGTGCACAAATGATAGAAACACAACTCATATCTGCATTAAATGAACTGTAAAATATTCAGATTTTCTATATTTTTGCTGTAATATTGTATAAAGATACATTTTTGACAGAAATCACAGGGACGATGGACATTTATACGAACAATGATTTATTTTTCACGCTGGGTTTAATGTAACAGTCATGTGACAAACTGTTTTTTTCTAAATTAGCAAACAAATTTTATTTTCATACTTACAATCAATAGTTAATACGCACTTAAAAAACCACAAATCAAATTGACAGTTAATAAGCGCTTATTAGATGCTTTTTTACATTTATAAATAATATATGAACTGGAATAATGGATAATGAATGAATAATAAGCTCAAATGTGCACTTATGATGGTATAATATTAGTTAAAACATTAAATATGATTAGAACTACAATTGTTTTTATAATGTATTTTTGAATAAATGTATACAGTATATATATATATATTATAAATATGAGATTATATTTATGATATAAAAATATATTATTTATAATAAATACATATACAAATATTTATTAATTATTCAGTTTTGTGCTGTGTTGTTACACGTTAAAGAGTGTTAGTTTTCACTGTTTCTGTTGGGAAGTTTGAATTAAGACAATATTAACATGAATAAATGTATCAGCTGTCAGTTATTACTGTTATTTAGTATTTAATAATAATAATATTTCTGTGACTCACTTTTTTGTGTGTTTTTGGTGTGTGTGTTGATGACGAGGTGCGGCATTAGAAAGAATTTCTAAAGTGACGATTAACGTATGGGCGGGGCTTTCTCCACCCTATCCAGTGTGTGTGTGTGTGTGTGTTTGTGTGTGTGTGATTTGAAAGCCAGCAACAACAAAACTTGTTAAAATTTGACTAAATCAAAAGAGTAAATAAGTGAGCAATAAGCAATAAGAAAATCTGCAATTGAGTTAATAAATGTGCAAGTTAGTAAAAAAAAAAGTCTAAAACAATCCACAGTTCAGTTCATAGATGTGAGTTGCTTAGTCAGTAAATAAGTCAGGAAGTCAATAAATAAATCAATAAGTCAGAAAATCATTAAATACATCAATAAGTCAGTGTGTTGGTAATTATTTAGAGATAATGATTTATTTTATTTTATTTAGAAACGTACAAACACTTAAAGCTATGACAGCTAATGACTTAATAAGTTAGAGCAGAAGTTTTCAATGTGTGGGAGAGTGAATGTGATTGGCCAATGATCTCACTCCTATGCACACCTACACACACGTACACATGTGGTCAAACGCTGGATAAACCACCATAGACACACGTTAACCAGCTGAGCTGAGAAAGAAATACCTGTTACAGTCTGTCACAGACACTTTCATTCTTTTCTTCTTCTACTTTTTCTGATAATGATGACCACGATTTCTTCTAGTTTATTCTTTTCTCCCCTGAAGAACTCTGGCACGCCCCACACTTTGAAAACCCCTGAATTTAGACTAATACCAACAAACCTAAGACTGAGTCCTTGTTGGTCGTCAGAAACATCTGAGCAGGATTTCAAAGTAAAGCGTCCAGGCTCCTGAGCCACATCTGCAGAGCAAACTTAGTCCCAGTGCTGACTCGCTCCACGTCCGGACCCTCGGCCGGAGCACGACTGGTGAAGACGGACGGAGGCAGCGAGGCGTCGGTCAGCACGCCGTCTGCAGAGACCTCCGACACGCTGAGGACAGGGTCAAAGGTCAAAGTCAGTAAACAAGTCATCAAATCAGTCAGGCTGTGTCTAAATAGTCCCTCCTATCTCCTTTCCAATCCACTTTTCCTCAACTCCGGAAGTGTTTAAGTGGCGGCCATGATAAGGAGCGTTCCAATTCTCTTTAAAGCAGAACTAAGTAACTTTTTCACCGTAATAAATCCTAGGAAACACTGATGCATCCTTTACCAAAGGAGACCACATAATGATGACCCACAATTCCTTGCGGTGAAAACATTTAAAGGGACCAGCTCATCAGAGTGTTCACAGAAACTCATGATGACTGAAAACAGACACTCTGTGGTTCACGATCAGAGACATTTTTATCGACAGACACAATCATCATAAAAACTACATAAGTTACAGTAAAAGTCTGTGAGAATAAAAAGTTCATCAGTATAAAAGTGCATGGTATAAAGCAGTGTTTCTCAGATGGGGGTATGTGTACCCCTAGGGGTACGCGATGGTACTACAGGGGGTACGAGAGAGAGAGGGAGAGAGAGAGAGAGAGAGGAAATTTATCTAATAAAAACATTGAAAATATGTGGTTTTATGTTGTATATTTTTAGCTAAAAATGATAATCATGATGATGATGAAAATTATCTTGTTTCTCGAACATGAACCAGAAAAGGGCCGAAAATGATTAAAAAAAGGCATTAAAAACTATTTCATTCCACTTATTTACATGGCTAGATTATTTAAAATGCGTGTTATCACTGATTCATTCCATTATTATGATCTATAGTTGTTTTTTCACAGAATTCTGAGCAAAATGTAGTCGTCGGACATAAAGGGGGGACTTATTAGATTCAGAAATAAGAGAAAGGGGGACTTGAGCCAAAAAAGTTTGAGAACCACTGATATAAAGTATTAGAAAACATATCATTTTCCATATATTAGTAGTGATGCTGGTGTGTGTTTATTGTTTAGAGTGAGGATGGCTCATGGGAAGAACGTGAGTCATTAAGTCATTGACTAATTGAGTCATTAAGTCACCTGATGCTGGGGGGCAGCTTGTCCTCTCCATCCACATCACAGACGATGGCAGAAACCAGCAGAACATCAGCCCACAGACAGGCACTGACCTCAGAGGGAGACGGAGTCAGCATGGGCTGAAGGTCACACAGAGGTCACACAGAGGTCACACAGAGGTTGCTCAGAGGTCACACAAAGGTCATTACAGACCTGCAGCTGCAGGTGAGAGAGGGGCGAGTGCAGGAGCATGTAGACCACGACGTGATGTCTGTGAGGAGAACCACGGGACAAGAAGGGAGGGAACACGGACTGACACACACACACACACACACACACACACACACACACACACACACAAGTGCTGAGTAACTCTGTGTATGTGTGTGTGTGTGTGTGTGTTAATGTGTGTGTCCCTCACCTCCCACATTCCCAGTATCTGTGGACACACGTGGTTCTGATCCAGTTCAAGTCCAGTTTCTTCCTTCAGCTCTCTGAGCCCCGCCTCCAGCAGCTGTTACACAGGTCACATGACCAAAACCAGTCACATGACTAACATCAGTCATGGCCAGTCACGTGACCAACAAAGACTCACTGTCTCATCTGACTCCAGGTGACCACCTGAAAACACACACAACACCTGAGTTAGTGAGTCAGTGTGTGTGTGTGTGTGTGTGTGTGTGTACCTGGTGGAACCCACACGTTTGGAAATATTCGAAGCGTCTTCGCTCGCCGCGTCAGCAACACCCTCTGATTGGCTGTTTGCAGAAGGACGGCCACACCCACATCCACCCCACGCTGCAGGACGTCCAATGGGATGGTTTGAACCTCAGAGGCTGGGAGGTGTTTGATTGGACAGAAGCTGGGACGCTGGGAGGGAAATTAAATATTATTGTTACATCATTCTTATTGGAATATATTCTCTTAAGAAATATTATTTGTTTGGTTTTACATCATTAAATCAAAAACCAAAGGGTGTGACCTTAAGAGGCGTTCGAGGTCCTCGTTCGTCTCTGTGCAGCACAAACATGTTTCTGTCCAGGGAACAGCTCACCTCCACCTGGTCCTCCACTCCGTCACCCAGCAGACCAGTCACACTCTGACAGGAGGGAAGCACCACGTCACACACCTGGTCCCTAAACGCACCACGTCACACACCTCGTTCCTGAACGCACCACGTCACACACCTCGTTCCTGAACGCACCACGTCACACACCTGGTTCATGAACGCACCACGTCACACACCTGGTCCCTAAACGCACCATGTCACACACCTGGTCCCTAAATGCACCACGTCACACACCTGGTCCCTGAACGCACCACGTCACACCAACCAGGCACCTGAATGCACCACGTGGTATGCAATGACTGACCTGCACAAAGTGGACTTTCTGTGGAGTTGCTCCATCTCTGCAGACATGGACCAGGATTCTACGGACTTTGTCCATCCTCGTGACTTCCCTGACGTTCCTCTGGGATTCAAACCTTTAACAGCTGCAGAGATTAAAGTCACAGACAAGTCTGTAAGTCACTGAAGCAAGATGTCAATTAGGAGCCTGTACTATGAAGCTGGATTTCCACTTATCACGCTGACTTCCAGGATTCATTTGTTAGTAAACGTGTTTATATCCTATTTCATAGTACAGAGTACAGGCCCGAAATGACAACTAAAGAAAAAAAGAAAAATACACAAAATGACAAAAATAACTTCCTCTGTTAATGTTCATATTATAAATATTATAACAGTGTTGATAATGTATGACGCGGATCGATACAATCAGGTTTTTTGTAGCCCTGCTGTGACTTACATGCACTTAATATATTTATATATTATATTTATTGAACACATATATACTTACACATGAAACAGGGTCACCTTATTAAAATACAAAAATATCCTTATTTTCGTCAATGTTTGTTTTATTTTTTGTAATTATTTATTTTAGTTCCGGTGGATTTCAAAATAAGGTGACAGATACTATCGTAAGCAGTGACAGTGAGATAACAGCACGTAAAATAAACAACTCTCAATTAACATTATCATTATTAAATCACAAAGACGAAACATACAGGAAACGAACAAAGTGTTTTAGTTTAAAATAAAAGCGTGTAAAGTTTGCTAACAGACTTGTTAGCAGCTAGCAGAGGTTAGCTTAGCTTAGCTTAGCTTCCAGCCGTAAATAAACTGTCACAAACAGTGCTGCTGTTCTTATTCCCACAGAGACCAAAGTCCGTTAGAAACACACAACAAACAATAAAAAGTCCCCAAATAAATAAGAAGCATAAGCTAGCATTAGCTAACCTATGTGCAGCAGCAGGAGCAGCAGACACAAACTTCAAAATAAAAGCCTTAACATGAAGGAGCAGAAAATAGATCATTTCTACTGACAGCCACAGGAGGGCGCTGTGATCACAGGAAATCATTTAAATAAAGTTATGTCTGAAAGTATAAATACTCTGTTATGTCCCTAGTCAGTTGTCCTTTCTTTTGACTTTCATGCCATCTCGTGGTTATTATTTAATAGTGGTACAGTGTCCCCTTACTATGACAAAGTAAGGGTAAATATATACATTTCCATCACGAGAAAAAAGGGTAAAAAAATAAATAAATAAATTGGACTATTCTCAGGGGTGAGTCTAGGAAATCTTGGTTAGGGGGGCACAGACTCAGATTATGGTGGCACACTCAATTTTAAATAATAAATCAACCACGTAAAGTGAATAATACTGTTTAACCTAAATGATATAATTATCTGCGACACGGTCGTTTTCCTTATATGTTGAAAGTTCCTACGCACTACAAAGGTTTAAATCTCCATGCAATATTAAGAGTGATGAATGCTTGACTAATTATTTGAAAAGCATAAAAATAATTTATCCTGACAAAAAAAACATATATTAGTTAAGGTCGTAGATTTATCACCGTTTCAACAAAAAATATTTTTCCAAGCTACAATTTCATTTGTGAATCTGGATGGGGTGGCCAATCAGATTTTAGGGCCACCCCTTTTGCCCCACCCATGACTATTCTTCTTCAAATCTCATAAAAATAACATCAAATTTGCAATTACAAAGTTTAGTACAGTCATTAAGTTCTTAATTTAAAAACTGAAAAAAAAAATAGATAAAAAAAATAAAATAATTTTTTATTTTTCATGTTCAAAGTTCAGCAAAGCTGTTCTGAATGGGTTCATACTCTGGTGGTCATTAATGTTGTCAGTAAATTTAAGAACATTTGGATGAAATCTATCTAAGATAGACGCTTGACGCAGAGACACAACAATCCGTAAATCTGAAAGGATTTAAGGAGAAAACACGGAGAACATTTCTACACACATACAGATCTCAAGTCAACTCTTCATCGAACTCTACAGCAACGACATGGAACTCATCAACTGGTCATTGAGCGCCATTGACAAAATCTTCACGACAAGGCAACTGCTACAGCACGAATCAGCGTGTCCAAAGGACACATATGTGGAGGACATCTATCTGCTAGGGGTCATGATCTTTGGCCTGCTAATGATGGGGGTATGTGTATGTGCATGTGCCTTTCTGATGGATCGTAAGCTGAGGCGACTCTCAGAGGATATGAAGGTTCTCCGAAAGAAGAACTTTTCGTTTGGAGAGTTGGAGGAACGTAAACAACGACTGGAAAAGAAAGCTCGAGGAGATACGGAAAAAAAGGACAGTGAGGAGGAGTAACAACAGGAACAATGACTGCAGACGAGAACACATCACATAAAAAAGGACAAAAAAAAAAAAAAAAAAAAAAACATTAATGATGAAATTATGAAGAAGATGAGAATGTTTGACAAGGGAAGAAACGAGGTTTGATGTAAAATTATCTGTGTTCAAATCAGGGGACGGATCTAGATAAGCATAATGCTTTTTTCCGTCGCCCTTTCCGGCATGAAAAAGGACAAAAAAAAAACAATGATGTGATTCTGCTCTGAATGTCAAAATGAATTTCTGTGAATGCAACCATGTCAGAAATGAACTGAATAAATAAATAAATAAATAAAAAAATAATTCTAATATTAAAATTTGTCCTGATGGTGGCGCTAGAGAACAGGTCAAGATTTAATTATCAATGAATTATTTTAATATTCAACAAAGAAACAAAGTGTCTGACACTAAAACTTGGTCAACATGCGTCAGACTCCGTAATATTAGAAGATAAAAGTTAAAGAAAGAACTCACACACAAATACTAGAAAAACATTTATTCGCAAATACGGCCAATAACCAATCATCATCAGTGGGTGAAAAGTGAACAAACAAAACTAAATTAAATCTACTCCATCTTTATCTTCTTGGCTTTCTGTTGGTCCAGAAAGTTCCTCAGCCTCCTCTTCAGAGCCCTCAGGTTCTGCTTTGATTGGTCATTTTTCTCTGCAGCCTGTCCCTCATTGGTCAGAGGCGACGTATCAAACTCTGGCCCAAACGTCTGTTTCAACTTCTCCAGGAAACGCTTCTTCAGTCCATGTGAAGCCTTGTCCTTAAAGAGAGAAACAAAAATACATGTTCACACACAGGCTTGACAAAAATAATTTTAAGAACTTTATTGACAATAAGACGACATGGACACAGGCCACGCCCACTACTTTTTTTTTTCTTTTTCTGCAAAGGACAAACACTTTGCAGACAAAGCGTTTGTCTGTCTTAAAAAGAAGTGCAATCTTTATAAGACAGCAACGTATGTTTTGTTATTACAACGAAATAAATGAATTTATTTTATTGCTTAATTGTGACCGTCACCAGCCCTCCCTAAGGAAGGGTAAGAAACATTTTATTTTAGGGAGGACATAAAAAGAGAGGGCAGTGTTACACCTGGGTGGGGGGAAGGGAACAGGGAGGAGAGACGGTGGGGAAGAGTTAATTATGTTTTTATCCTCTTTCAGCAAACAAAAGATGTTTACATCGACATCTTTAACTTTTCCTGATTATTTAGACCAAAAGTAGCACAAGTTGTTATTGTGACTGAAAAAGCTGCTAAATGATCTAAAAATCAGGCTGAATGTTTCGCTCCAATAGAAAACAATGGGATGTTTACAGGCAGTGTGACATCATCAGTCACATGATTTCAAGATGGAGGAACACAGGCTCTAAAACTGTAAAGTAGTGATGTGTATTAAAGCATTTAACATGTGATATTGAAGGTTTATAGTCCTTTTTCAATAAAGAATTGATTCCAGCAAGATGCATATGTGAAACTATAGGTTAAACAAGAGGCCCTGTTTAAGCAGTAACTCCATGAGTAATTTCACAAGAATTTGGGGATGCTATGGCAAGAAACAGGCATTCAGACTGTGTCTGCAGAGTCCCTCTTGAGTAATAAATTATGAGAGCTAGAGGTACCCTATTTTGACATTAAGGGGAGGTGTACGTCTTTTGGGGCAAAGAGAATGTTAAGTCAGGTGTTAGTGGTTATTCAGAGACATGAAAACCTAAGAACTGATCCAGATGTGACTTGTTTTCCACAAATCTGTGTATTACTGTGCGTGTTGGGGTGACAGGCTCAAATTTCCTGTTTTTAGTTTCCACATGATAATAGACTGTTTCTCTTTACATCAACAACCCAGAAGTGAGCTGACTCCTTATATGGTGATGAGCTAATGTTAAAGATTGGAGGACATACCTCTGAAGCATATATGCGTTTACGGTCTCTGACCAGCCTCAGAGTTGCATTGATCTGGCCCTCAGCAGGTTTCATTTTTGTTACTTGTTCAGGACACTGATTGTATTTAATAAACTGCATATTTTTTACAAGTCATTGGTCCGAAGACTTTTTCCTTCACCACCTTTTTTGTCATCACCATCCACACCACAAGAAACAACAGTAGTCCCATTTTTAAAAGTTAATAAAACGAATATCGTGCAAAATAATGTGTTTTGTTAGACGTAGATGGTGTCGTGGATCAGCTGGTGTCGTGGATCAGCTAGTGACACAGGTGTGTTTGTAAATAAAAACCTGAGACATGTCGTTAAACATCGTTTCCACGTCTGAGAAGAACTGAGCCACGTTTCGATACGGAGAAGGATGATGTAGCGTCAGACGCTTGGAGATCTGCTCCATGGGAAACTGAAAACAACCAAACACATGGTCAGCTTTAGCAGAGTATAGCGCCACCTACTGAATGCTTTAGTCCATCTCAGTACTAATATACCCATAAACTCTCTGTTAGACGCTCCATGGTGTAACATTTAGCGAAAGGTGGCTAAAAAAAACACTTCTTCAATGAAAACCCCTCCCCCTGTGTTAAATATCATTCCTTTTGGGGTTAAAAAAAAAGGCATGTTTTTGTTTTTCAGATTTTTAAAAAGATTCTCTAGTGTCAAACACGGCCCCTAAAATCTGACCATTCATCTTCAAATATAATATGTGCATGTCACAGACAACGTTCATTTATTTCAATTGAAATAACATTTAAATCTTGCAAAATGTAAGAAGTAGGTGGAATTCAAACAGTTGTTTTTTATTTTCACACAAAAATGATGAAATAAGACGTAGTGTTAACCCAGCTAATTGTTTGCTAGTGCACCTACCCACTGTATGTACTAGTTAGTGACATCAGGTGATAACTTTCCCATGACTTTTCATCATTGCTATTTAGGGTTGTAGAATCAGAATGTATGCCCCATTTTCACAGGGGCCCATAAGAGACGAACAACCAAGTCCAGTGTGATCATACTCGAGTATTCTCTCATAGAATTATGACTGAATCCTACTCCCAATCCATCCAGAGATGTAGTAATTAAAGCCTATTGAGTTGATCCCGACAACAAAACTGCGAAAACCTGTGAAACACTTGATTTTATGGAGGCTACGTTCACTTTGTGCTGAAAACACACTGACCTTGGTCTGGACTTTGAGGAATAGCAGGAGAGTCTCGCATTTCTGAAACAGACAAACAGTGTTTACAATCAGTAACGCAAACGTTAAAGTCCATGTAAAGCAGAATTAAATGTGTGTTATGAGTTTGTCACACCACAGAAACCCCTGAGCCTCCTTGTACTGTGTATGGGAGAGAGCAGTGTGAAAGTGGCTCCAGCGTCGACAGTGCTTCCAAAGTGCTTGGATCAGGCCAAACGAGGGGTCAGCGGAATGGTCTGCTCCACCTGAGTCTGAAAATGTGCATCTCTCCCGGGTAGAGTCAGATCTGCACCCGATAGAGGCGAAACGCACAATCGCGGTGCAAAAAAAGTGCTAATTTCGTCGAAAATGTGGCACCAGCTGACACATTTTATTCCAAATATGTGGTTTGATTTTGGCTAGGGGCCAAATTGTGCCCACTGGATGAAACAAAACTTTGTTGTGCTTCAGCAGCAGGGTCAGGTTTATGCTAATGATGGCTACGTTACGTAACGCGGCCCTGATTTCTGACCCGCCCATTAAATCCTGAACACAGAAATTTGAAACAGTTTGTGAATCCTAGCTCTACAATGACATTATAAATGGTGAATGGCTTTTTACAGGTTTTAAGGTAAACATTTATGACCTATTTAAAGCAGAACTACATAACTTGTGCCTAAAGGTCCTTTTGGTTATGTCACTGTCGTAAACACTCACACCCCCTGCCGCCTGCCCCGCCCCACAGCTACATGTGCACCTTTGTTCTCCCAAGACAGTAACAACCGATCACTGATAAATCCTAATCCAACAGTGACACTAAGGGTGCTTTCACACATGTAGTCCCATGTGACCATGTGAACAGTATGAGGAAGAGAGACAAGAAAAATAAATGAGTGATGTGGGAGTAATACAGAAAGAAGTGTCGAAATGTGTGTGTTTGTGCGTGTCCCCAATCACCCCATAAACACTTGTATTACCCTCACAGGGACTACGAGAAGGATTTATTAAGGTAAAGTTCTGCTTCAATGTGTTTAGAAGAAAATGGCTGAATTTGCTTGACAAGGACTTTAAAGTGTTTACGATCAGTAACTCCTTGTTTTCTTTAACATTTTTGCACGTGTATTAAAAAAATAAAATATTTACTATGGAAAGTCATAATTATGAGATAGAAAGTTATAATTAGAAGAAAGATCTTTTTCATGTAAAGTTGCAAAAAAAATACAAAAATGCGACAAAATAATTTTGCAATAAAGACATTTATGTATTTCCACTATTTTACAACTATGTGCCATGTGTTGAATTCTAAGAACTGAATAAACAGTCCAAATGTGTTTTTAATTCATTATTATTAAAAGCATAATAAAAATGGTAACAGTCAGTATCGGTAGACAGCAACAAATGCTCAGTTTGTATCTCAATCATGACTCTTATTATCTCATGATTATGACTTTACAAACTCATAATTATGACTTTACAAACTCATAATTATGACTTTCTATCTCCTAATTATGACTTGCCGTGGTGATTTTTTTTAATGGCGGGAACAAGCTTCCATACATTTATCATAAAAAAGGTAATGCCACTTTCTGAAGAACATCACAGCTAAAAGCTAAAGCTAATGATTCCCCAGAAGCGCAAGAATGTAGCAGAGATTGGATGACGTTGCCTGTACAAAGGGGGAGGAGCCACATGGCGGCTAAAAGGTGTGTGGTGGACTGACTCTCTGGTCTTGAAGGCTGAGTCCGTCTTCAGGAGCTGCAGGTCTCTCAGAGCTGAAAGGATCTGATTGGTTGGACAGATCCTGACACAACGAACAGTTCCAGCTGGACCTGCCACACAAACACCAGTAAACAAGCTAGCAGAAATACATCACTTTTTTGTTTTCCAAATTAAATGAGATCTAAATGTTCTGTAAAGCTAATTAGACACTGAAGATCTCCTCTCTTAAACAGGGAAACAGCTGTTCTGCTGAGTCAGCATTTCTGGGACGAATGAATCAAAATAGAAACATTTATGAAACACCTCCGCCCTCCTTATCGGTCTGACCTACTTTGTGTTCTCACTCCCTCTCATTCCCACAGATCCTCTTCCGGCTCTAATTTATGACCTTTGTATTTTATTTCACTGTGGTCAAACCATGTTTGTTTAGTTTTGTAAAGTTTCCTCGGTTGTCTTGAAAGGCACTTACTGTATATTCAAATAAAATGTATTAATATCATGACCTCTGCCAAGCAGTTAATATTTCCACCAATGTTTATTTGTTTGTCTGTTAGCAGGATTACGTTAAAGAATTTCACAGATTTTGCCAAAACTGTAACCAAAGACAGACCTTAGGCCACGGAAGATTCCATTACATTTTGGAGGGGATACGGATCAGTTTCAAAAACTGAAAAATTAATCTCTCATTATTGCTGTAATTAAAGAAGATTTGTATTGAACTGATCTTTATGAAATTTGACTTGCTATGTTTTGTTGTGTTGGTTTCTCAATTAGCCTGATGCGTTTTGCACATACATTTAGACCTACTGTATGGTCATCAATAGGGAAAAAAAAAATCTATTAGCTTGTGCTGCTATGTTAGCTTAGCCACAAAAAGAATTTTGTTTGATTGGTCACATGATCAATATTCATGTCAGCAATTAGAATAATGAGCTATCTAAGCATTAACACAGGAAAGAACAAATAGTTTTTATAGTAACTATGTGTTCTTTTCTGCCATTCTGTGTATGTTTGTTGTCTTGCTCATTGTGAGGCATTTTGTGCATTTTTGAGAGGTATTTCATAAAGGAAGGTTAACAAACTCTGAGTCTATCCATAAAATCTGGGTCAACATACCCAGTGATGGGAAACTCTGGGTATCTGATTCCATTACAGCTGGTATGAAGTGGGTCAATCAACCCTGAGTATGTAAACCTTGGGTTACTTACATGCACGCGCGCGATAAAAAGCCATCATCAATGGATCAGAGATGACTCGAGCTGCCATGACAACCAAACGGAAGAGAGTGATTTAAGGCGTTTTTTTTTTTTATTTAATATTATTTAATAATAATAATTAATGTAATATTGTCACCAGAGTCATCTCAACGTCCTAAAAATTTTTGTAAAAAAACACTGAAGCAGGACACGAACCCGCAACCCATTGCTTCCAAAACCAACGTCACAATTCACTGCGCCATCATACCTTCAAAGATGTGCGATCTACAGATTTAACTGTATAACAATATAAAACAACAAGCGAGCCTTAAAAGTGGAGTAATTTAAATTATCATCTCCTCCTTTATATTATCCACAGGTTTGTATTCAGGGAGCTTTACTACGGATCCACAATGTTATAAAGAAAACTACCGTTTGCACAAAAAAAACATAAAGCAACACAACATTAGTAATGATGTGAACACGTCTGTGGTGTGTGATGTGACTAATGTGTTTCAGAGAGAAGTGTTAAGGTTCATTAAAGTGTTCAGAAACGATGTTCAGGTGGGCGGAACCAGGTAGAAGAATGTTTGACCAGAGAGACATGTAAACCCATGTAAATTTTCGATGTACAAAACAGGGGACGGGACCTAGATAAGCAAACTGCTTCTCTCGTCTCCTTTTTCGGCATGTACAAAAAAAAAAAAAAAAAGTAAAAAAAAGTGAATGTAACCATGTCGGAAATAAACTGAATAAATAAAATAAAAAATTAATAGAAACTCAGGGTTTCTTCGATAAAACCTGCGAGCAACCAGGTTTAGTTCACGGACAATGTTGCCATGGTAACATACTCAGAGAAGAACATACCACGCATTTAGGAATGAGATACTCAGAGTTTCCCTCATTTGAGCCTGAACATACTCAGAGTTTAAACATAACCTGCTTTATGGAATACCCCTCAGGTGTCATTTTGTAATTTTTTCCTGAAAAAGATATATTTTTTGGAGTTATATTGTGAATTTGTGCTGCCATTTTGCATTTTTTTTTTTTAATAATATTTCTGTATTTCTGTTGTTTTGCTAATTTTTGGATTGGTTTTGTGTATTTTCTTTGTTTTTCTCCTGTCTTTTTCTGTGGTTTCCTGCAATGTTTTTAATTCTTTGTCATTTTTTATGTATTCTTGCTTTTGTTTTATGTATTTTTCTGTCATTGTGTACATTTACTAGGGCCGCTAGTTGCTTATGACTGCCCTTGGGATAACCTACCCCTGTTTGGAAGCCACTGGCCTATATTTTAGTTTTTGTTGAAATGTCATGCATTTGGTCCAGAGCGTTAGCCATCTTGCCTTTGTTTGAACTTTTGTTGAAATAACATTTTTACCCAAACTAACCCCAGACAATAACAACTAAATTGGCTCCCTGATAAAGGGACACCTGGCAGACTTGTTATTCAGGAGACGTCTTACATGGAGAGAGATTTGACCTTGGGGACGTGGCAGTGTCTGTGGAATCCTCGAGCGCAGACAGAGCAGATGATTAAAGACTCAGACGACGTGCACACAGAGCAGGAAAGAACTTCAAGAGAAAACGGCGACTCTGGAAGTAGCAAAGGCTCCATTAGATCCAAACCATCCTCTACAGGACTATTCAGGACGGTGTCCATTATCACACAATCCTGGTCCATCTCATCTGTAGAGTCTGTTAGGTCTATAAAGTCTGAGGATGGATGAGGGGTTGGGGACTGATACGCCTCAGTTTCCTTCAAGTAATTTTGATCGTTGCTTTCTTCAATAACCACATGAAAACTGGGCAGTGGGCACCCTGGCTTGTGGTTGGATACTGGGATTCTAAGCAGAGACACTCGTGGATCAAACAGCTTCATTTTGAAGTCCTGATGTTCAATCACAGTTCCCAACTCTGCCCTTTCAGCAGTAGATAGTTTGTCTTCTGCTTTGATATCATATGTGGAGGTGATCTGTTCATATTCCTCTGTGGTGGTGGTTGTTGGTTCATTTTCATCTGGTTCAGGATCTTCTGGCACTGTTGAGGTAGGTTCATTGTCAGCTGTTGCAGGTTCAGATATTACTTTGGTTGTAGATTCTCTTGGTTTTGGTTCAGGTTCTTCAGACACAGTGGTGCTTGGTTCATTGTCCACATTGTCTTCTTGATGTAAATTGCAGCCAAGAGTCTGATCACCAGAGGAGACTGGATCCAATGTATTTGAGGTGTTATCTTCCGAGTCATCACTGAGACTTGTATTTTTGGATAAAGTATAAAGAGCTACTGTAGGAAACTGAGGCACAACTGGGATGCACAAAGTCTCAGAGTTGGTTAGGACGAGAGAGCCCTGGACGTTGAAGGGTAGAGCCCTTACATTTGGAAGTAGTTCTGTTTGGGGAACAGTGAGGACAGGACAGGGTCCTCCTAATGACGGGATGCTGGGAGCCATGGTTTTTACCAAGGACCCGACTGAAGCTGAGACAGTGTTTGGGCTGGGGACCCCGGGAGCCTGATGTTTGGGGGCTGTGTTAGCCTCGACAGAATTTTGGGTTCGAACACCCACGGCCTGTATGGAAGTCGGGACGGGGAACTGCAGAGCTTGAAAGACATTTGGGCTGGGGACAATAGGAGGCTGTACAACATTACGGCCGGATACCATAGGAGTCTGGACAATGTTCCAGCTGGGGACCCTGGGAGCGATATTGTGGCCAAGGACCCCTGTAGTCTGGACAAAGGTCGGGCTGGGGAAAATGGGAGTCTGAACAAGTTTAGGGCTGGATACCATGGGCGCCTGGACAAGATTAGGGCAAGATACCATGGGAACTTGGACAACATTAGGGCTGGATAGCATGGGAGTCTGTACAACATTCCAGGTGGGGACCATGGGAGGGACATTGTGGCCAAGGACCCCTGTAGTCTGAACAGAGGTCGGGCTAGGGAAAATGGGAGCCTGGACAACATTAGGGCTGGATACCATGGGAGCCTGGACAACATTAGGGCTGGATACCATGGGAGCCTGGACAACATTAGGGCTGGATACCATGGGAGCCTGGACAACATTAGGGCTGGATACCATGGGAGCCTGGACAACATTAGGGCTGGATACCATGGGAGCCTGGACAACATTAGGGCTGGATACCATGGGAGCCTGGACAACATTAGGGCTGGAGACCAAGGGAGCTTGGACAACATTAGGGCTAGATACCATGGGAGCCTGGACAACATTAGGGCTAGATACCATGGAAGCCTGGACAACATTAGACGTAGAGACCAAGGGAGCCTGCACAAGATTAGGGCTGGATACCGTGGGAGCCTGGACAACATTAGGGCGAGATACCATGGGAGTCTGAACAACATTAAGGCTAGATACCATGGGAGTCTGAACAACATTAGGGCTAGATACCATGGAAGCCTGGACAACATTAGGGCTGGAGACCATGGGAGCCTGGACAAGATTAGGGCTGGAGACCATGGAAGCCTGGCCAAAATTAGGGCTGAATACCATGGAAGCCTGGACAACATTAGGGCTAGATATCATGGAAGCCTGGACAACATTAGACCTGGAGACCAAGGGAGCCTGGACAAGATTAGGGCTGGATACCGTGGGAGCCTGGACAACATTAGGACAAGATACCATGGGAGTCTGAACAACATTAAGGCTAGATACCATGGGAGTCTGAACAACATTAGGGCTAGATACCATGGAAGCCTGGACAACATTAGGGCTGGAGACCATGGGAGCCTGGACAACATTAGGGCTGGAGATCATGGGAGCCTGGACAAGATTAGGGCTGGAGACCATGAGAGCCTGGACAAAATTAGGGCTGGAGACCATGGGAGCCTGGACAACATTAGGGCTGGAGACCATGAGAGCCTGGACAAAATTAGGGGTGGACACAATGGGAGCCTGGACAAGATTACGGGTGGATACCATGGGAGTCTGGACAACATTAGGGCTGGATACCATGACAGCCTGGGTGGGGGCCCTGGCAGCGACATTGAGGCCGCGGACCCCTGTAGTCCTGATAAAGTCTTGACTGGAAAAAGTGGGAGCCTGGACCAAATGCTGGCTTGAATCTCTTGTAGCCCGGGCACAAGTCGAAATAGGAGCCCGGACCAGGTTCTGGTCAGGGACTCTTGAAGCCTTTTGGATATTTTGGACCCTGCAAGTCTGGTTGACGTAATGGCTGGGAACCGAAGGAGGCTGGTTAATCTTTGGGATTGAACCTTCCAACAGACCTGCAATAAGGGGACATCTGACTTCTGGTGGGATTTTGGCAAAAGTCGTAGTACTTTTAGAAAATGTCAAATCACGGGAAGACTGGGTGGGATTGGCTATTTGATTTGGGGAAACAGGTTGAGGAGAATATTGTATCTTTTTTGACACTGTGGCATTGGGATTAGTGACAGAAAGTGAAGAACCACTGAAGGAAGTATTGGGAACAGTTTGACATACAAAATTAGAGTTACTTTGAAAATGGGGGGACAAAGCCGTCTGAAAGGAGGTAACACAATGGGAAGACAAATACGGAGGAGGGATCGTCTCGGGGTACGATACACTGTAGTTTGACAGGTCAATAGTGGGACCCAACAAGTCCGTTTCAGACCTCCTAGTCTGGATTTTGGAGCTGGATTTCTGTGAACAAACTGAGGGAAGACTCTTGTTCGGGGCATGAATTGTTGCAATGGAAGTTGTGGAACTGCTTTGAACAACCGGGTCAGTGATCACATTAGTAGGTCCTCCAACAAGCAAAGAGGAGTCCATACTGGTCGTTTGTTTGGCATCGGCGTCACAGGTGGATGTGTTTTGATGGAGGACACTGGAAGTGAAACTGCAGGATGATGTGGAAGCAGAGGAAGTGGAACAAAGCTCTGATGAGGATGACTTTGCTGGTATGATGGTATCAGATTGAGCAACATTGTCCTTAATGGCCTCTTCTTGAGGCACAGCGAAGGGGATCCAACCAGTTTGAAGAAACACTGAAAACCAAAAGACAAACAATCTGAATGTATGACATCTAAAAAGCTGCATCAGTACCACCATAAACCATCGTTACTGACAACCCCTTACAGGAGACCGTGGCTCGGGTGGTAGAGGGGTTGTCTTCTGATCCAGCGGTTGGGGGTTCAATCCCAGTCTATGTGTCCTTGGGCAATGGTTGATTAGTGCCTTCCATTGCTAGGTTAACGTTAATGCTAGGTTAATGCTATCACTAGGTTATTGCCCTTGCATTTTGTTGTAATTGTGTTTCGTTGCTTATGTGATGAGGAGCTTTTTCCTAGTCCTACACTGTGCACTCTACTATGGGAACACAGTCTAGGATCTGCCTTTTTTCCCCTCTCCTTTCCTCCTATTTTTCCATGTAAACATGATGGCGCCTCAGATGGCGTGTTGGTGCGCATGTTCTTTGCACCAACTGCCAAGTTAAATTCCTTGTACTGTGTTAAACTGTACCTGGTGTCCTATATTTGGTCTCTCTTCCTTTCCAAAGGAAATCCTAAAACAATCCCTGCAGAAAAGTCATTAATAATAATTCAAAATAACCCATAATCACACGATGCCACAACCTGCGCTAATGCTCTACATAAACACAGAGGTGACTCCGCTCCGTCTCCACCTGTCAGCACTCAGAGCCCTCATGTCACCGGTAACTTACCGGTAAGGATGTGTAATGTGTGAATAAATGAGAATATATACGCAGATAAAACAAAGCTATTGCTGATCATGTGAACAGTTTGGGAAAACAGAGATGAGTGAAATAAATAAATGATGTGGAGGAAATACAGAAGGAAGTGAGGAAATGTGACGTGTTTGTTTGTGTGCTGACAAAGCGACTCTGAAAATGGATGGATGGATGGATGTGTGTGTGTTGCTACTGGAGCACTGGGTTGTGAATGTGTGCTTCAATGTAAAGTCCTATGTTTGGTCCTGGTTTCTTTCTCACATGGTTAAAGACCGCACCATGCTTCACTTGAGCCGAACCGAGACCTACATTTTTCAGACGACCAGAGTTTGCTTGTTAGCTCCGCACCAGAGTTCCAGTGACGTTTCACATATCGCAAAAAGACCGGAGAATCCGAGGAAGCGAAGCATGATGGAAAAAACAAAGAGGCATGTGTGAAAGCACCGTAAAAGAAAACTTTAGATGATCGAATAAAACTTTGTTACTAATTCCTGTCATACAAGTCTTTCGAGTCAATAAATCAACTTTGGTGCGATTATCTACGACACCAGTGCTGATATTTCAGCACAACGGAATGACCTCGAGTGTGATATTGCTTGATTCTTACATGGCTTAACACAATTACAAGTCCTACAACGAGGAGCATCCATTATTTTTTCCAAAGAAGTATTTTTGCCTTCACAGAAGTATGAAGGATGGTTCCACCAACTTACCCATTCTCTCTATTATCTCAGACGTTTTCTGTTGAGTACATACTAATAAGTGAGACATGGTTGAAGGAGGAGACAAATCCTGATCCCTTGTGATCTTCAGGATTTCCTTTATCTGTGAATGAGAAATGAACCAAGGTCATGAGGAGGAGATGTTTTCGCTTGTCTGACGTCAACGTGCTTGTGTGTGTGCGTGCTGAATTATTAGTTTAATCTTAGGTGAGTCTGTTCTATCTAAGAGAAAGTGTTCAAAGATATGCACTGAGTATTAAATCAACTGGTGATTTGGGCTTCTCCATTATAGAAAAAACAATTATCACGATTATTTTAGTCATAATTGAAATCACGATAATTTATAAATCAAAAAGTTATTCATTTTTTGTACAAAACAATATAAATTATATGTTCTTAAAACATAAATACAATCCTTCAAACACTACAATCAAGTATGTTCACTTTAGCACAAAACAAAAAATACAAAAAATGGATTTGAATGCAAATAATAAAAAGGTGCAAAGCAGCAATACAAATATTATTTAAGTATGTTCCCTTCTGTAAACAAATGCAGTGCACTGCAACTGAACTGCTACGGACACTAAAAAGTAGTCAGTGCCTTAGTAGAGATACATACTACTGCACTTTATGCATATTTGTTTATATTAAATTAAAATCTTTAAATGTTTATTTTCACTAAAACATTATGACAAATGATTTTAGGTGTCGCAGATTTAGGATATGGGCTGGGATAAGATATTTTTTTTAAATGTAAAGTGGATCTTCGAAAAATGTTACGTAATGGTTAAATTGTACAAACACGTTTTTCGATTATTTAAAGTTGTTAGTGAAATAGGAACACGGGGTTTTCCTGTGAAATGTAATGAAAATGAAACGATTACATGAATTAGGAGAAATAAAGTGTTGCATTTGGAAACCTCAAGTCAAAACATGAAACTTTAGTATATAAGTGCGTTTTAAACGGGTAGCCCTTCAGACTGTTCACTAGCTTTGAAGTAGCTCAGAGTTTCAGAAAGGTTGGTGACCCCTGCTGTAATAAATATTCTTTGAACACTTAAAGGAGCACAGGGCAGGATATGCGAAAAATAAACATTCATTTTAAGCTTTTTTTATTGCTAATGATGATGAAGCCCTCACAACCAAAGAGAATGAACCCACACACATTTTTCCCTATTGCATTGAACAGATTGTGTGATACATATTTATTCTGCTGTTCAGGGGCCAATTTCGCAGCACAGCTCTGCAGACGTAATGTCAAATGACGCTGGTACGCCTTCTCGACGGCTTGCAGAGGCGTCCCAATACCGGAAATAAAGCACAATGAGAAGAAGACGGCTTGGAGACTGAAATAAGACGAGCACCGTGGACTAAACTACTGTTTGGTTCCACAGATGTATGCAGAGGCATGTGCACAGGTCTTGCAGTAAACTGTCACATGAACGGCAAGTAAATACTGTAAATAACCGTGTCACAGTTAGAGTGTGGATCGGGCCGCATTTTCTCGTCCGAGACCGACCCAATAGTGAAAACCTAATTTTTTCCTTAAAGAATATTTTAAGGGTAAGTACTGATTCTATAAACAAACAACTGTTAATGTTGTATGGGGTGTATTAATCATTCATTCATTATTCTGCAAAAGAAATGCTTATTTAACCATTACAGCTATTAGCCTGTTCTGACATGTCACACCTGTTTACAGCTTTTTGTAAAGACACAGATGCAAAGCAAATGTTAAGTGATACCCAAAACAACACCTGTTTTCCACAGAAGGTGCTAAAACTATCACCTCGAGGTGTAAGAAGTCACACTTTACTTAACAGGAAAACAACGCCTTGTTATGTATCAAGTGTTAACCACAAACAACAACAACTAGTATGGAAACCACCCTTTGTGAACACCTGTTACGCCAGCTGGGCCATGACATCTGTGTGAACTTTTGTCCTATTTTTCTATTCGCATAGGTGGTCAGATCATGTATTATGACATATTATCACGCCATGCTTCAGGCTATTTATACCACTGATATATTGTGTTCGGGGGCTTCTCTTACATGGACATTCTAGTTGTTCATGAAACCCCCTTCTTTCTCAATCGGCTGATAGTTTAAGACTTTGATACTTTGAAACTTTTTTTTTGATTGACTTTTAATTTTTGTAAACCTACAATAAAAATTCATTAACTATTAAGAAGCCTACTTGATTAAATTAACCGCCTGCAAACACCCACATCTGAGACGGCGCCTGAGTGGAGGACACACTTCTAGGCCTCTGGTAAGTGAGCCTGCCCTTGGTATCCTCTTAATAGGGGTGCCCGGGGTGGGCTAACTCATGCTGTTGTAAAAAAGAGTTGTTTCCAGCTTCGACCTATATTGGATGGGTCTTAATATCAATCCCACAAAACTATAGCGAGACTACTCAGAGACCAAAAATAGGATAGACTTCCAATAGGAGGAAGTACATTTAGTCCTTTTCTTTATTAGATAACAATAATAGAGGATAGGCAGCCAGCTTCGGTGACAAGGTAGAGGGGGAATTCTTGTTTGAGTATGACAGTTTTAGATCCCCTGCCGTTATAAAGTCCCGCAGGCTAAAGACAGTTAATGTCAACATTAGATCAGCACATGGGTAACAAGCGAACGTCAAACACAAACAGGGATGCAGTGCACGCAAGAGACCCATGGGATTTATTTCCATAATACATGTATCAAAGATAAGGATATACCATGTTATTATTCCTCTGCTCCATCCTCCCTCCACTGGGATCCTGTTCTCACTGTTTCAGTTAAAGCTGCATTCTCCAGGGCTACAGCAGCTGCAGCAGGAAAGGAAGAACGCTGCATGCAAACCAAAATATCAGCTGTGCTCCGGTGATAAACAGTTGATGCGCGCCCCCGCAGCGGCTTGGCTGATGACTGCCGTTACCCTAACCACTGTGGCGTCACTATGGAGTCTGATTTCTCAATTATGTTATTTTTGTAACTGTTCAGTGTCATAATTGAAATTGCAATTGAATTACAATTGTTTGTTTTGTCTTTAACCCTTTGTCTTTTTGTCATTGTGTCAGTCACAAATGAAACCTGCACTGTACCTTCTTCCAGTTCATCAAGACCATCCAAAACTCAGTGGTGGACTGAGATTCTTCACAGGCTTCCATTATTTCCGCATGATTCCGCTGCAGCTGCTTCAGCGCCTCCATCCGACTGACGATCTGCTTACTCTCCAGGTTGCTCTTCTCCTGCACGCAAAACACATTATAGAAACCAGCAATGAGCTAAATGTAACAAAAAACTATAGCTCTGTTTGAGTGAGAAAAACAAGTGGCGGGGCCATACCCAAGTTGGACTGACTGCAACAAGAAATGCTGTATTTTCATCATTTTTAGGCAGGGCTACCGGACTCAAAACACCACTCACTTTGTTCTTGTTGTTGTTCTTCTTGCTGTGTACACTAGTTAAAATCACTAATCGTCTGTTATTCGTGAGAGGATCGAGCTGAAATTTGGTAGCTATAATCTATGGATGGGTATGCATTGACGCTCAGACCCCGAATTTTGATTTAGGGCCCAGGGGGGCCCAAAAGAAAAAAATAAACGAAAGTCAATTTTTCATTTATTTGCGAGTCAAATATTACAATGGTTGGTGATACCGAGTCATTGGCACATACCAATATATAAATGGGGCCCATTACCCCGTACGTGTCACGGGGGCACCACAACTACTCCTCTGTTAGTTCTCGTTAGATCTGAATGCAGTTTGGTAGGAATGCTCTATAAATAAATATGATGAAACGCTCAGAGATCTTTTTTTGAAATGCGGCCCACCTCCCATTTCTGGTCATTTCCAAATTTATGGGAACATAGTCGTGTGATATATCGTTTCAAAGGTAATGCAACGTAGATTACGATTATGCCTCCCACAATTCAATTAGAGGCCTGACGGGCCCACCCCTCTTTTTTCGGCTATTTCCACTAAAGTCGTTTTCTCATTTATTTGTGAGTCAAATCTTGCGACAGTTGGTGTTATCGAATCATTGACACATACCAATATATGTGTGGTGATTAGCTCTCCCATCCACTAGGTGTCAGCCTGAGTTCTACTGGTGTCTACAGTTATATTGCATAGACACACAGGAGTAAGTGTCGTAGAAGAATAATGTTATGAGCTGTTCCTGTTTACATTAAAAGGTGGAGTCTCACGTTTTATTGAAAACATTACAATAAGAATGGGGCCCATTACTCCGTATTCTGATGTAGCTGGTTATGATTTACAGTCCACATAAACAGGACTGAATCATAACATAATCTAACCACTAGAGCAGACATGGGCTCGTCTGTGAACGGTCACATTTACAGACCTTGGAGTCACTGTTACTTACCATTAAACGGAAAGAGATATGTCACCTTTATAAGTGCTGACTAGGCCACTGGGAGTGAGGCCCAAGGCCAAGACAGGCTGACTTGATAATAATGTATCATGTTTTTCTACAGTCAGTGTCTTCTCCTCGTCCTTCTCTCTCTGCTCTGTTTCAGGTGTCGTGAAGCTGATGATGTCAGTTCCTGATCTGTGGTTCACGACTCAACTAGTCTGAGACACTCTGATGTTCTATCTCTCTATCCTGTTCTGTTGGTCCTTCTGTCCTCTAACCACAACCAGTCCACGCAGATGGCTGCCACCTCTGAACCTGGTTCTAACAGAGATTTCTTCCCGTTAAAAGGAAGTTGTTTCTTCTTCGTTAAATGCTTGTTCATGTGGATCTTTCTTATTATGAATTTTATATTTTGATAAGCGCATTGAGATGACTTTGTTGTAAATTGCGCTATACAAATAAACTTGAATTGAATTGAACAATTAACCTTATTGTGTGTTGAAAGACAATACTTTACCCCGATCTCTCTGACGATGTCCATCATCTTGGTTTTAAGATGTTTTATGGTCATGTTGAAGAAATGAAGCAGGTCTTTCCTCAGGTGAGCTTTACTCTTTTCAATGTACTTCAACCTAAAACCAAACACAAACACATACAGTACACATGCACGGCTTGTGTTTTTAACTACTTACTAATACTTTTACTGATACGTTTACTAAAGAAAACTCAAATAAAACTCTGAAACACATTAATAAGCACTGATTAGAGCTGGGTATCGCCAGGTACCTTGCGATATGATAAATCACAATATTTTTGCCCTTGATCAGAATCAGAATTCCTTATTAATCCCAGGGTGAAATTGCTTTTATTACAGCCACTTAAGAAAAAAAAAAAACCAAATAAAAGAATAAAACGTTTAACAAAGATGAAAGAAAGAATAAATGTTAAAGAAGTGTTTAATTAAGTACAAGACTGTTAAAAATAAGGATTAGATACACACACATTGCAGTAGTAAAAATATAAAGCAAGATAGATAATACTAATAATAATAATACTAATTATATTGTCAATCAATTTCACATGAATGACAGCCCAGTAAAACACACACGCACAATATTTGGCGCCAGTGAATCCATAACGTATCGCGTGACAAAACCTTGCGATATATCGTAGCGATATTTTGGCACAACCTTACCACTGATCTAAACTAGGGCTGGGCAATATATCGAGAATCAAGCTATATCAAGTTTTCTATTTTGGTGATATAGAAAATTACAATATCGCATATATCTATATATATATATATATATATATATATATATATATATATATATATATATATATATATATATATATATATATATATATATTCATATTTTATTCTGTATTCAAATACTAACTTTAATACAAACCTTAGTCAGATATATTACTGTGCATCCTAACCCAGGCCTTCATCGAAACAAGCTACACTACAGAACTCACTCACACGTGCTGTCCCTTACAGGAGAAAAAGCCAAAAGTGATACATTTTGTGCAGCTGTTTGTTAATAAATGTCCCCAAAATAAATAAATAAATAAATAAATAAATAAAAGTCCCATTGTGAATTTTTTTTGCCTTGTGTACTGTATTTTGTTGTCCTATGAATTTTCATTGTTCTTTTGTGTGTTTTTTTCTGAGTCGTTTTGTGTATTCATTTATTTGTATGTACTGCATGTTGTTCTTTGATTTTTGTTGTTAAATTGTGCATTTTTTTTCTTTTTGTGTTTTTTTGTGTATTTTTTTGTGCCGTTGGTTTTTTTTGTGTGTATTTGTGTTGTTCTTTTGTGTATTTCACTGTTAATTTCCATCATTTGTACATTTACATTTGAGTGGTGCTATGTGCCCATGTTTGTGATACATGCACATTTTTCAGTCGCTGTGAGCAGGTTTTTGGACAGAGAATCGTGGTGTATCCCTAATACAAACTGTAGAACAGAGGCGTGTCATTGTGTAACTGAGCATCTACCTTGTCTCCATGTCTCTCAGACTCCGGTTCACCGTGTCTGCCTGAGCTCTGATTGGGTTAACGGCCGCTAACATGTGCTTCTTCACGTTGGCCATGGATTCGCTGACAAACTGGTAGCTGAAACAGGAAGTGAAAGATGGTGGACGTGATGGAACTGTACGAAGATGAGGGTGGAAGATACGATCAGTGAATTAACTCAGGACCGTGTGAAAATAACCACACATATCACGCCAGGGTTGGGCTCAATTATCATTGTAATTGTAATTGTGTAGCATTACAATTTAAGACTTGGTTTATTCACACAAGGTTTATTAGGAAATCTTTATAAGCTATTGCTAGGTTAGTGTTTAGCTAATTAATGCTACATTAATGCTATTGCTAGGTTGATGTTAGGGTAATTATTGCTACGTTAATGCTATTGCTAGGTTAGTGCAAATGTTCGACTAATGCAATTGCTAGGTCATTGCTAATGCTTAGCTTATGCTATTGCTAGGCTAATGTTAATACTAGGTTAGTAAAAATGCTAGGCTAATGTTATTGCTATGTCCCTGATATGTTAGTGTTAATGCTAGGTTAATGCTAATGCTAGGTAAGTGCTAATGCAAGGCTAATGCTATTGCTAGGTTAATGCTAATACTAGGCTAATGCTAGATAAATGTTTATGTATGTGCTAATACTAGGTAAGTGTGAAGGCTATTGCTAGGTTAATGCTAATGTTAGGTAAGTGCTAATGCGTGGGTAATAGGGATGTAACGATTAATCGTAAGGCAGTTAAAAATAGATTCATAGGTATCACGGTTGATATCGATTTTCTGACAATTGAATCGCAGTACTTTTTTTAACCAGCAGAGGGCGCTATCCGGAAGTGTTGGCGGTGGGCGGAGTCTGCTAATACTTTCTTTCTGGCTGCCTTCTACTCTTAAATATGTTAATAAATGATTCATTACCCCTTTAGCACCGAAAGAATATCTGTAATATTACTTGAATATCTGCAAAAGTCACGTTTTTCTATTAGCTCTGTCTGCTAGCATAGCTTCTCTTCTTCACTGCTAGAATATCTGCATGCCAACCGACCACTGTGTTACCAGCGCCCTCTGCTGGTCCAAACAAATATGACGTAAATCAGTGCAATGACATATTTTTCTTTTTTTAAAGTCCAATTGTAAAGGCACAAAATAAATTTTCAGTTGCACTTTTAAAAGAAAAACTATTATGCAGTTTTGCATTGTTTATTATAGAACCAGAATTTAAATTAATAGGCTTCAATTTCATTTGTATTATTCCTTTGTTTATTTAATTCAAGATTTATTTTTAGTTAAATTGCATTGTTTTGAATAGTTTATCAAGGAATTCTTTTGACAATGAAAAATAAAAGGAAAATAATACAGTATTTTCTAATTTTTCCCCAAAAAAAAAATTTGTCTACAGTCCCATTTTGTAAATGAAAAAACCGTGAGAGAATCGTATCGTGAACCCAGTATCGTGAATCGAATCGTATCGGGAGTTGAGTGAATCGTTACATCCCTAGTGGGTAATGCTATTGCTAGGTTAATACTAATGCTAATTTAATGCTATTGCTAGGTAAGTTATAATGCTAGGCTAGTGCTATTGCTAGGTTATTGCTATTGCCAGGTTAATGCTAATGCTATATTAATGTTATTGCTAGGCTAATGCTAATGCTAGGCTAGTGCTATTACTAGGTTCATGCTAATATTAGGTAAGTGCTAATGCTTAGTTACTGCTATTGCTAGGTTAATGCTAATGCTACGCTGAAGCTATTGCTAGGTAACTTCTAATGCTAGGCTAATGCTATTGCTTGGTTAATGCTAATGCTAAATAAGTGCTAATACTTGGTTTCTGCTATTGATAGGGCAATGTCATTGCTAGGTTATTGCTAATGCTAAGTTAATGCTATTGCTAGGTTACCTGTGGTTCATGTGGTTCATCAGCTGACAGTCCTTGCAGGTGAACGTCTTACAGGTGAGACAGATGAGATCCAGCAGCTCAGATGGATGCTGATCACAGTGTTTGCTCTGAGGTCCTGGTTTATCTGAACATTACATGAATTAGGATGAATGTGAGATCTAAACCTGCTGGTCGAGCCGCTGCCTCACCTTGTACCAGCTGGTTGTGGAGTCGATGGTTTCTGGTCAGAGAGACTCGTCGATGAGCCAGCTCGCATTTATCACACAGACCTCCATTACAGTCCAAACACCAGACGGCAGCAGCGGCAACGTCACAGTTACCACACAGCTGAGGAGAGAGTTAGGATGGCATTACAGTAGGAGTGGGATCTCCAAAATTGATAGCACTTCTCTCTCTTGCTCCGCGCTGCAGTTGAGGAAACGGTGCCCGCTCATGCAACTTGGCTGCGGGTAATGCAACTTTGAATGCGTGGGGTATAAACATCAATGTGCTCCTTTGGAGTGAGTGTGGTCCGCTATGAACTGAGCCAGACATAACGAGCCGCTCACTGAGTGCGCGCAGACATTGAAAGCAGCAGTAAAAAGGAAGAACGTGCTGAGCTCAGCGATAGAACGTACATGCTCATCAGAATCATCATGGAGGGACCAGAACTGATGGACTATGATGCCAGGACAGATGTTCAGCTGTGGTTCACCCAGGGCAGGGGTCTGCAACCTGCGGCTCTGGAACCTAATGTGGCCCTTTGACTCTTATGCAATGGCTCCCTATAGCTTTAAAAAACACTATTGAAATAAATATTTTTTTTTACAGAAGCTATTAATGATTAATGACAAATAAAATATAACAATTTGTTAACCTAAAAAAAATCACGTTGTGCAATGACTCAGCACGTTCCTATTTCACCTCCTACAACATCTACAGACCATCAACTTTCCTGCACCTGTGGCTAACCTTAAGTTTTAAATCCCTGGTAAGATAATTAAACCAACAAAAAGACTATTCTGGAAGAAAATAGAGATTTTAATTGTGTGGGAACAGATTCATTTAACTACCAATATACAGGTTAAATATGCATGTTTTATGTGTGGCAAGAAATGAGCAATTAGCATGTGTTGATCACATGATCATGTGTTATCAAGTTACTTTTTGTAGTCTTTCAAACATATTAACTAAAAAACAAATCTTTATATAACATTGTGTTCATGTAAACTGAGATGTGTAAGAATTTGAAGATGAAGATACTGTTTTATTTCTTGATATCAATTTATTTTATTTTATTTTAAACTGTTTTTAAGTTGCCATTTACATGATCAATGAAAATCAAATCAAACATTATTCTATATAATTTTAACTGTATAGAATTTAATACACTGTATTGTCATTATTGAGAAGGTATTTTTTCAGCTCCAGGAGGACTTTAATCTAGATGAGATGATGTTAAATTGTTCCTTGGAGAGTTTTTTTTTCCTGCTTGCTCTCAGAGGAGAAGAATGCTATTTTTCCCGCTTGCTGCTCTTTTGTCTTGTTCAAATCTAACAGGAGCCTCTCTCAGCATCCTGATCCTGAATCTAATCATGGAATTGATTATCTGTTTTCTCTTCGCTTTTGGTCAAATCTCTCTACTAGAAGGACGGGCAATGGGAGAGTTTGCAAGTCCCGAGGACATGGAAGACCTCCACCACCACAATGGAATTTATGATATTGGGTCTTCTGCTGATTGGATCTGGCATTTTCCTGATCTATCGCAAAATTGGATTACGATGGCAGCACTATTGGAAGCCGTCGTTAACGACGAAAGGAGCCAAACTCTCCAAGGACGGAATGTTGATAAGACGCTCTGACCTAACCCTCACTTTTCATGTACACCTGGACCTGCTAACGAACTCTCGAGGTCATCTCTATGTGAGAGTCTGATTAAACAGGCTTATCTCAACGAATACTTTCACTCCTACTACATCACTACATATCCTGTCTTTGTCACCGTCTCCTCTGGCTCCACCCCCTCCTCCTTCCGAGCGGTTGGCAGTAGGAGGCGTGCCACAAGGGCAGCGCCATACTGTGGCTGACCTGTGAACTACCCATCCTAAAGATCCATTCCCTGTGCCAACGTGCTGTTGTATAGAATTGTATGTTATGTTTGTTGGTTTTCGATGCAATGTTTGCTGAAGAGTTTTTTCATGATCTCAAACTCCGCCCCTCTCTACGAGGGCCCAGTTTGGTTTTTGCTTTTTTTTTTTTTTACCTCTTCTTCCTCCTTATTGTTTCATATTTCTCATCTAAGAAACAGAGTGCTGCTCTTGCTGGCTGCCCCCCAGTACTCCCGTACCTGTCCTCCATGTGATACTGTATGTTAATGTCCTTTATGTTTCTTGGTCAGGATGTAACTGAAACTGAATTTCCCCTCGGAGATTAATAAATATAATCAATCAATCAAAGGTTGCAGACCCCTGACCAGGGGAAGAGGGTTAGGAGACCCCACTATAAGAACTGGACCCTCTGAATTTAATACCATGGGGTGAAAAAATACAAATGCTAAGTTGGTTATGCTACTGTTAACTTGATTCAAGTACAGCATTTCTGCAAAAAAAAAAATTAAAAACAGAATACATGAAACCTGCTTTGGTGTTAATTAAAAAAAAAAAATAAATAAAAAAAAAAATTGTTACGTCTTCTTTTAAATCTGTATAAAATAAATGACCTGTTATTTCAGCCACTGGTTGTTGCAGAAAAACTTAATACTGACACCAAAACATTAAGCAAATATATCTCAAGTCATAATCAATCTTTACTTCATACAAAACTACGGTACGCCAGTTAAGTCAACTATTCATTAGCTTGCGTGGCTATGTTGTACACTCCCCCCACCCTCGCTCAAAAAAAAAGGATAAAAGGGTGCGACCAAATTGTGTGCTGGTGCAACCAACTGAGAAAGATAGTGTAGAGCTCTGTGTGGTGTGTATTGTTTAGATAAAGGGCTGGGATACAAAACATCTAACTGACCTTTTAATGCTGTTCTGAAAAGTAGCAAAAGCAGCAACTCCTGAAACGAGTATTTTGTGTGGTTTGGATGTGGTAAACAGGAACTGAAGTTTTATTTTAAACAGCGGAAGTGAAATCATTCATTCATCTTTACGAGGCGATGACTAAAAATTACCCTGAAGGAAATTTAACATTTACAGCCAAAAAAGTTACCTGCAAACTGGGAGCGTTTACTGGTTCCTTTGGCGTCTCCATGTTTCTCCTCCTGTGAGATAAAGTAGATTCTGGTAAGAATCAATAAACAGATTTACAAAACACAGAAATGTTCTCAGGAAACTATCAAAAGCTATAATAATATACAGTATACAATATAACATAATATAATCATAGCTGTGGAAACTAATACATTTTTATCAGTTTAACGTATTATTTAACGTAGGTGTTCATGTACATGTACTGTATTTATATATATATATATATATATATGTATGTACTTGTGCAATCGGACGCATGTGTGTGTGTGTGTGTGTGTGTGTGTGTGTGTGTGTGTGTATATTGATATATGCTAAATTTCGTACATAACTTTTTCCCCTTTTATAACACTCATAACTTAATTGTAAATTTTGTTAAACATGTACAGTATATAGTTAAACGCCTATTTTTATTTTTACTTTATCTTATTGTTTTGCACATCACAAATGTAGCTATTTTTTTAAACATTTAATCTTTTTGTGTGTACATCGTTCTATGTCACACTTTGTTTGGCAATGCGAGAGAGCGAGAGAGAGAGAGATTTGGATTTTAACGATTCTGATTCCGATTCTCAAAATCGATTCCTGTTCTAAACAATTCTCGATTCCGATTCTTTGCGCCACTATATTGAAGTGACTGCAGTTGTGTTCGCTGTGAACGCACCTTTATACAAACCCCGGGTAAACAAATGGAGCAAAGAGGGCGGAGTAATACAAACCGCAGAAACAAACTAATACGGGCATTTAGGACCGAAAAACAAATCGAAATACAAACATCTCTTTTTAACAGTTCCAGTTCTCAGGGCCCAAACCTAATCATCAATGAGTCCGTCTACTCAGGAGGTGGGGCGTCCAATCAAATCTGACGTTGCACACCACTGAACCAAGCAGCAGCCATGTTCAAAGTCTCAGCTCTGTCTGTCCTTGAACCGCAGAGATATTTGAGCCACACACACCCAGAGATTCCATGCTTTAAAGATAGATGTATTTCTGTTGTCCCATTGTGCATTATTTTCCTCCTTTCGTGTGTTTTGTTGTCCTGTTAAGTATTTGTGTTCTTCTCTTGTGTGTTTCTCTGTTAATTTGTGCTTCATATTAATTTTGTGTATTTTTTGCTCGTCATTTTGTGCATTAACTTTTGGGGGCCGCGAGTTGCCCATGTTTGTGACACACGCACAACTTTTATGTTTGTTTTTTTTTTTTTTACCTAAAGCACAGTGATGTTATTCTATGAATTTCTACCATGAACTGTCTTCCTGGTAAGACTTTGTTTGAATTAAAACTATCGGTATTTATATTGTATATCGCCATTTTGATAAAAAAATATTGAAACCTGAATTTTGCTCCATATCGCCCGGCTCTAGTTAAAATTGCTTGTTTTCCCACACCTAAAGCTGAATAGCAAGCACCAGTTGTTTTGTTTTTCTCGTGCTTAGTCCACACTCTGCTTCAGAAAGAAATCCCCTTCAAAATAAATGAACTAAATCTACATAATTGCATATATTTTGGGGCCCACGACCCACTGAAAGGCAGTCTACGACCCGCACGTTGAGAAGCATTTCAAAATTGAGGAATTTAAACTATGAAAAGTGTATTAATTCATTAACTTGTACTTATTATTATTAAAACTATGATGAAAAAGATAAGTAGTTGAACAGTTAATGCAGTTGTAGACACTGGTACTACACAGACTTTAGCTCGGATTTACCTCCTGACTTTGTCTTTTCTCTCCCCTCAACGACCTCCTCGACACAGCCACACATTAAAAAGTTCCTCTAAAAGGTCCGAATTCACATTTTGACACTAAGGAATCTTCACGGTTTGACGAAATTGAAGCATTACAAACTTGAAGTGGCAAAAAAGTGATGCTTTGTTGTAGTTTTCACTCCGAACACAAACCTCTACTTCTTCACTGAGACCAGGGCGCGTGAGAGGCTCAGCTCTAAGGAACACAGGCGCCCCTTATGGCCACAAATAGAACTGCAGCTCAGGTTCACGCTAACATAGACATAATAGAAGTGTATAAAATCTATGGAAGGGACGCGTCTATAGCGCCGCCATCTTGGAACGGTGCTGGTGGAGGCAGCGGTGCATGGACATTACGAAAGAAAGAGGTATTTTTCAATCTCTAAGTAGAATTATTCGTTGAATTTTGAACCGATTTCCAAACTGTTTAATTTTTTAAAAGAAAAAGTCACAGATGTAGCTAGGATACAAGGTGTTTTGATATATTTAAAATGCTGGTTTTACTACTCAACACTTAATCTCCACACCCACATTTTGAATATTTCAGTTCTTTGGCTACAATAATTAATGATGATGAAATAATAATAATAATAATAATAATAATAATAATAATAATAATAATAATAATAATAATAATAATAATATAATAAGAATCCAGTAACAATAATAAAAACAATGATATTAATAATGAACGACATTTATTATTATTATTATTATTATTATTATTATTATTATTATTATTATTATTATTATTGATAATAATAATAATAATACCAGTAACTATAATATAAATTATTGATAATAAAAAACAATAATATGAGAATATAATTATAATTATAAGAGCAGGAACTCTAGTAGAAGATGCCAGGCGATAAAAACACTCTTACACAATTTTTCAGGAATAGCAGCCCACTGCTCTGTTTGTTGGACTGTGTGGACAATAATTTTATTGACTTATAAAGAACGATTCTTGATCTCCATCCTGAAATTCAACCTACTGTATTTTGAACTATATTCATAAACATAAAGGAAAGTTAGTTAATATTTGTTTTCCAAACTTAAATATTGCACAAGGCTTGAAGAAGGGGAAAAAAGATGTTCAACTCATAAATTCAACTCCAAAATAATGTTTACAGCAGAGACACATAGTATGAGTCAGCACTTTTTTTTTATTATCAGACAGGTCAGTTTAATGCTGATTCGGTAGAAAATCATGATTTTTCAGATTTGCCGCCATAACTCTGATAACAACCCAAATCAGTAATTAAATCTAATTAGGTGTAACAAATTTATCACAGTTTTTTACTGTAAGGGATTTTGTTGTTGTAACAACCCAAATTTCCAGACTGTGAAAGGATAAAAGCGTATCTCATCTTATCTTGAAATCACAGGATCTTTTCCATGACTTTTGAAAACAGGACTCACTTTTATCTACCAGTTTGAAAACTTTGGACCAGGAGTTGAAGCCTTTTAGGAAAACCTGAAGGAAATTAAATTATTATTGGCTTCTTCATCCCTTGAGTCACTTTTTTAATGTGCAAATACAGCATCAGTTAATTAGAGATAACTCTGCGAGTGAATGCAAATGCGCAGACAAGCAGCAACATGGGGAGCATCAAAGATTAGTAGTCGGTGCATCTGTTGTTGTTTGTTGTAAGACATGGAAATAGCTCATCTGGGCTTAAAAGGTATTTAAATGCCTTTTGGCTCAGGGCAAAAAACTGTTTGAGCAGTGTGAGAAGCAGCTCGGTGACCGATGGCTAGTGATCTTGGAAGGGATCCCAAGACTTTCCACCTCCAGAGATACCTTCAGGAGGCAACAATGGTAGGTGGCTGTTGGGGAATTCTTCAAGTCAAATTGTTGGGGAACAAGGGGGGGGGGGGGGTGTTGGTTGTTTATGAGGAATAGCATGAGTGAAGGCTCGTGGAACAACAAGGTCAATGTTAACTGGAAGTTTAGGATGCGTTCATCTCTGTAACGTCATTAATTCAACGGCCAAATAGTGTGCCAAGCTCGTAGAAGGCATGATGTGACTTTGTACCTCCTTCAAGCTGAAACAATGGTTGGGGGCAGTGGGAAACCTGGTTCAGGTTTGTTTCAGGGCTTTGTATCAGGTGGGATCTCAGGTATGTTTCAACACATTAAAATAAAGCATTAGTTATTGAGCGATAACTTGGCAATGGCTTTGCGACTGAATTCAAATGCACCAACAAGCAGTAGCTGAGGCATTGATGCTTGGTTGTCGGTGAGTTGGGGCTGCGGTTGGCTGATCGTACGGGGTGGCAGGAGTAAAGACTCCGGAATGATGTGGTCTAATTTCAGCTGGAAGTTTATTAGTTGTCTTGCTCTGGTTCGACGGTGTCGTTGGAGGTGTTGGGGCTTAGGTACTCGAAGGCCTTTTGGCTCTGAGTGACAAACTGTTTGAGCGGCGTGAAGAGGATCTCGGTGGCCGATGGTCGCCGATATGCAAGGGTCTCGGAAGGGACAACAAGACTTTCCACCTCCAGGGAATCCTTAAAGCTGGATCGACGGTCAGAGGCAGCCGGGGAATCCTTCAAACTGGGGCGTCGGTTGGTGGCAGTCGGGGAATCCTTCAAACTGGGGCGTCGGTTTGTGCTAGAGGTCTCAGGACTGACAGAGGTTCGTCCGCCACTTTTGAAGAGACTCCGGCGGCGACGAGTGCGTCCATCCATGGCCTTCAGAAAGAGGTTGTTAACCGAGTTGCGACGGGACGAGCTTTCGGCCATGAAATCTTCCTGGTTTAGGAAGTCTTCTAGATCCTGAGCCGATGGCTGCTGCAGCTGAAACATAGAGAAAGTTCACGTCTGAAACTAGAAGTAAGAAGTTTGGCATTTTTGCTACTACCAACAAGAAGGCACAGTTGTTGTTGTACAGGCCTGACTTCAAGCATCTATTAGTAAAATATTATTAAAAGAAGATGCAGCATGCTCATCAGTTATTTGGCAAAAATGTATGAAATTGGAATGTTTCAGGTGTTTTTGATGTGTTTCAGGTATTTTTCAGGTGTGTTCGAGGTTTGTTATCGTTGTGATTACAGGTATGTTTTAGTATTTTAAGGTGTATTAGCATAATCCGTGTGCTATCAGTCGCTCTTCCTTATTTCCTCACCATGTTGTAGAGCGGTGTGGCATTGATCACCAGCTGAACAAACAGTTTGGTGACCTCCTGCAGATCGCGGAGCAGCTGCTGGACTTGAACGGGCAGCTCTAGAACCCGATGTACCGGAGGCAGCTCGGCTAACGCCGCGGCCTGATTCCTGATTCCGTTCATTGTCGTCTCTTTCAGACCCTCGGTTCGGTAAACCAGCGCCACCAGCAGGCTCTGCATGAACTGAAGCAGGCCGTTCACCAGCTGGAGAACCCGACCCAGCCCCACCTGAAGCATGAAGACATGGAACATTAGGAAACCCAATTTTATCTTATTGTCTGTTTTTACCAGCTAGATTCTTCGTTTCAACTATACCTGTGGAGGCTTTAATCGATTAAAATTACTTCTATTTGGGGCTGGGCGATATGTAGCAAAATTCAATATTCAATATTTTTTCTCAAAATGGCGATAAACAATATACAGTAAATCTCAATAATTAAAATAAAGTTTTATCAGGAAGACAATTCAGGGTTAAATTTTCTGATGTAAAATGCCACACAAGCTAAAATGACATCACCGTGTTTAAAGTAAAAAAAGAAAATACAGCAAAAAAAAAAAATACACAGAATTACTACAAAACCACAAAATAACAGAGAAATGCACAATAGAACAACAAAGATCCAAAAAAAAAATTACAAATAAATAGAAACACACAGACAAAAATACACAAAAAGAGAAAAAAATACACAATGGGACAACAGAAATATATAAATGAACAAAAACAAACATAAGGACAACAAAAGACACAAAAGCAGAAAAAGTGCACAATGGGACAACAAAAATTCAACAACAACATACATGACACATTTATTAACACAAAATATAAATTACACACAAAAAAATAAAAAAAATAACACAAAAGGAGGAAAGTAATACACAATGGGACATTTATTAATAAACAGCTGCACAATGTGTGTCACTTTTGGCATTTTCTATTATAAGGGACAGCACCTGTGAGTGAGTTCTGTAGTGTGGCTTGTTTAGATGAAGGTCTGGGTTAGGACACACTCACAAATCCAACTAACTGAGCATTTAATGCTTTTTGAGAAGTAGTGAAAGCGTGGCTCCTAAAACAAGTATTTTAATACAAAATATGCTATAAAATAAAAACATATAGATACAGGCAATATTGTAATTTTCTATATCACCAAAATAGAAAAATGTATATATCTTGAATCTCTATATATATTGCCCAGCCCTGCTTCTAACTATGATTTAACTCATCATTCCTGATCCTTTCTGATTCTTATCCTTTTTCACATGTAACATCATGCCCCTGCCTCCCCATAACATTAGTCACTGATTAGACAGAAGCCGTTGTTACAATTTATTGTTTGTTATGGAACATTTAAGTTTAGTATTTATTTTTGAGGGAAAACTTTAGCCGTGATTTTAGTCACTCGTGCATTAGTCTTAGCTTAGTTCAATTCAGATATCAAGGTATAGTCAACTGCTTAAACATTGGTCTGACTTTATCAGCGCGTTCTCCCAGCGCTCCGACAGCTTTCTGCAGCTGCTCCCTGAGCTTCATCAGGCGATGGTAAAACTGCAGGTTGAGATTCAGCAGGAGGCAGCGCAGTCTGGACCACAGACTGGGCTCCTCATCGTCATCTTCGTCCTCGTATTCCTGAATCCCCCTCTCCCACTCTTGGCCTGACGGAGGGACACAAGAAGAGATGTTTATTAGGGAAGCACAATAAATATTGATCTTTCTTTAAAGCAAATTTATTTATTTTATCATAAGAATTGAGATAAGAAGCATACGCAGAGTTGCTGTTGGGGGGGTGAAATAGTCCCAAACTTTTGAGACTTTAGGTTGGTTCTTTTGCTATTCTCAATTCTTCTTCACAATGTAAATGGTGCAGAAAGCAGAAAGCAGCCGCCGGCCTGATCTTATCATGAATTCATGACACAATTCAGCCTCACAGAGCTAAAAAAGTAAGAGGAAATCAGGGCGGAGATGCTTTCTTCTTGTAAATAAGACGTTCAATTTTATTTTTTTTACAGCAGTTTTACTGTGTTTTGGACTAAATGCTGGATTCATTGGATTTTTGAATGTCTTAGAAAGACTTTGAAACAGTTTTGATGGAATATTTTGATTCAGTCAAACATGGCATCACTTTAAAGTCATACCATAGACTTTGTGACCTAAAGAGTTGACCCATATGAGTTATATTAAATTATTCCTCAGGCCAATTAACAGCGCTTGACAGCATCAATGCTCCTCTTGAAATACCAACCATGTAAGTTTGGAGAGATGGTCCGTAATGTGACCTGGAGAATGCCTGGAGGACGTATCACTTTATGGCATTCACATGACCACAGGCTCTGATATACTCAATGAGCTAATGCTTTTGCTACTATTTTCCCGCCTGTTCGACTCCTGGTCATGGCCGAGGCAAGCAAAAAGTTTAAAACTGCTTCTGAGGAGGTTAAAAGACACCGCCAAGACCTGGCCCCCTCCGTCAACCCGCCTTCGGATGCCGCCCCGCACACCAGGTTGCCCGTCCCTCGTTTGCCCCAACCGCCCCAGCCTTTAGAGCCAATCCTTATCCCAAAGTTACAGATCAACTACTGTCTGCATACACAATCAAAAGATGAAGGGAGGCAGTATGCCTTTAAAGTTGAGGAGTGCCGACTTGTTTGTGTCACCATTTTTTTTCCAAGCTTGACAAAACAATTGACTGTGTTTGCTGTGATGGTTGTGTCTCAGAATGGTTTATATGGTTAAAACGAAAGATTCTAATGTGTACTCACGTAGCGTGGGGGGGAGGGGCAGGTAGAAGGCCGTTACATCCTCCAAACGGCTCATCACGTCGTCCAACCCAGTCATCGCTGCTCGTCCCACCTGCGTTTCCTGCAGCTGCTGCACAGCCTCACGAGCCGCGTCCGCCAAACGCTCCACTTGATCCAGAGCTCCGTCCAGTCCCTCCGTCACCAACATCTGCACATCATCCAGCGTCACGAAGAAGGCATCTTTTAGGTGACCGACCACCTGAGCAGTAGGTGCACAACAACAACAGATGAACAATAATGGCCTGTCCTCTGAAGCTAGATCAATATGTAGGGACACTTTGGCCTAAAGACCCCCTCTCTAACAGGGTTTACCAAGGAGCCTGTTTCTTTATCACAAACTGTTTACAGAATGCTGTTTCAGTAACTTTGAAGTGCATACCTGACCCTCACCTGACCCTCAGGTTTGAACAAAAGGGACATACAAACAAAAGGGATCTCTTATCACCAACTGTTTATATGACCCTTCTTTCATCCCACTTGGAAAGGGAAAAAGCAAAGGGGAGTCTGCTTCTCAATAACTGGAACTCTAACTAAAACTTTGATCCTTTGACCCCCTGTGGTGACCACTGTTACCTCGGACACATCCCAGGCCTTCCCCAAGAGGCTGGGTGGAAAAACACTAATCGTTTTCCCCTCCAAAATGAGAACAAAAAAATTGTTACTATGTTTGAAAAGTCACAAAAGAAAACATTATTGGAATGGTTCCTGCAGAAATAGAAATTGCAAACATTGTCTGTCCTATGCCACTCTTTTCAGGTAATTCTATACCCAACAGAATGCTGTTTTAAATGTTTCATCATTTAAAAAGTGCTTAAAATACCAGAAAACATCACAAAAGTTAGTTTAAGGTATTTACATGTTTACCATATAATAAAGAAAAAGCATAACATGATTTTTGACACTCATGTTTACCAATAAAATTCATTAACCGGTTTCTGAAGTAATACTGTGCTATTTTCCAGCTGTGTTTGATATCAAATTGTCCCATAACACATGATAACTCAAGATATGATGTTGAAAAGCTGATTTGAATTACGCTGAATTAATTATCATCATTTATGTTATGTTTAGAACCCCTCCGATTATCTGTCAACACATAACCACACACCGAAAGACACGCATACTACAGCTGTAAGCCGACACACTGGGTCTGACCAGCCAACCACCGACATGATTTCTGGACAATCAACGAAGCCCCTCCTAGAGAGAGGCATCTCCAATTCCTTTGAAAAAGACGCGCTCTGCCAGAAAACCCTTGTTTTTGAACTCCGGCATTCATGCTCAAACGCCTTCCTTCATCGTTCATTTCTTTCCTTTTTTATTTCTTTTTAGCTGCAAGTTAGTTTTTTGCAGGAGCGAGAGCAAGTTCAGACTAACCTTGTTCTGCAGTGAAACTATGTTCTTGTTGACGTGCGTAAAAAACGATTTGCCAAGTCCAGACCGCGGCCCCAATAGTAGTCCCTCTGAGATATCCTCCGCCCCTAATCCACACAGCTGCGACAGGCTCGAATGCCTTGGATCGGCTGAGGAGCGCTTCTATTATGCCAACAGAACTACGGTTGCACCACGAACTTTGTCCTTACCAACCAAGAATGCCTCCAGGTCCAACCCGGACCTCATCTCAAGGTACTGATTGGCGAACACTGGACCAGCAGAACTGGGGGGGGGGGGGTGTTACTTTCAACTTACGTCACATTTGAGGAATATTTTTTTTTAAATATGAGGAATTCAAAACCATAATTCAGACCAAAAACAACACTGTTGCTGCAAGAAAAAAGCAGGAAGGAAGTAATGCAGGAATCGATGAGTGTTAATACTCAAATTAGTGAAATTATATAATATTAATTAATGGGAGAATAAACAGACACTCTGATCAGTCTCACTTTATTAAGGCTCACACCTTGTCTGTGGCTCTGATGCTGTGTTCATACAGCTCAGCCTACATCATAAGGTGGACTATTTATGTTTTATATTATCTTACAGGACTAAGGCTCTCTGCGTCGTCAACAACACTATATGAATGAATGAATTAATTCATTTATGGGTCTGAAAATGCCCGACACACACAGGCTTTATCAGCTGACTAATGTAGGTCAGTCCATCAGATAAAAATATATGTGTTTCCTATTGGATGTCATCGGTAAAAAGTTGCAGGTAGTTTTCAAAGAGAACTGATTGGTCAGTAGGCGGGGCTTTCATACTCGCTCAGATCCTATCCAGAACAAAACCTACTATTGACCAGGTTAGGTGTTCAGCCTAAGTTACCGTGGTGATTTAGCTCCGTAAGACGTTAGCCAGCATCGTAGGACAGCACACACCGAACACATCATAGAAGTTAACGCGATCAGAGGAAATCCATCTTTGTCGTACAGGCCCTAGGTGAACAACAACAGCTGACAAACTAATCCTAAAGTTAGACTGGTTGGCAAACTTTGAGTTTAACTCAACAAAAACCAACTTAACAAAGGCTGAGTTATTCAAGTCAATTTTATGAATAAACTTCAAGCTAACTGTACAGTAACAAACTCTGAGTTGACTAATGTAAAACTAACTTAATGATGGTCACTTTGTTGTAATTCTTTGTGAACAAATCAAGTGTGACCTGAAATCTGGAAACCCTGACTTGGTTCTGTGTGACTCACCTCATCTGTCGACTGGTTCAGGATGGGAAAGTTTTTCTCCAGACGGTCGAGACCAACAAGAGCAAAACTGTTGGCCACTTCAACTGCAGATAAGAGAAAAAAAAGGTCATGAATTTATTTTTCAGATTTAAAACAAAAAACAAGATGGATGAACGTCATTCTCTTCCTCTTACTCTGTGGTTCCAGACTCTGAAGAATAGGAGTGGCTCGTTTCATGGCCTCATAGGAAACGCTGCGAACTCCAACCTCGGCCACACTACCCATCACGCCCAGGAGAGGGTAGCGACCTTTGACCTCTGAGTACACTGAAGTCATCGACTTCACCGCTGAGCGAACCAGAGGGAGCCGTGAAGCTCTGAGCACCGCGCTGGTCTAAAACCAAAGGTGAACTGTTACAGAGATAACCTTAACCCATTACCAACCAACCAACCAACCAACCAACCAATTAACCAACCAACCAACCAACCAACCAACCAACCAACCAACCAACCAACCAACCAACCAACCAACCAACCAACCAACCAACCAACCAATCAACCAACCAACCAATCAACCAACCAACCAACCAACCAACCAACCAACCAACCAACCAACCAATCAACCAACCAACCAACCAACCAACCAACCAACCAACCAACCAACCAATCAACCAACCAACCAACCAACCAACCAACCAACCAACCAACCAACCAACCAACCAACCAACCAATTAACCAACCAACCAACCAACCAACCAACCAACCAACCAATCAACCAACCAACCAACCAACCAACCAACCAACCAATTAACCAACCAACCAACCAACCAACCCACTGACCATTCAATTAGCCAACTAACCAATTAACCTGAGAAACAACCAACCACCATCGGTTCAATCCTTCACAAACCAACCAACTTAGCCAACTAACCAATTAACCACACATTTTAATTTGCCAACTAACCAAGCAAGACTTCAATCTAGCACCAACCAACCCAACTATACCAAGAACCAACCAACCCCACCTTTTACAAAAGTTCAATCTTAAACCAACCAACAGCTGACCACTTGGAACATTTTTAACTTCCTGTTGTAACGAAAGAACGGCCGTAGTTGATGAACTCACCTCGTAACCGGACATTTCTCCTTCTCCCAGTCTGTGGGTAGAAACAGAGGTCAAAGGTCAGCTGCTGAATCCAGTGGAAATACAATCACCTCCTGTAGGTTTACTTTGATACACTCATTTTAATATGAAATATATACATGGTAGTTTGATTTACTGTTCACTGTTACTAACATATTATCTCACATACAGTGCAGAAGTTTGAGGAAATAATTACAAAACAAATTTACAATCAATAATTAAACTTCAAAAGAGAGCAATAACATTATATATTTATAACGCTAGACATTTAGATTATACAAACCCATTGTTCTTCAAGTCAAAGTTACATCAATTTGCAGATTTAGTCATTTTTCAAGCTATTCAAGTTGGATTTAAACCCAAGAATAAATTATTTCCGGAAAACATTTAAAAGCTCTTTATTGAGAGGGAGTGGCTTTTAAACTGAGAAGTAAAATTAATTTTAGGACAGTATGTGGATTAACATTCTGGAACAGTTTGTCAGTGGAAATGAAAGTGTACAAATATCAAACAAATATTAATTTGTTAATTACATAAAAATCTGACAAAATTAATTTATTAACAACAGCAATGGTTAGAAATTTGTTACTGTAATGTAGGAAAAGGGGCGGGACTAATAAGTTTATACTTCCACTCCCTTTCAAACACAAAACGTACGTGTATGCAGTAATATATGTAATTATAGTTTTGTTTTTTAACTGGAGGGAAGCCATCTGCATCAAATATTTTGTTTATTGTAATAATGTTTTTCATGTATTATTGCATTTGCAATTTGTTTGAAATAAAACAGTATAATCATTAATCATAATCCTTTATGAATATGTTGATTTATGTTAGTTATGTTCAAAAGAAAATGTATCATAATTTAGACACAGTCGGGACAGATTTACTGATGATATATATATATATATATATATATATATATATATATATATATATATATATATATATATATATATATATATATGATTTAACAACCAGTCAGATATTAAAGAACTGTGTGATCAAAGTGAGAACTGGTAAACATAAATAATATGAATATAAGAGGTTTAAAGTGAGCCAATTATTCATTGTTTTTTTAATTCACATGTAGCTTTAATTATCCTTAATTTAATTTAATCTAATTTAATTTAATTCTGACTCCTGTTTATTCTTTCACACAGTTAAATTAACATAATCCAACATACAGGTTTGTTGACCGTGGTAGGAAACTGGAGTACCAGGAGAACATGCAAACTCCACGAAGAAAAGTCCCAGGTGCCCCGCCCGAGAACCAAAAACTGTTCAAATTAACTTTAGTAAAACAGCTCAAAAGGAAATCCCTGTAGTCATAAATAAAGTATTAATTCATTTCTCTGTTCAAATGTACTTTTTTAAATTAAAAATAAATTGTAATAAAATCAAGTTTTATTAAAGGAATCTTTTATCAAACATGTTTACGATGTTATTATTTCTATATATTCAGTCTTACCCCATCAGAAAGCTGTCAGTGAGGAAGAGGCAGAGTCGAGTGATGATGAAGAAGAAGAAGATTCCCAGTCTTTATAACGTGCTGGTGCTCATTTGACTCAGTGAATAAACGCTCTGCTGTTTGTGTCCTTGAACAATCGATTTGGGATCAATGAAAGGAAGGATTCACAAAGTAAACTAGATGAGACGCAGCTGAACTTCAACTATCAGCACAAAATGTCAAGTTCCAGCGTGAGCCGCTGGTTACGGAGAAAATCCCAAACATTTTTAGGATAATTTACCAAAACTTCACCAAGTGTGTGAGAAATAACTTCAGGAATTTGTTTGTGTCACAGAGAAACAAATCAATACAATAAACACCACAAAATGAATTAAATCTTCACCAAATCTGGACCCGACAGTGGGTGGGTTAGATTTGTCTTTTAAGGTAATACTATCTAAAATCTAAATGTTAAACATTAAATCTAAATCTAAATCTTAAACATGTCACGGGTGAAACTAAATATTTAGCTAATATGCAAATTCACTTTCATGACATGTTCAGCACTTATAAACCCTGTCCACTACTTTTCCAGCTAATGTCACATACTGTATGTTGACCCATTATTGTCACTTTTAACCTATTTTCACCATATTTCATGATTATTTTGGCCAATTTAACCACATTCACCATTTGTCATTCCCATTACTTTTTAATTTAATCTAATTGTTCCAACTTTTTAAAGTACATTAGCCATTTCGGCCACTTTTAAGCCAATATTGACACTTTTAACCCTTTTTACCACTTTTTCTGTCTGTTTTGGGCCACTTTAATTTGCAACTTTGAACTAATTTGTGTGGTTTTTAAAATCCCAATTTCACCACCTTTTCCCACTATTTTTTTTCCATCACATGTTCTTCAATGCTCATGTGTACAGTGGGGGTCCCTGGTCTCTGTAACCTTTATTTTGGGGGTCACGGGCTGAAAAGGTTGAAATCCCCTAGCTTAGAGGCCACAGGTGACTAGAAAGCTATAGTGAGTATTGAGTAGCTAGTTTGCATAGCATAGATTGTTCTTTAGACATTTTATAGTTGAGAGTGGGTGTGTTCTAACTGTTCCAGGAGCCCCGCCCATAATCAAGACATTTTTGACTAGATTTTTTTTCAGCCAAAACCTCAGCGTTTATTTACTCTTTAGATAATAACAGCAGGACGAGCAATGTTCACTTACACAAGACCAACATCAGACTCACGCGCTCTATGGTCTGCATACTCAGGGAGGCCTGCTAATCGATTATTGATTGTTGATGGAGAACCACATCCCATAATGAACAGGACTGGGCCTGGGTGCGGTTCAGAGAGAATGTTGGTTTGAAGGTTTTCTCTGATGCAACAAGAATCTTCGCTGACTATGAGAAAGAGTTTGATGAACACGTTTATGTGTTTCAGCCACATTTCATTTCTCTCCAAACACACGTGGAAATGCAAATGGTCTCCTACCTTTCACATATAGAAGAAATCCCATGATTTGCTCTCATTTACCAACGACCATGGCCCAGTTTTCTCATTCATTTGTTAAAATCCATGTAAGGATTCAAATGTTTTCCTGGATTTACCTATTGATAAGGCTGTTAGCAGCTAAACTGAACAAAGTTAACTCTGTAAATTTCGGTTGTGCCTTGATTCATATATTTTGAGTTTATGAATAAAAAGGCCAACAGCAGAAACACTGAGTTATAAAAAAAATGTCACTGGGGTTAGGTTAAGGTTCAGAGTTGTTTGTACATTGTTGTGTCCCCAAGACACACTTTTTGGTTTTTTGATTAAAATAGTTGATTGTTAATCACTAGCACGATGACAACCTTTTATTCACCTTAAACTTGAATTTTGTGTATTGGAATACTGCATTATCTTGCACTATACTGTATGTCAGGTTCAAACTGCAACAAGTTTTCATTAAAAACATTTGAGATATTGAAAATGTTGCATGATTTGGGTTGCGCCTTCTCTGTATGTATGTATGTATGTATGTATGTATGGAAAGTGGGTCCCTAAGCCAGACCAGTTGAGAACCACTGGACTCTCAGATCAAGTCACTTTGTTGTGAAACCAACTTTTTTCTCCATATAATTAAAGTTAGTTAAATAAGATCAGAAACAGGAACCCTTTTAAAGATGCTTATATACGTCAAACCCGCTCAGTGTACGATTTCATCCACTCAGACTTGTTTTCCTCCTGATCACTGTGGTGTTTATTTGGCAAAGGCCCTGAGGCCGAAGGAGAATAGTGTCTCTGTTGCCTCCACCCTTCATGTGATCAGATGATTCCACACTGGATTTGGTGGTTTTTACTGGAGACGATCAGGGAACAGAGACGTTTTACAGCGTCATCTCAGGAGTTTGTTGATCTCTATGGTTATTTTACCCACAAAAACTATAACATCACTTTGTTTATATCTTATCCTCTTTGTATCTGGGTCACTTTACCCTCCTTCAGTTTCATAAAGGCTCAGTGCACCATAAATGAATACACATAAACATGAAAAGATGTGACTATAGTGAGAGCTAATCTCCATCTTTAGGAAGGTCATTTTTAATCTGTTTAAAGTACTGTACATTCATTAATAGCACTCCTTGTAATAATGTACCTGTGAAAATCGCAAAAAAGAGCAGCAGCAGCGATTAGCGTAGCTAACAGCACCTGTAGCAAATCAGGACACAGGAGGACTATCCAGGGGACATGAGGAGGACTCAGGGACAGAGAGAAGAGAAGGAGACAATGGTTAAAGTTCTAATATGGACATTAAGACAGAGGCTCAGTTCAAAGCTAAGATGATCTGCTGCCCTACGTTTATGATCACCTCACGACCTGGGTGGGGACCAAGACTGACACTTTATTTGTTCATATGCATTTCTCTGCCTCTCATGCACCCCCTGTAGTGCCATCGTGTACCCCCATTTGAGAAACACTGCCTTAGAGGAGAAAAAGCCAAAAGTGGAACATCTGTTCGTTAATAAATACACCTGTGAGGCATTTTGCATCAGCAAATTTAACCCTAAATAGTCTTTCTGGTCAAACTTTATTTGAATTATAATTGTCAAGATGTATATTGTACATCGCCATTTTGAGAAAATATGTTGAGATAAGAGTCTTGGTCCATATCGCCCAGCGCTAATTGATGGTCGTAAAGGAGGGAAACCAGGACAAAAACAGATGGATTATCTTCGTACATACTTAGTTTAACAATGACTGCACCTCCAGTTAAACACATGAACTTAGTACCAACAAATTAATGAATGACACTTGATTTTTGGGCTAACTTCATTTTATTTTCACGTCCAATTGAGAGTTAACATACCCAACACAGAGGTTAGCATCTGGGTCTACAGCAGGGGGCGCTCACACACACGAAAGCTCCAAGGACATCAGACAAGAAGGTCTCTTTGTGCAGATCCATGAGTCTGCTGCCGGGTTTTTATTCTTCTCCTCTGAGGGGTTGAGGGGGATTAACGTCACGCCAAAGGACTAAAAGGAGCGTTAAAAAAAGGCTCAGCGAGCGTCAGGGGACAGCGATACAAAAGAAACACAACCATGGGTTTCACAAACTGTGCAAAAGATGAAGAGTTTACATCAGAGAGCAGACAGAGGCGTAGGGTGTGTGTGTTTAGAGACCAGGGGTTCTCATCCTTTTCAGCCCACGACCCTCCAAAATAAAGGTCCCAGAGAGCGGGGACCCCCACTGTAGCTGAAGGTGGTTGAACACAGACATGAACATTGAAGAACAGTCATGTGGAGACAGGACCATCTATAAGGGGGAATAAAGGGGAGAGATTTTTGGGGTCCATCCATAAAGTCAGTAAAATGATGGTCCATTGTTCTATGAATCTGTGATAACCACATTTATTTATTCATCTGAATAATATCCACTGTTATCCAGGAACGTTTAATATTATTATAGTCATCTTAAAGATGGAAATCCTTGTTCAGAAATAAAATGGGTTAAAAGTGAGCAAAAATGGTGGAAAAGGTGGTGAAATGAGATTTTAAAAAACACAAAAACTGGTTAAAAGTTGGAAAATAGAGTTGCCAAAAATGGGGAGAAAAAGTGGTAAAAAGGGAAAAAAAAAAAAAAAAAGAGGAAGAATTAGCTTTAACTGGCAAAATATGGGTATGACAAATGGTGAATGTGGTTAAATTGGCAAAAAAAAAAAAGTGACAATAATGGGTCAACATATGTGACATTAGGTGGTAAAAGTGGTGGAAAGGGTTTATAAGTGCTGAACATTTATTGAAAGTGGAAAAAATGCAGAAAAGGCTTTGAAATTGAAAGAGGCAGAAAGGGGAGTAATGTATTAAAAGGAGCAAAAATATGACAACAAAAAGTGATCCAAAACATGGGCTCAAAATGTTCAAAAAAAATTGTTCATTTCTTGGACTTCTGGCGACCCAAAATGGGGAACTGACCTCAAGGTTGAGAACCCCTGGTTTAGAGAGCAGAACGATCATGAAGCTTAATGTGCAGAAGAAGAAGAAGAAGAAGTTAAAGAAGCAGAAAATTGTCATTTTTCTGATCAATATTACATTAAAAAAAACTACTTTTAACCAGAAAATAAACACCATGAAAACGTGAGCTTCCTGCAACCACAGCGCCCTCTGGTGGACGCTGAATGTTGTCATGCTTTAATAACTTGAAAAACTCATAAACTCATCCAGGTCCACAGACGGAGGACTTCCAACGCTCCTCAGTAGGTCAGTAGCTTTTCAGACGACATGCGTTAGACAGCAGGGGGGTGGGGGGGTGGTCGGGGGGACTTTTTATCCTTTTTTTCTCTTTTTTATTTTGAAGCCAGCAAGCTCCTTCCTCTTTGGGGAGGGGTAATGGATTCTGCTTTGTTTTTGTTTGTCGCCTACGGAGGAATTTACATTTGCAAACGTTGAAGAAAACAGAGACTGTGTATGTTTATGTGTGTGTATCACGATGTAGTTATACATGGGTGTGTGTGCGTGTGTGTGTGTGTGTGTATATCATGATGTAGTTATACGTGTGTGTGTGTGTGTTGTTTCTGATGCATTCTCGGCCGCTCAAACGGCAGTTTTATTTTTCTTCCTCTTCCTCCTCTCTTCCTCTTCCTCAGTACTCGCTCAGGTTGTGCCACTTGGAGATCTGCCTGCGGGGGTTTTCGCAGACCTCCCTCCACTGGGAGGAGCCAGAGGGCGACGGGCTGTGCAGGCCCAGCAGCAGGCGACCCAGCACTTCGTTCTTTGTGGTTCTGTCGAAGTCGACAACCAGGAACTCCACGGAGACGTCGGGAAGCAGCTCGGGAGGAATGTCGTAGATGAAGGATTCGTTGAAGACCGGGTTCAGGGTGCACTTCTTCACGTGGGTTTTCTTCTTCGCGATTCGTTTGCGACCGTAGAAAACGTTCACCTTCACGTACGGATCTGAGGAGGAGGGATTGAGGAAAGATTTACCAATAGGACGTGTACTGTAGATCCTCAGGGTTCTCACCAGGAACTTTTCACAGCATAGGGGGATCACACGGCAAACGTAAAGCTAAACTTTTAGTTGTTTTGTTTTTTCATCTTTGTTCCAGCTTTACTTTAAAGCAGAAAGTTATTTGTTGAATTGGTGAAGGGTCATGATGAATGTAGTTACTGTAGAGACATTGAAATATTGAAAAGACTGATTTGAAGATATGCTTTTCAAATATAAATGAGGTATTATGTGGGACCTGCAGTAATATTATACTGTTATGGACACGCCCTCCCCTTCCCCCCACTGTTTGTATTGAACAGTAATTATTGGTAACACAACAAGCACACAGTAGAGCTTTAATAGGGCCTTAGCCTGACAGAACAAGTCTCTTTAAGCCTGAACCCGTTTCAACCAGACAGTATTCACACCTGTGTGTGCACATGTAGAATAGTTATAAACATGACCAGAAGCTTCATGCGTTGCTACACGTTATGTCTGGTTGAAGCTACACTGTTATCATTTCTCTTGGGGATCAAAATGACACCGTGGGGGACCCCATTGCTCAAGAGCACTGGCGAGAACCCTAGTAGGTACTGTACGCAGAAAAGGGGATTCAGTCACTCACTGGCTGACAGGCCACTGATGTCCATCTTTGGAAGGTGTCGAGCCTTGAGGACGACCACGCTGAGACGGTGAGACACCGGCTGGTAGGACAGAGACGTCAGCAGCTCCCCACGACTCTCACACTGAGGACGCACAAGGACACGGTTCAAAAACCACCGACAGACAACGACTACACAACCTGCTGGTGTATCATTTCGACTGGTCATCCTATTATCTTGTGATGCTTTAACCATTGGGGACGAAACGTGTACGTATTCTAAATTCTCAATATCTCAATCAGTTTAAAGAATTTTCTTTTAACATCATGTTCATAATTCCATGATAACTTTTATTGCAAGATGTATCGAACAGGAGATATAAACTGTACCGACAATCTTTGTGTTCAGGACCGATTTGGTCCCATTGATTCCCGTTATAACCACATATTGTTATCCTGACATATGACAATGGTTTTCCTAAAAATACCAAATAAATCTAAGCCTCTACTTTCAAAATACAAAAGGCACCTTATTTTTGGAAAAAAAATTGCAATACAAATGGCAGCCATCTTGTATCTTGCTCTGAGCACAATTTACAGTATTTTAATAACCACTGAGATCATGCTTCTATGTCGAATAGATCCAGAGTTATCACAACTTATCTCAAATTGGCAATACTGATAGAGGCCATCTTGAATTTCTTGATTTTGAGTGGGAACCATTGGTTTGTCAGCGTGGATTCCATTAAAAATAAATTCAGCTACTCAAAACCACCAATGTACACATTTTCATACTTTCTTCCAGAAGTAAACATTGCAGCTACGTAGCTACTGGCTATTTACAGTTTGTGGAAAGTGAAAGGATGAAGGATTGTTCCTTCAAAGCAAAAGTAACGAGAGTCACCTGCATGTTCCTCTTGGTGATCTTCTGGCTCAGGTGCACTCGTCCTGTGCTCGGGTCCACGTCCTTCAGCGGCACCACCGCCTCGCCAATCACGTCGTCTCGAGCGAATCGGTCGAAGCTGAGAACCAGGAAGTGCAGCGTGAGCTCGGGCAGCGCGCTGTAGGCCACACCGTAGAAGGTGAAGGTCTCGTCGAACAGCGGGTCCAGAGTTTTCCTCAGGACACGGGTCTTCACGCGGTGCTTTTTCTCAGGCAGGATGGTCATCTTCACGTAAGGGTCGGAGCAGCCCGCCTGCTCGTCCATGGGCGGCAGACCGCGGGCGCCCACGATGGTGACCACCAGCGCCTTCTTGGGGAAGTTGTAGTCAACGGTGAGGCTGATGGCGCCGAGGCTGGGCTCGGGCTCAGGGTCAGACGCCGGCGTGAAGGGCGACGCCGTCTTGCTGCTGCCGGCCGAGCTGCTGTCTGGGCAGCAGAAATCTCCGCGCACGGGCAGCGCACGCTCCACCCTCGCCTGGCTGTGGGCGGAGCCTGCGGATGTGGGCGGGACCAGGTGACTCATCTGCAATGTGCCGGGGACATCCAGGACGTTGTTCTCGGCGTCCACCAGCACCATCCCGCGGCGCTCGGCGTCGCGCTCGGCTCGCCGGACGCCGCGGACAATCCTGTTGCTGCTGCTCAGAGACTCTGGGTAGATGCTGATGCCCTTCAACATGTGGATGAACTTGTACGGCGGGTCCTCGGCGTCGCAGTAACGGTCGCCGTGCAGCTTGTAGCGACCGGAGATACGAAGGTAACGCCGCTGGCAGAAGGACCAGAGCAGGACAAGGACCACCACCAGCAGAACCAGGACACCGGCACCCAGGAACCCGGCCAGGACCGGGGACATGGCTGAAACACACACACACACACACACACACACACAGAATAAGCCTTTTCACACTCTGGAACTGTGCATGCGTGACATCCGGGGTAAAAGATCACTCTGTTGATATTTCCAATTTAACTGTGTTTATTATTTTACTCCAGAGATCTTTAGTGTTTTAATAGTGTTTATATTATTAATATTACACATATTTACACAGAGTTTTGCACTGATACCACATTCGGCCTGATCCAAGCACTTTTGAAAACCGATGGGAGCAGCAGTACTGAAGCAAAGGCAGTCATCTTGCTTCCACACAGGTGACCCCTGGTTGATTAAAACACTGCGGGTGCAATTCGGACTCTACCCGGGAATGACGCACATATTCAGACTGGGGGAACCTGGCTTTCTGCTGATCTGAGCAGTTTTGTAAAACCAATGTGAGAGACAGTATTAAAGCGACAGACGCCCCTTGCTTCCACACTCCTTCTACCAAGCTTTTAACTTATAATTATGTATTTTTTTGTATTCACGTTTATTGTTGTTAGTTTCTTTTTTTGACTTGTACTGTATGTAATTGTTTTAACAACTGTAATGTGTCTGAGATTTTGAAAAATGCTTATAAATAAATTTTTTTTATTATTATTATTATTATTGATGGAACGACTTTAGGTTGGTTCTTCTTCTGTTGCGCAATTCTTCTTCACAATGTAGATGGTGAAACGACACTGCACCCACCAGTTCATGTTATGGTGCTGCAGCAAAAATAAAGCAGAAAGCGTTACAAATAAATTAAATTATGTTACAAATAATTTTTGTATTATTGTATATGTTACATATATTGAAGTAGGTGCGAATATCAAGACGCTCTATACATTTAATTCTGTTTTTTTTCCTTTTCTTTTGTATTGTTTTTGTTCACAGCTGTTGTTTTGTGCTTGTTTTGTGGAGCCCTTTTTTATTTTTTGTAATTTGTTTAAAGTTGTTGACAGAGTAACACACTTTGAAATTGGGAAGAAAAACAGCAAAAAGACACACAAAAAAAAGACAAAAAAAAAACCAACAGAAAGATCGAATACGATGAGAAAATGACACAGAAACACCAAACAAACAGAAAACAATGGCAAAAAAACAAAACAAGACTAAAACACTCACCAAAACAGATTTTAAAATAATCAAAGTACACAAAATGACAAAAAATTACACAAAAAGATGACAAAATGATACAAAACAGCCACAAATAAAGAATAGAAACACAAAATGATGTGTAAGCACAGCTCCTGCTGTTGAGTATGGACTAGTTTAAAACAGCTGAGATTAACAAGCTGTGTGAAATGAAGGAGTTAGTGATGGTTTAAATCAACTGGTGATCATATTAAACAGTGACAGAGTCCTCATTTTATGTACTCATCATTATGAAAATCAATGATCAACTAATCAATAAATAAGTTGAACTCGGTTTAAAAGAGATCAACGTTAAAACAGTTTGTTTTTCAAAATAAAAGCTATGAAAGAAAAGCAATAAAAAATGTCCTGCAGTCGTGGTTTTAAGCAGCGACTTGTGGGAAAATGATGAGAATCTGTGTGTGTGTGTCTATGTGTCTCTGTGTGTGTCTGTGTGTCATGGTGATTGTGCGACAATGCTCCTCTGTGCACAGCATACAAAGACCTCCTCAGTCTCCTCCTCTCTGCTGCTTTTTCACACTGTGTGTGTGTGCGTGCGTGCATGATTAACCAATAAACAGGGGTAGATGAGTTGTTGGTTGACTGTGAACCTTCAGGAAACAGGAAGTGAGTAATGAACACGTGGTCACGTGTTGAAATGTTCAGACACAATGTGGGAGGTGTTAGTATCTAATCTTTTCATGGACCGGATCCGTTCAGATCCTTTCAACGTGTGCGGGCAACGCGTACACACTCGGACCTTCCAAGTATACCCAGCTGTATACCCGTGAAACTGTACAAGCGACGCCCCTACAACCACGCCCCTACTACAAACCGTGCCCTCGCAGTCGGTAAAAAACAGTTCACATGTGCCATGCAAGCATGCTGTGAGCCACGCCCACGTGTGCAACGGTGAAGCAATTTTTCAATGTAACCTCAAAGTTATCCAGGAAGTGGAGGCAGTAGTGGGTAAGGTTAGTGAAAAGGTTCATGTCCAGGTATTGGCTCAGGGGGCTGGATAGGGCGTGGTTTGTAGTAGGTGGCGTGGTTGTGGGGGCGTGGCTTGTACAGTTCCGCAACTAGACCCTTCTCGGGCCTGATCGTTTCGGATCCTTCCAACTCATGCGTGAAACGCGCCTCCATGCGGTCGGCCTATTTTATGGCAGTTTGTGTACTATTTAAAAGGTTCAAACCCCGCTATTTAAAACAAATTAGAAATGTACATTTTGAGTGAATTCCTATTTATTTTGGTTTTTATCTTATTTTCTGTTTGTAATTATTAAACCTCCAAAATATAAATCAACCAATAACCAGTGCTATTTAAATGTAAATAGACATTAATATGTCTTTATAGTTTTAAAATAAATCAATATTACACTGAATCACACAGAGAATGTTTGGAAAGATGTAGGTAGACTGGAGGTCTGTGATAGAACAAACACAGTGAGCTCTACAAACAAACAAACAAACAAACAAACAAACAAACAAACACACAAACAAACAAACAAACAAACGCATGAGAACAATCACAGTTTGAAAAACAAGCTAAAAAATGATCCAAAAATAAGCGTCAAATCGTCTTTTCTGGTTCATTGTTTTTAGTCTAACAGATGATGTCATGCTGGAAGCAGCTAAAGACGCTGCCTGGCAACACACACACACACACACACACACACACACACACGCATGCACACATTCTCAGATGAGTGTGTGTGTGTGTGTGTCTATGGGGTGCCGAATGTAAAAACTCACTCATTGTTTCATAGCTGACATATTTTGAACATTTTGCTCATTTTTCTTTCATTTGAGACAGAAATTCATGTAAAACAGCATGTTCTATATCACTGTTAAAAATGTGCACGCTTTTTTACACAAAGTAAATGTTAAATCTAATTTCTTTAGATGAAATTTTATATTTAGATTCACATTTGCCATGTAGATTTACATTTAACGTTTGGATTTATATTTAACATTTGGATTTATATTTAACATTTATATTTACATCTAACAATTAGATTTACGATTCAGAATTTAGATTTAGATTAACATTTAGATTTAACTTTTACATTTAGATTCAATATTTACATTTAGATTTAACATTTAGATTTATATTTAATAAGTCTATACTTCCTCCTACATCTTTTCGAACATGTACAGGCTTCACGAGCAGGATTTTGTACCATTTGCTCTGTCTTTGCTTAGTTTGATTAATTTTCATTTTTATTATTATTAATATTATTATCACTATTATTATATTATCATTTTTCATTGTGAGATACACTGCTGTTGTGTTCATGTTCAAAATAAAAATTAAATTAATCCAAATCAAATATTTAACATTTATATTTAGATTTAGCATCTACATCTAACATTTAGATTTAGATTAACATTTATATTTCAATTTTTCATTTAGATTTAACATTTAGATTTAGATTTTTGTGTACACATTTTTAACAGTGATATAGAACATGCTGTTTTACATGAATTTGTGTGTCTGTGTGTGTCTGTGTGTGTGTGTGTGTGTGATTGTTTATGGTGAAATATTACAGATGACTAAATTCTCTTTTAAGTTTTAAAACGTGTTTCTGTTTGACATAAGTTATTTAAACACATTTTACATAAAAACATGTATATAATGTGTGATATGAACAAACAAACCCACTGAATAAATCATTGATATAAAACAGATGACCCATTGGTAATAATAATAACTATTATTGTGTTTTACAGTTTAGATATGGGTATTATTGTGTACTATGGTGTGTATTGCATGCATATATTATAGTATATTAGACATGTACATTGTGTATTACAGTGTGTAATATTTTCTTTAGTCATTTTTGTGGTTATTTTGAACCCAACAATTCATGTGGAATTATTGGTTTCATATTTGATAAGCGCTATGAGATGACTATTGTTGTAGTTGGTCCTATATCATAAAGTTTATTGTCATATGTACAAGTTAAAAAGAACAGGTGCAATGGAATTATTATGCATGTCCCTTAGTCTGATGAAAAAATTACAAAACTCATTCACTATAATTCACATTCCATAATTTCTCTTTTTTCTATTCTTTTTTTTTTGTGTACTATTTTGTTTTATAATATAATACACTGTATTTATTATTCTGTTTTTATGATAAAGTGTCCTCAGGTGGCCTGGAAGGCACTTTTAAACAAAATGAATATTATGATTATGATTATTAATAAACAACAAATCAGCCAAGACAGTATAACAATAGAAGGTGCAAAACAAGGAAAAAACAGAAGTATACTCTACAAAAAGATAAATAAATGAATACAACCTGAGTTTAATTGAATAATAATAGTAATAATAATACTTTTTTTTTTTTTTAATTAAATGTTATGCACAATACATTCATATTTAGTAACAGTACAAAAATAAGTGTATCAAACATGACATCATGAACAACAGCAATATAGAAAATAAAAAATAGCAGCATTTTAAATGGTAGATCAGTGTAGGTAAAAAAATAACAAAGCAGAATTCTAATAATTAAATAAATCATTAATCAAATTGAATGTGTGGATAGACTTATTATTATTGATTAATTTGATGGATTCTATGTAATATTTATTATTTACACTCAATGCTGAATGCTGTAAGATTTATGGATGTGGAATTGTTTGTTGTAGTTATTTTTGTTTTGTTTTCGTATAACAAAATTGCATCTTTTGCTGTCAGACTTAATGTACCTTTCAAATCATTGATCAAATAATGTTCCATATCCTTCCAGAACATTTATAAAATATGAGCCGTTTATTGTTTTCAGTTTGTCACAATTATCTCAGCAAACTTTGAAAAGTAAGAATTAGTGGGAAATATATTATTTATTATTTATTATTGATTTATTTGACCTTCTTTGGAATAAAAAATGTATAGATTAATAATAAAGTCTTACGCCACTCACAGACATGACGTCACTCCAGTAACCCACCCCAACTGTCACGCACGCGCCCGTGTATGAGAGCACACAAACGCCCCGTTTATGATAAATGCGTGTTTGTGTGTGTGTGTGTGTGAGTGTGTGTGTGTGTGTGTGTGTGTGAGGTCACAACGTAAACAATAAATGTGTATTTCTTTGTACATGAGTGACGTCACACAGCGCACTGCGTTTAATCTCGTTTTTACGCCTAAAAAACGATGAAAATCCGGTGTGATCGGTTGTTATTGTGACGGTGAATGAAAGAATAGATTTAAATATCCGTCAGTAGACCGTCTGATGACCGTCTGTTACCGACCAACCGGGGAAACGCCTGATGCGGTCATCCTGCGTGGACGCACCCCGGCCTGTGCGCGTCAGACCGGGCCTGACTCAGAGGCTGAGGACCACGGTTCTCCACCACCGGACATGGACACCGGGACCGGGGTTAGTTAGTGTCGTCTGTAGCTCACCGTTGGCCGGTCCCAGCTCGATGATGTCCGCCATTTCAGAGGCTTTCAGCGGGAGGAGGACGAACCCGAGCCGGAGAAGGAGCGAGTAGAGGCGGACAGACCGAGACCCACCGGGCGGTCACTTTACGTCCATAGGGGTGGCCGTGCGTGCGTCTGTCTCTGTACGTAGGTCTGTCTGTTCGTCTGTGCGTAGGCCCGTGCGTGCGTCTGTCTGCTCGTGCGTGTGTCCGGTGCTGTTCTCCTCCCTCAGTGATGCTGGGGATGCAGGGAGTCTGCGCAGGACGCGCGCGCTCAGAGATCGTGTATGAACAGGTGTAGACACGTGTTTATTATTTAGTACAAACGGGATAATAAAACATACACACGTGATTATAAATCATACAAACATATAGAAGATCATTCCCACAAGTAAAAAATAATAAATAAATAATAAAATGATCATTGTAAAAATCCATGTCATAATTATACTAAGTCATAATTAAGAAATACTAAGTCATAATTATGATATACTAAGTCATGATTGAGATATAAGTGATAATTATGAGATAGTATCCCAGTTACTTATGATTATGATATGCTAAGTCATAATTATGAGATATGAAGTTTTAATAATGAGATACTAAGTTATAATGATGACATATTAAGTCATGATTACAAGATATTAAGTTATAATAATGAGATACTAAGTCATAATTATGATATACTAAGTCATGATTATGATATACTAAGTCATAAGTGAGATATTAAGTCATAATTATGAGATATGACGTTATAATAATGAGATACTAAGTTATAATAATGAGATACTAAGTTATAATGATGACATACTAAGCCATGATTACGAGATATTAAGTTATATAATGAGATACTAAGTCACAATTAATAACAATAATAACTTTACAGTGCATAATAAAACCACAACAGTACATAGTATAAAACCACAATAAAATTACGCTAAAACAGTATTAAAATATATAGAAGATATACTAAGCCATAATTAAGATATACTAAGCCATAATTAAGATATACTAAGTCATAATTAAGATATACTAAGCATAATTAAGATATACTAAGTCATAATTAAGATATACTAAGCCATAATTAAGATATACTAAGCATAATTAAGAAATACTAAGCCATAATTAAGATATACTAAGCCATAATTAAGATATACTAAGCCATAATTAAGAAATACTATGTCATAATTATGATATACTAAGTCATGATTGAGCTATAAGTGATAATTATGAGATAGTATCCCAGTTACTTATGATTATGATATGCTAAGTCATATATATGAGATATTAAGTTATATAATGAGATACTAAGTCACAATTAATAACAATAATAACTTTACAGTGCATAATAAAACCACAACAGTACATAGTATAAAACCACAATAAAATTACGCTAAAACAGTATTAAAATATATAGAAGATATACTAAGCCATAATTAAGATATACTAAGCCATAATTAAGATATACTAAGTCATAATTAAGATATACTAAGCATAATTAAGATATACTAAGTCATAATTAAGATATACTAAGCCATAATTAAGATATACTAAGCATAATTAAGAAATACTAAGCCATAATTAAGATATACTAAGCCATAATTAAGATATACTAAGCCATAATTAAGAAATACTATGTCATAATTATGATATACTAAGTCATGATTGAGCTATAAGTGATAATTATGAGATAGTATCCCAGTTACTTATGATTATGATATGCTAAGTCATATATATGAGATATGAAGTTATAATAATGAGATACTAAGTTATAATGATGACATATTAAGTCATGATTACAAGATATTAAGTTATAATAATGAGATACTAAGTCATAATTATGATATACTAAGTCATGATTATGATATAATAAGTCATAAGTGAGATATTAAGTCATAATTATGAGATATGAAGTTATAATAATGAGATACTAAGTTATAATAATGAGATATTAAGTTATAATGATGACATACTAAGCCATGATTACGAGATATTAAGTTATATAATGAGATACTAAGTCACAATTAATAACAATAATAACTTTACAGTGCATAATAAAACCACAACAGTACATAGTATAAAACCACAATAAAATTACGCTAAAACAGTATTAAAATATATAGAAGATATACTAAGCCATAATTAAGATATACTAAGCCATAATTAAGATATACTAAGTCATAATTAAGATATACTAAGTCATAATTAAGATATACTAAGCCATAATTAAGATATACTAAGCCATAATTAAGATATACTAAGTCATAATTAAGATATACTAAGCCATAATTAAGATATACTAAGCCATAATTAAGATATACTAAGCATAATTAAGATATACTAAGTCATAATTAAGATATACTAAGCCATAATTAAGATATACTAAGCCATAATTAAGATATACTAAGCCATAATTAAGATATACTAAGCATAATTAAGATATACTACGCCATAATTAAGATATACTAAGTCATAATTAAGATATACTAAGTGATAATTATGAGATACTAAGTCATAATTATGAGGGGTTCTCTGCAGGATGAACTCAGATATGGTGTATGAACAGGTGGAGCCACTTGTTTATTCTAGAAACATGATGATAAACCAGGGTTTTCAACCACTGGGCCGGGGCACACTTGTGTGCCATGGGAAATTATTATTTTACCTAACATTTTTGAAAACTGAAACTCTTAAAGTTTAACACAGAACAAAATTGAATTATAAAAATGTATTTCTATATTTATTCATTTACTATAAATGTATTTACGACTAATACTATATCTATATCTACATATATTATAGAAATAATGTAAAATAATTTAATATTTAAAAAAAAATCCATTATATAAAGCAAAACAGTAGGCAAAGCAAATTTATTTGTATAGAGCATTTTATACACAAGGCAACTCAATGTGCTTTACATGATAAAAGATTCAACTTTAAAATCAATAAGAATATTTAAAATCATCAGTAAAATCAATTCAAATCATCAACAAACACATTAGATCAACAACATGAACAAACATCTCCCTCTCAATCATATGTATTGAACATAATATGGTTCATTTGCAGTTCAAATCATATTTAACGCTTTGTTTTATATTTGAATTCAAGACACTTTGATTAGAATGACATATGCATATTGTTAATTACACTATTATTTGAAAAAAAAAAATAGATTTTTTGGTTGTTGTTCATTTTATTCTTATTAAAAACACACAGATTGTTAATTGAACTTTTTTTAGAAAGAAGAAATATGAAAGATAATAAAAACTTTTTTATTAGCATTTATTTGATTCCTATTCAAGAATGACTGTATATATTGTTAATATAGGCTACAAAATTAGTTTTTTTTTAAACATTTTTGATTGGTGGTGTGGTTTGGAATTTATTTCAATGAAAATATGAACATTGGTTGATAAACACCATAATAAATCATACAAACATGATAAATGTGCAGAAAAATGAAAATAATGATATGATACAGTGCGTATAGTCCATGTGAATCTATTATTTTTTGAAACGTAATAGAGCTGAATGTCATTTACAATTAGAACTTGTTCTAAACTACCTACCCAAAATTTAAGCCGTTAACATTTATTTTTCAATCTTCTCTTTGTATCTTTGCAGTAGATGTTCGTATAATAATGAATAATAAAAGATGCATTGGAGATGTTCATCAGGGCAGCAAAAGCATCAAAGCCAGTGGAAAGATGAGGACAGGACAAGCCCCCATTGTAGGAGAAAGGTTGAAAATACTGCAACAGAAACAAAACGGAGAGTTTTTATTATTCATTTGTGATTTATTTCATTAAGATAACAGATTAAATTAGATATTAGATGACTATACGTTTACACATGCAGAATGTCATAAGTTAGCAAACACTAACCACTATTTGGGTGTCACACTATTCTTCTCCTCTCTAAAGTTATCACTTTATTATCAGGAACATGTTTTGTGGTCACGTCGGGGTCACCAATTTGTGAAATTAAAAATCCTAATTATGCTCGTAACTGTAAGAATTCGCCTCATTTCTAAAAATAGAAATAAAGAACCAAAATACCTTTCGTCTTCTGTTGTTTCTGTAGGTGGTGAGGGCGTGTACATCCTGTTAAAGAATAACATGAATTAAATCACTATTTGTAATATGTATCAAAATGTAAAACATGAAATAAACTTCTAATACTTCTCAGAAGTAGTTGTTGGAGGCAGATCAGTGGTGGTGATTATTCTGCAAAAGTAAATGATTGAAACAATGATATTAGATTATTTCAGTGATGACAGTTTGGTTGTTAAACACCATTTTCATACAGTGTGTTAGTTAAACTATAGTTATTCTCCTACTGCAACATTAATTAATGAATGAGGTGTTCTACTGCCCTCTACTGACTGTCCTTTTAACTGTTCATTCATTCAGAATAAAACATGTGTGATTATTAGAACTGGGTGATATATCAAGATTCAGGACTTATCGAGATTTCTATTTTGGTGAAAATTACAAAATCGCCTTTGATGATATATTTTTTTTATTTTAGAGCTTATTTTGTATTAAAATACTCATTTTAGGAGTCGCTACTTGAAAAGCTCAGTTAGATAGATTTCTAAAACAAGCCTTCCCCTAAACCAGTGGTTTTCAACCTTGGGGTCAGGACCCCATTTGGGTGTCATGAGACACCGGCAGGGAGGGGGTCGTCAGATGCCTTCAAGAATCTAAAAATATATATTTTTTTAACAATTAGAGCCCATTTTTGCTTATTTTTTTCTGCAGCTCCACTAAACTTGCCATATTTTAACCTATTTTCATCACTTTTTCTTGCCATATTTTTTCAAGGTTTTTAAAACTGAAAAAATAAAGAAGCAAAACACCTTTTGTCTTCTGTTGTTTCTGTAGGTGGTGAGGACGTGTGAATCCTGGTAAAGAACAAAATGATTTACTTCACTATTTGTAATGTGTATCATAGTGTAAAATGTGAAATAAACTTTAAATACTTCTCATAGGTAGTTGCTGGAGGCAGATCAGTGGTGGTGAGTGAGCTGCAGTAAATAATAGAAAATATTATGATCTACACGTGGCACACTGGGAGAAAACGTCCTATTTGATTAGCAACAAAAATGTAAAGGTTCTCATTTTTAAATTGAAAAAAAAAAAAAGAGGAAATAATACCTTTTGTCCTTTGTTGTTAATGTAGGTGATGAGGAAGTGTGAACCCTGTGATACAATAGATGAGAAACACTTAAAAATAGGGAATTCATCAAAGTATAAAATATGAAATGAACTTTAAATACTTCTCGGAGGTTGTTGATGGAGGCAGATCAGTGGTGGTGAACATCCTGTGATGTGAATATAAAAAAATCTGAATCATAGATATAAGAAGATATTGAACTTGTTTCGTTCCTTTGCAGTGTTTCAATTTAAACTGATACAGAGGAGAGTTCAGAGTAAAAATTTACCCCAATAACACACAAAACAACAAAATAACATAAAACGCTAATAAAAATATACAAAAATGACAGAAAAACCCATTAAACCACAAAAAAAAAAAAAAAAAAATGACAAACACAAATAAAACGAAAACACACAAACCCTTGGTTCTGTCCTGTAATAATATTCAGATTAGTCTTTATTCTTAACCCTGACATAAATGTCAGGGTTGAAGTGAACGCAACTAACACTTAAATCGACCACTTCCTCCTTGTGATGTCACACGCTAAATCGGGAAAAAAATCGCCTCCCCTCCGCTGGTATCTCCACCCATGGACTCCACCCCCTACCTGATGAAAACTTTTGCAAAAGTCCGCCATTGTTTTTCTCGCTAGCGAAGGAGTGAAGGTGCGTTCACACCGAACGCGACTGTAGTGACTGCAGTCACTTCAATCAACCGTGATGAGTCAACATAGTGGAGCTTTTTGGTCACTTCATTGCTCCAGTGATGTGGTGACTGTGCGTGTGTGTGTGTGTGTGTGTGTGTGTGTGTGTGTGGAGCTGGTGACAGGGGAGAGAGAGGGCCTGTCACTTCTTCTCTGGTCGTACGTTTACAACACGTATTATAGACAGCGCCGCTTTTACAATTTAAATGATCAACTTACAGAGTTACTAAAGGATGAGATCACCCAGAATGTAGGCTTATTCAAGAAATTAACCGCTATAATTTTGCCCTGGTAAATTGAGGAAGTGTACAGTTGCTGCAGCCGTGTCACTGTAGCGGGAGGGAGGGGCTGTGCCTCGGCTCTACAGACAGTGAAGGACGGGGCAGTTATCGCTTGAAGTCGTTTGAAAATTTAAAACATTTTTCAACTTTGAGTGACTAGGTCACACACAGGACCAAGTCGCCGGAATAGTGCAAGTTGGATTGCTTGAAGTCGCATCATTCACATTGATTTTCAATTTAATCTAGTCGCTTCAGTCGCTTCTGTCACGCTTGGTGTGAACACACCTTTAGTGTGCCGCAGAAGAGAGGGGTAGGGGGAGGGGGAGGTGTTTGCAACTCCAGGGATACACCCAACGTGCTGTTGTATTGAATTTGAATGTTGTTTGTTGGTTTTTGTCGCAATGTTTGCTGAAGAGTTTTTTCATGATCCCAAACTCCGCCCCTCTCTTCAAGGGCCCAGTTTGGATTTTGCCTTTTTTTTTACCTCTTCTTCTCACCCATTGTTTCATATTTCTTATCTCAGACACGGAGCGCTGCTCTTATGGCTGCTCCCCAGTACTCCCGTACCTGTCCCCCATGTGATATGTTATTATACTTCATGTTTCTTGGTCGGGATGTAACTGAAACTGAATTACCCCTCGGGGACAAATAAAATTTTCGGAATCTGAATCACCCCCCAAACGGAGCGCTTTGAAAGAGCTGGATTATACAGGGTATTAAACCTCTTCTGTTGCTTGATTCATGTTGTGTTTTGACCAAACCCCAGCACAGATATGTCATTTAGACCACAGGGAACCATTTTAAAATCTGAAAAATGGGTATAATATGTCCCCTTTAAATTTGAATGTGACATCATACAAAATACCTTTTGCCTTCTGTTGTTTCTGCAGGTGGTGAGGTGGTGTTGTACATCCTGTTAAAGAATAAAATACATTAATGCACTATGTGTAACAGCATGTATCAAAGTGTAAAATGTGAAATAAACTTCTAATACTTCTCAGAGGCAGTTGTTGGAGGCAGATCAGTGGTGGTGAACATCCTACAAAATGAATGAATGAGAAATACATATTAGAATAATGTAATCTACGCGTGACACACTGGGAGAAAACTTCCATCTATGTGAACATTTCCTCCTCTTTGATCAGCAGCAAAAATGTAAAGATCCTCATGTAAAAAAAAACAAGAAAAAAAAGAGGAAATAATACCTTTTGTCCTTTGTTGTTAATGTAGGTGATGAGGAAGTGTGAACCCTGTGATACAATAGGTTAGAAACACTTAAAAATAGGGAATTCATCAAAGTATAAAATGTGAAATGAACTTTAAATACTTCTCGGAGGTTGTTGATGGAGGCAGATCAGTAGTGGTGAACATCCTGTGATGTGAATATAAAAAAACTGAATCACAGATATAAGTAGAATTTTAACTTTTGCAGTGATGAGAGTTTGGTCGATATTGAACACATTTTAATGATAACACTTGCTGTATTTAATATGATTGTTAAACTATTACCACACAAGTTGTTTCTTCGATGGTCAGGATCACGTTTATTAATTTGTTACTATATTATTACAGTTACTGGCTTTCTGTAATTTTATTTATAATTTATTTCTAACATTGCAGAGCACCCCAAGTTAGTAAATAGGATATGCTTTAGCTATTTGATCAATTTAAACAGATATAGAGGAGAGATTGGGTCAGTGGTTAATGACCCGGCAGATCTGTTGTTTCAGACATAATTTAAAGTGTAAAGGTTGTTTTTAATTTTGTTTCTCAGTTCTTTGTCCATTTAGTTTTCACTGCATTCGCAAAGTAAAGAAATTGCAAAAATATGGTAAATGACTAGAAAAAAACATACAAAATTACAAATAAATACAAGAAAAGGGATAACAACAGTACACTAAAATGACTACAACACACAAAACAACAAAAATATACAAAATCAGAACAAAAATTGACGCAAAAACACAAAAAAAAAACATAAAACACACAAAAAAACAACAAAATTACATAAAACAACAATAAAAATTTACAAAAACTATAGGAAAAAAAAAAGAAAAAACCATAATTCACAAATGACAGAAAAACATAAAATCAGCAGACGCCTCTGAGGAAGAAGTCAAAACATGTCAAGAGATCAAAGTAAATTTCCTGAAAAAAGTTGTCTGAATAAAAGAAAAACCTTAACATGCTACATATTTTATTTTAGTGAACCTTATCTTTTATTTAAAATTGCTGCAGGTACCCTCTGAACTGAATAAAACTCTAAACTGAGCTATTTTAATCAACAAGAAATAATAGGTGAAAATATTCGTATCAAATTCTTGAGTTGTTGTTGGAGGCAGACGAGTGGTGAAATAAAAGCATTACGTAATGGCAGGTTTTTTGTTTCTAAGCTTTTTTTCAGGGTTTGTGTTTCTTTAAGTTCTTACCGTGTAAAACATGGGCCGTCATCATTATCGTTGTGACTGTGTGTGATCGTCACAGGTTCCACAGCAGGACACGGAAGTTCATTTCCCAAAAAAAGAGGATTGATATCTATCAAAAATTAATCACAAAACAACATTAGAATGACCTCTGTATGGGAAATCATTTGACATATATTAAGTGTAAATGTTTTAGGGGAAACACATGCCTTCAAAGCTAAACATGAAAATTCCTGAACCTCCCTTGATAAACTCTCGAAACTTCAAGTCATCACGAGTGAGAAAAGTACTTCTGCCAAAACGAAATCCGGCAAAGGCTACTTCGTTGTTCTCGTCGATAAATGTTGATCCATTTTTACGAGGATTGTCAAATACATACAGACCTATGAACACACAATATGCAAAACTTTAAAGTTAGTTTGTAGAATCCATTCAGCAATCCTTTGTGTTTGTAATCTTACCATTGAAGATAAGTTCTGGGTCAGTAGTGAAACTGATTTGCTTGGACATCTGCAGCTGGATGTTTGGGTTCTGATCCAACATTTTTAAAGTCACTTGTCTGTATGGACAAGGCCACTCCAGCATGTCATCGTTTACCCCTGACACAAGCTGCACATAGAGTCCCAGAAATGTCTGAAAAAGCCTCACCGCCACTCGGTAAGCGTATCCGTCTGGAGAGTATTGACGTTGGCTGTATAAGATGGTTCCAAAACGCTCATTTTCCAAGCGATTCTCTAAATCGTCAATCTGCATCTTCCCATGGGGACACTGTGTGTCGGACAGATTAATGTCATCGATTGAGAAGCCACCTGTGGAGTTCCCAGTCCCTTTGAGAACCTCAAACTCCACCTGGAAGTGCTTGGTGGCATTCAGTGAAACATGGTGAAGCTTCCAGTGAGATGTAGCTGGACCTGTGGAGACAAGTCTGGTTAGTTCTTATCACTCAGCCTAAGAAGTTAAAGCAAGATATCAGAGGTTTTCTACAACCTAAATCTTGTCTTCTTACAATGTTAAGCTATTAGCTGTTAATGTACTACAAGATGCTAACAATCCACCATGATGCAATGGGCAGAACGCAAAGGGAAATGCAGAACAGATGAGTAACCAGATGTAGATGACACACTCCAGTACAGTGCAACAAACAATAACAACATATCATTTAATGTGGTTGACCTCTGATGTTGAAAGTAATGAAATGAAAACATATACAGTAGGTGGCGATATGCACCTATTCAAGTTGGTTGCAACACTCCAATAACCAAGAAAGAAGAAGATCATAGCTGTGTTTCCATTACACTTTTTTGCAAAATAAAAGTGATATTTCTAAATGTCGACAAAGTATACTTGTGCTTTGAGCCTCGTAACTCCCGTGAAATCTCATCCCGTGAGAATTTGCTGCAGAAAGATGGACGCTCCAAACCTCCTTATAACACTCTGTATTTCTTTGTAGTTTCACGTCTAATGTGGCACTAATAATTTTTAAGTATAATGCTAAGAAATATCCTGGTCTCCTCTTCTGTCTAGACGTACAGCGCCATGTTTTCTTGGAGAGAAGTGGTCATGTGACCAGGTACGTCACATCATGTGACCATGTACGTCACGTTCTGTGACGTGTATTTGCTGAAAAAGTGTTTCCATAGAGCTTCTGCAATTTCGAAACATCTGAAATTCCTCACGAAAGCGCAAAAACTTTTAAGCCATATTTGAGTGTTTTTTCTAAGTTCAGGCGTTTCCATCACCAGTTTTTATTGCACTATTTAGATTTTGCGCATTTCCAAGGGTAATGGAAACACAGCTCATAATACAGTGTATTCTTCACTCTACTGTACTTTCCTGCTCACAGTGAACTTTACATGTATTTGTTTTATGTTTAGCTTTTATACAAGTTTGACAGACAATAGCTGATCTGCTATTGCATAATGAACCAACCTGTGACACGGGTCAGATTGTGGACGACTCAATCAGCAACCCGACCGGTATTTCTGCTGGTAAGCGTTAAACTGGGCATCCTTCAGTGACGTGTCATGACCACTAGGTTTGGGTAGGCAGGGTGTTGCAAATCGGGACGACCAATGTCGACACCAATGACAATTTTATATGTTTCTGCTGGCAAGTGTAAATCTAACAAAATCAACATCGTAAAATACCATTAAAGAAACAAACAATTATTTAATATAGCCTCCATACTCTCCCAATAAGATATATCTCATGACACGGCAACGCATCCTTTGTTAGTGTTGGAAACACAGAAACACGAAGAAAATGTAACAACAACAACTCAGAACAGCCTCAGTGAGGAGCATCCACGAAGCCAATCCTTCCTTTTGTTCCATTCACTGTGGAAATAAGAAACATTTGCTGAAGGTCTGGTAACTCAGGTGTTGGTCTCCCAACTTTTAAAAGCTGTCGTTTTTCCTCAAAAGAAAGTTTCTTTATCATCTCTAGCGCTGTCATCCTGTCTGTAGTGTTATCCCGCCCACTAGCTAGAGAACGTAGCAGGGAACACGCAACGGCCTACACTCACCCCTTGTTTCGGAAGTGTTTGCTACATTCAAGAAGAGACAAAATGTTTGTTTACAGTATATCATCAACAGCCAGAAACATCAGAAGAATATCTTGAGGTTGGGTCAGGTCACTTTCTTCACGAATCTTTGTAGAGTTGCCAGGAGAAAAAGAAACATGCTCGTCGGGGAGACATTGTCAATACATTGCAGAAGATGCTGACCACGGGGAAGCAGAACAGTGACCCCTTGTTTCAGAAGTGGTCCTGCGACTATTAAGAAACTAAACCTAGATTTCTGTCTGATCAAATTGAACCTTAACTATGAGCTGAAAATAATGCAAATACTTTGCCAAACACTAACTACTATATTCTCACTGTGGAAGTTTTTTTTCTTCTTTTGTAAACAATGGTAAATCAGTTTTGAGGATTACTGAAAAGTTTGACATTACCAGTAATTTGTCCCATGAGGCGGGCAGTTCCTTTAGTGTCTGTTTTATCATCAAACTCTCTCATCCAGATGTTCAGTTGGTCTCCTTCATTTCCACTGTGGTAATAGTAAAACTGGAGACACTGGATGTGGCAGTCCCTTTTGGGGCTCATCCTATTGGTCTCCAGCCACGCTGAGTCACCCTCTTGACCTGACGCTGTGTTGACGTGCATGAAATAACCCTCACCTTCCACTGAAAAGATGGTCAAATCAGTGCAAAGACAGAGGTTATACATTTATATTGAAGTTACTTTTGAATTAATATTGATAGTAGACATTATGAAGTCATACCAGAATCACCACTTCCACTGGGTAGATTGGTGTGGTCAGATGCTGGACCGTCAGAAACACTCGTCACTATTTCCCATTGAAGTTCACTCTGCGAACACTTGGTCATGTTACAGGTGCTTCCATTAATAAAGCCACAGAACATCTGAAAGGCAATGGTTGAGTCTGAGGAGGTGAGAGAAGAACACTGGTTTTAGGGTCATGAACAGATAAAAATTAGAAGATAAAAATGTGAAACAGTTTTTACAGTGAAGTTTTCTAATCACTTCTTGTTTATTTACAGTCCTTGTCACAATTTAGCATTGGTTAAACGTTTGTTCCTATCGTCTGTTCGTATTTGTAGATGTGCTTAAATTTAGAACTACAATTTTTAAAGCAACGCTGGGTTTAACACAAATCCATCTAATCAAAAGGCATGAAGTACAGACATTAATGTACACTCTATAGATGTCTCTAGATTTCTAATTTAATCTGATCTCATTAGATTAGATCTTTCATATCTATTTTTTTAAATACTCCCTTGTGTCTTCATTCACTTACTGCAGCTGTAGAGGAGGTTCAACTCCAAAATGTCTCTTGGGCTCATATCCAGTCTCTGGCCAATCACATCCTGGAACGCTGGGTCGATGGTGTTAATTGTATTACCAGTTCCATTACTGAACGCCATAGCACCGTAGTGCATCACTGATATATAATCATATTCCACTCCGTTGGTGGTGCTTTGTGAACTTTCAACTATACGAAAATTCCGTTCACGACCTGAAGCATACACAACAAAAGCCATGAGTCTATTACATCACATCACTTTGAAGCACCAGGTGTCTTGTAACAGGAAACAAAAACAACAAAGGCATGTTTATATTAACTTTGGTGAGTTTACTCAATTTCCTTATGTTCACCAAACACGCAACCGAGCTTTGGAACGAATCAAGAACCAAATACTTTGTTTATAATCTGAACACCAGAACTTCAGCCTCCCACCACCTTGTTGCTCCCATAGATAAACAAAGAAATGAAGACATCTTCCTCTCTTTCATTATTTTCTTTGCTGAGAAGTGTGCTACACAAGTACCAGAGGTTCATACAAGTGCATCAGATATTCCATTAAGTTTAATGGTAAATGGGCTGGATTTATATTGTACTTTAAAACCAGCTTTACAATATCGGCTCATTCACCCATTCATAGGCCAGTGGCCAATATGTAAAATAACACCAGCAAAAAATATTCCAAATTTCAACCCAGCAGCTTTCAATCTACAGTCTGGACATCATAAATAATGCATACACAAACCTTTTTCGATGTTCTCTGTTATAATTGTTACATATTCATCTCTGTCAAATCTGGACTGTTCATGGTAGAAACCAAGTGCATGAAGAAGCTCGTGCTCAACAATGGCAACTGTGTCACAGTTTTGTCCAATAGAAAGCATCTGTCCATCAGGCACCTGTTGTCCAACGAATGAGCGACATCTGGAATGGAAAATACCAGTATCATTACTGGTCCCTTAGAGTTATAAAATCATCAGTTCTCAAAATGCTAAGATTGAAGGAAGGAGAATCATTAAAATGAAATCACCCTTATATGTAACTTTTGGCAAAGACAAGTTTAAAGGGGCAGTATTATGAAAAATTAACTTTATAATGGTTTTGCTACAGTGATGTACATTCCTTTAGCTTCATTCCTCCCTCCCTTGTTATTCCAGTTTGTACAAAGTCATCTCTAAACGGGCCAGTTAGATTTTTCTCACTACGTGACATCACATTGCGGAAACTTATCCTCCTGACAATCTTGGCTCCTCCTACCCTATAAGAATGTGAGCTCCTCCCTCTTAAACTATCTTACAGCTAAAACAAACACTGTGGTTTAATATACAATATACTTTGTCATATACAGTATATAAAGCTACATACACTAAATGTGTTCTCTGCATTTAACCCCTCCCTGAGGAGCAGTGGGCAGCAATGGTGGCATCTGGAGCATTTTTAGTACCCGTTATATTGACGCAATACGACGCAGTGGTTGGACAAAACAGTGGATTTTCACGTTGAATGGACCATTCCTGTAATCAGTAGATGATGACAAGAAAGCAACGTAGCAGCTCCGGTAAATGTTTGAAGCAGCTGACTCAGCTGATTTACCCCGCACGGTGCACACACATTCTGAAACATTGTTCGTCTGACTCACAATCACAATAGTCGCCTAAATAACCAAATAACAATGTGTTTTACTGTAATGTGCAGTTTTATGGCTGAAAACAATAACAAGAGTCTGCAATGGACTGGCACCCTGTCCAGGGTGTAACCCGGCCTAGCGCCCAGTGTGAGCCGGAGATGGGCACCGGCAGACCCCCGCAACCCTGAAAAATAGGAACAAGAGGGTCTGAAAATGGATGAATGGAATAACAAGTGTGTGGATAGCAAAAAAAAATAGCTGTGGTGATCACTGATCCCCCTCGCAAGAAGTCTGCATCTACAGACACGCCCACTCATGAATATGCATAAATAGGTCCCAAAACAGCCCGTTTTTAGAACTGCTCAGAAAGTCACTTTTCAAAAAAGACTATGGAAACTATGGAAAACAAGTGAGTTTTGGAAAATAAACCTCAAATACTATATTGTTGGGGTTTTTAGAACAAATGGAGATGGGTGAAAAATATCATACTGCACCATTAATTTATTTGTAGTAATTAATTTATTATTTGAAAACAAAAAAGGTTCATACCCGTTTAGATTTTGGATGGAAAGGTAATATGTTTCTGCTTCCCTTGGCTTGAAGTCAATGCAGGTCTTTAACCTAAACTGCTCCATGGCTTTCAGGATGACTCCTTTGGCGTTGATCTCTTCCATTGTTCAAGTATTGCAAAGAAAGAAAGATTACACAGTTAACTTTTCACAGACGGGTGAGTCTTTTTTTCTTTGGTGCTGATGTAGTGGTGGTTCACACAGTCCCCAGATGAGCAACAGACAAAGAGCTGATCTTTGAAGTAGGCCTTTAATATTCACAAAATAGTGTAATATTTAATCTTGATTAAAATATATTTACCGAGGTTACCGTTGAGGACATAAGGAACTGGGGATGTCCACAGCTTCCCACTTATAATCGCACTCCTTGCTATGATTGGCTAAAAATAATACACGCAGTAAAACCATGCAAAAAGTGGCCCAAAACATAGAGATGTAATGCATACATTTTGATATGTTTTATGGCAAACACTTTAAGGTTACTCACCTCCAGAATATCATCGGTCATAAAATCTAAAAAGAAAAAGAAAAAAGAAAGATAATAAGCCTACTAATAAAACGCTAAATTAAATTAATAAATTATTACATTTTATACACAAAAGATGCTTGGTTTTACCTTTGTTTATGTCTGTTATGTCTTTGTCTTCACCAATTTCTACAAAAGAGCACCAAAAAACAAATTATAAGGAAACAAAATCAGATATTTACAAACAAATGTTTTCCCACTTACCAAAAGTGTCTGGTTCAATCTAAAAATGAAATAAAATGTAGTTAGTTTTTTAGTTTAGATGATAAAAAAAACTACCATACATCAGGCACTGTTTGTAACAGTCACTATCTGCAGCTACTATTAAGTACTAAACAGTTAATATAAAAAAGCAAATTGTCATCATACAAAAACCATAAACTACAACAAAGTCTGAAAATGAAAATAGTAATAAAGTTTAAGAGTTTAAAATAATGTATATACACTTACCAAATCAGAGAGGAAAACTGCTGAAATACTCAAGATGATCAAAAGGAAAAAAATGCCCTTCATTGTCAGTGTCTTTATCAAAAAAAATAAACAAATCAAATCAAAATTATTATTAGGAGCATTTAATCGAATTAGATGTAGTTAAATCTCAGTTTAGTTTATTGATAATGTGTTTATGTCTGTTCCTCAGCTGCATATGAGAAGGTTTGGCTGTGTGACAAGGAAACAGCTAAAAACAAAGCTTTGAATAATTACCAGTACAGTACAACCTGTCATTATCAACACAAAGGGCATCTAGTGTTTATTATAATGTCATTACTGGGTGTGTCACAGACTTGGTTGGGTTATTTGACAAATGTGTGCTTTCATCTCTTATGCTGCTGCTCAAAAAATATCAGATAGTAAGAGATGATGGTTTCAACACCAGTGTTGGGACTAATAAGATACTGTAATGCTATAACATTTGGTGGTAATTATTACTCTAATGCATAACTTTTTAAAGTAAGTTCCTCAGGTACTGTTACTTTATTGCAGGGGTTCTCAACCTTGAGGTCGCAAGACAAACTAAAAATATTTTTTGAACAATTTGGGCCCATTTTTACTTTTTTTCTGTAACTACTCAAAAACTTATTTTTATCACTTTTTCTTGCAACATTTTTGCTCTTTTTTAATGCATTTCGCTACATTACTCCCATTAATGACACTTTTACATCAAATTCCAAAGCCTTTTCTGCACAATTTTTCCACTTTCCAGACATGTTCAGCACTTATAAACCCTTCCCACCACTTTTCCACCTAATGTTACATATGTTGACCAATTATTGTAGCTTTTAACCTCTTTTCATTGTATTTAATGCTTTTTTTTTTGCCAATTTACCACATTCACAATTTATACAATTTATCATGCCCCTTTATTTCCCATTATATCTTAAGATATACTAAGCCATAATTAAGATATACTAAGTCATAATTAAGATATACTAAGTCATAATAAAGAGATACTAAGTCATAATTTTGAGGGGTTCTCTGCAGGATGAACTCAGATATGGTGTATGAACAGGTGGAGCCAATTGTTTATTCTAGAAACATGATGATAAACCAGGGTTTTCAACCACTGGGCCGGGGCACACTTGTGTGCCATGGGAAATTATTATTTTACCTAACATTTTTGAAAACTGAAACTCTTAAAGTTTAACACAGAACAAAATTGAATTATAAAAATGTATTTCTATATTTATTCATTTACTATAAATGTATTTACTATCTATATCTACATATATTATAGAAATAATGTAAAACAATTTAATATTTTAAAAAAAATCCATTATATAAAGCAAAACAGTAGGCAAGGCAAGGCAAATTTATTTGTATAGAGCATTTTATACACAAGGAAACTCAATGTGCTTTACATGATAAAAGATTCAACTGTTTAAAATCAATAAGAACATTTAAAATCATTAGTAAAATCAATTCAAATCATCAACAAACACATTAGATCAACAACATGAACAAAAATCTCCCTCTCAATCATATGTATTGAACATAATATGGTTCATTTGTAGTTCAAATCATATTTAACGCTTAGTTTTATATTTGAATTCAAGACACTTTGATTAGAATGACATATGCATATTGTTAATTATTTGAAAAAAATAAACAATAGATTTTTTGGTTGTTGTTCATTTTATTCTTATTAAAAACACACAGATTGTTAATTGAACTTTTTATTTGAAAGAAGAAATATGAAAGATAATAAAAACTTTTTTATTAGCATTTATTTGATTCCTATTCAAGAATGACTGTATATATTGTTAATATAGGCTACAAAATTAGTTTTTTTTTAAACATTTTTGATTGGTGGTGTGGTTTGGAATTTATTTCAATGAAAATATGAACATTGGTTGATAAACACCATAATAAATCATACAAACATGATAAATGTAAATAATAGGGCTGAATGTCATTTACAATTAGAACTTGTTCTAAACTACCTACCCAAAATTTAAGCCGTTAACATTTATTTTTCAATCTTCTCTTTGTATCTTTGCAGTAGATGTTCGTATAATAATGAATAATAAAAGATGCATTGGAGATGTTCATCAGGGCAGCAAAAGCATCAAAGCCAGTGGAAAGATGAGGACAGGACAAGCCCCCATTGTAGGAGAAAGGTTGAAAATACTGCAACAGAAACAAAACGGAGAGTTTTTATTATTCATTTGTGATTTATTTCATTAAGATAACAGATTAAATTAGATATTAGATGACTATACGTTTACACATGCAGAATGTCATAAGTTAGCAAACACTAACCACTATTTGGGTGTCACACTATTCTTCTCCTCTCTAAAGTTATCACTTTATTATCAGGAACATGTTTTGTGGTCACGTCGGGGTCACCAATTTGTGAAATTAAAAATCATAATTATGCTCGTAACTGTAAGAATTTGCCTCGTTTCTAAAAATAGAAATAAAGAACCAAAATACCTTTCGTCTTCTGTTGTTTCTGTAGGTGGTGAGGGCGTGTACATCCTGTTAAAGAATAACATGAATTAAATCACTATTTGTAATATGTATCAAAATGTAAAACATGAAATAAACTTCTAATACTTCTCAGAAGTAGTTGTTGGAGGCAGATCAGTGGTGGTGATTATTCTGCAAAAGTAAATGATTGAAACATTGATATTAGATTATTTCAGTGATGACAGTTTGGTTGTTAAACACCATTTTCATACAGTTTGTTAGTTAAACTATAGTTATTCTCCTACTGCAACATTAATTAATTAATGAGGTGTTCTACTGCCCTCTACTGACTGTCCTTTTAACTGTTCATTCATTCAGAATAAAACATGTCTGATTATTAGAACTGGGTGATATATCAAGATTTAGGACTTATCGAGATTTCTATTTTGGTGAAAATTACAAAATCGCCTTTGATGATATATTTTTTTTATTTTAGAGCTTATTTTGTATTAAAATACTCATTTTAGGAGTCGCTACTTGAAAAGCTCAGTTAGATAGATTTCTAAAACAAGCCTTCCCCTAAACCAGTGGTTTTCAACCTTGGGGTCAGGACCCCATTTGGGTGTCATGAGACACCGGGAGGGAGGGGGTCGTCAGATGCCTTCAAGAATCTAAAAATATATATTTTTTTAACAATTAGAGCCCATTTTTGCTTATTTTTTTCTGCAGCTCCACTAAACTTGCCATATTTTAACCTATTTTCATCACTTTTTCTTGCCATATTTTTTCAAGGTTTTTAAAACTGAAAAAATAAAGAAGCAAAACACCTTTTGTCTTCTGTTGTTTCTGTAGGTGGTGAGGACGTGTGAATCCTGGTGAAGAACAAAATGATTTACTTCACTATTTGTAATGTGTATCATAGTGTAAAATGTGAAATAAACTTTAAATACTTCTCATAGGTAGTTGCTGGAGGCAGATCAGTGGTGGTGAGTGAGCTGCAGTAGATAATAGAAAATATTATGATCTACACGTGGCACACTGGGAGAAAACGTCCTATTTGATTAGCAACAAAAATGTAAAGGTTCTCATTTTTAAATTGAAAAAAAAAAAAAGAGGAAATAATACCTTTTGTCCTTTGTTGTTAATGTAGGTGATGAGGAAGTGTGAACCCTGTGATACAATAGATGAGAAACACTTAAAAATAGGGAATTCATCAAAGTATAAAATATGAAATGAACTTTAAATACTTCTCGGAGGTTGTTGATGGAGGCAGATCAGTGGTGGTGAACATCCTGTGATGTGAAAATAAAAAATCTGAATCATAGATATAAGAAGATATTGAGCTTGTTTCATTCCTTTGCAGTGTTTCAATTTAAACTGATACAGAGGAGAGTTCAGAGTAAAAATTTACCCCAATAACACACAAAACAACAAAATAACATAAAACGCTAATAAAAATATACAAAAATGACAGAAAAACCCATTAAACCACAAAAAAAAAAAAAAAAAAAAAAAAAAAAAAATGACAGAAACACAAATATAACGAAAACACACAAACCCTTGGTTCTGTCCTGTAATAATATTCAGATTAGTCTTTATTCTTAACCCTGACATAAATGTCAGGGTTGAAGTGAACGCAACTAACACTTAAATCGACCACTTCCTCCTTGTGATGTCACACGCTAAATCGGGAAAAAAATCGCCTCCCCTCCGCTGGTATCTCCACCCATGGACTCCACCCCCTACCTGATGAAAACTTTTGCAAAAGTCCGCCATTGTTTTTCTCGCTAGCGAAGGAGTGAAGGTGCGTTCACACCGAACGCGACTGTAGTGACTGCAGTCACTTCAATCAACCGTGATGAGTCAACATAGTGGAGCTTTTTGGTCACTTCATTGCTCCAGTGATGTGGTGACTGTGCGTGTGTGTGTGTGTGTGTGTGTGTGGAGCTGGTGACAGGGGAGAGAGAGGGCCTGTCACTTCTTCTCTGGTCGTACGTTTACAACACGTATTATAGACAGCGCCGCTTTTACAATTTAAATGATCAACTTACAGAGTTACTAAAGGATGAGATCACCCAGAATGTAGGCTTATTCAAGAAATTAACCGCTATAATTTTGCCCTGGTAAATTGAGGAAGTGTACAGTTGCTGCAGCCGTGTCACTGTAGCGGGAGGGAGGGGCTGTGCCTCGGCTCTACAGACAGTGAAGGACGGGGCAGTTATCGCTTGAAGTCGTTTGAAAATTTAAAACATTTTTCAACTTTGAGTGACTAGGTCACACACAGGACCAAGTCGCCGAAATAGTGCAAGTTGGATTGCTTGAAGTCGCATCATTCACATTGATTTTCAATTTAATCTAGTCGCTTCAGTCGCTTCTGTCACGCTTGGTGTGAACACACCTTTAGTGTGCCGCAGAAGAGAGGGGTAGGGGGAGGGGGAGGTGTTTGCAACTCCAGGGATACACCCAACGTGCTGTTGTATTGAATTTGAATGTTGTTTGTTGGTTTTTGTCGCAATGTTTGCTGAAGAGTTTTTTCATGATCCCAAACTCCGCCCCTCTCTTCAAGGGCCCAGTTTGGATTTTGCCTCTTTTTTTACCTCTTCTTCTCACCCATTGTTTCATATTTCTTATCTCAGACACGGAGCGCTGCAGTACTCCCGTACCTGTGCCCCATGTGATATGTTATTATACTTCATGTTTCTTGGTCGGGATGTAACTGAAACTGAATTACCCCTCGGGGACAAATAAAATTTTCTGAATCTGAATCACCCCCCAAACGGAGCGCTTTGAAAGAGCTGGATTATACAGGGTATTAAACCTCTTCTGTTGCTTGATTCATGTTGTGTTTTGACCAAACCCCAGCACAGATATGTCATTTAGACCACAGGGAACCATTTTAAAATCTGAAAAATGGGTATAATATGTCCCCTTTAAATTTGAATGTGACATCATACAAAATACCTTTTGCCTTCTGTTGTTTCTGCAGGTGGTGAGGTGGTGTTGTACATCCTGTTAAAGAATAAAAGACATTAATTCACTATGTGTAACAGCATGTATCAAAGTGTAAAATGTGAAATAAACTTCTAATACTTCTCAGAGGCAGTTGTTGGAGGCAGATCAGTGGTGGTGAACATCCTACAAAATGAATGAATGAGAAATACATATTAGAATAATGTAATCTACGCGTGACACACTGGGAGAAAACTTCCATCTATGTGAACATTTCCTCCTCTTTGATCAGCAGCAAAAATGTAAAGATCCTCATGTAAAAAAAAACAAGAAAAAAAAGAGGAAATAATACCTTTTGTCCTTTGTTGTTAATGTAGGTGATGAGGAAGTGTGAACCCTGTGATACAATAGGTTAGAAACACTTAAAAATAGGGAATTCATCAAAGTATAAAATATGAAATGAACTTTAAATACTTCTCGGAGGTTGTTGATGGAGGCAGATCAGTAGTGGTGAACATCCTGTGATGTGAAAATAAAAAATCTGAATCATAGATATAAGAAGATATTGAACTTGTTTCGTTCCTTTGCAGTGTTTCAATTTAAACTGATACAGAGGAGAGTTCAGAGTAAAAATTTACCCCAATAACACACAAAACAACAAAATAACATAAAACGCTGATAAAAATATACAAAAATGACAGAAAAACCCATTAAACCACAAAAAAAAAAAAAAAAAAAATGACAAACACAAATAAAACGAAAACACACAAACCCTTGGTTCTGTCCTGTAATAATATTCAGATTAGTCTTTATTCTTAACCCTGACATAAATGTCAGGGTTGAAGTGAACGCAACTAACACTTAAATCGACCACTTCCTCCTTGTGATGTCACACGCTAAATCGGGAAAAAAATCGCCTCCCCTCCGCTGGTATCTCCACCCATGGACTCCACCCCCTACCTGATGAAAACTTTTGCAAAAGTCCGCCATTGTTTTTCTCGCTAGCGAAGGAGTGAAGGTGCGTTCACACCGAACGCGACTGTAGTGACTGCAGTCACTTCAATCAACCGTGATGAGTCAACATAGTGGAGCTTTTTGGTCACTTCATTGCTCCAGTGATGTGGTGACTGTGCGTGTGTGTGTGTGTGTGTGTGTGTGTGGAGCTGGTGACAGGGGAGAGAGAGGGCCTGTCACTTCTTCTCTGGTCGTACGTTTACAACACGTATTATAGACAGCGCCGCTTTTACAATTTAAATGATCAACTTACAGAGTTACTAAAGGATGAGATCACCCAGAATGTAGGCTTATTCAAGAAATTAACCGCTATAATTTTGCCCTGGTAAATTGAGGAAGTGTACAGTTGCTGCAGCCGTGTCACTGTAGCGGGAGGGAGGGGCTGTGCCTCGGCTCTACAGACAGTGAAGGACGGGGCAGTTATCGCTTGAAGTCGTTTGAAAATTTAAAACATTTTTCAACTTTGAGTGACTAGGTCACACACAGGACCAAGTCGCCGAAATAGTGCAAGTTGGATTGCTTGAAGTCGCATCATTCACATTGATTTTCAATTTAATCTAGTCGCTTCAGTCGCTTCTGTCATGCTTGGTGTGAACACACCTTTAGTGTGCCGCAGAAGAGAGGGGTAGGGGGAGGGGGAGGTGTTTGCAACTCCAGGGATACACCCAACGTGCTGTTGTATTGAATTTGAATGTTGTTTGTTGGTTTTTGTCGCAATGTTTGCTGAAGAGTTTTTTCATGATCCCAAACTCCGCCCCTCTCTTCAAGGGCCCAGTTTGGATTTTGCCTCTTTTTTTACCTCTTCTTCTCACCCATTGTTTCATATTTCTTATCTCAGACACGGAGCGCTGCAGTACTCCCGTACCTGTCCCCCATGTGATATGTTATTATACTTCATGTTTCTTGGTCGGGATGTAACTGAAACTGAATTACCCCTCGGGGACAAATAAAATTTTCTGAATCTGAATCACCCCCCAAACGGAGCGCTTTGAAAGAGCTGGATTATACAGGGTATTAAACCTCTTCTGTTGCTTGATTCATGTTGTGTTTTGACCAAACCCCAGCACAGATATGTCATTTAGACCACAGGGAACCATTTTAAAATCTGAAAAATGGGTATAATATGTCCCCTTTAAATTTGAATGTGACATCATACAAAATACCTTTTGCCTTCTGTTGTTTCTGCAGGTGGTGAGGTGGTGTTGTACATCCTGTTAAAGAATAAAATACATGAATTCACTATGTGTAACAGAATGTATCAAAGTGTAAAATGTGAAATAAACTTCTAATACTTCTCAGAGGCAGTTGTTGGAGGCAGATCAGTGGTGGTGAACATCCTACAAAATGAATGAATGAGAAATACATATTAGAATAATGTAATCTACGCGTGACACACTGGGAGAAAACTTCCATCTATGTGAACATTTCCTCCTCTTTGATCAGCAGCAAAAATGTAAAGATCCTCATGTAAAAAAAAACAAGAAAAAAAAGAGGAAATAATACCTTTTGTCCTTTGTTGTTAATGTAGGTGATGAGGAAGTGTGAACCCTGTGATACAATAGATGAGAAACACTTAAAAATAGGGAATTCATCAAAGTATAAAATATGAAATGAACTTTAAATACTTCTCGGAGGTTGTTGATGGAGGCAGATCAGTAGTGGTGAACATCCTGTGATGTGAATATAAAAAAACTGAATCATAGATATAAGAAGATATTGAACTTGTTTCATTCCTTTGCAGTGTTTCAATTTAAACTGATACAGAGGAGAGTTCAGAGTAAAAATTTACCCCAATAACACACAAAACAACAAAATAACATAAAACGCTAATAAAAATATACAAAAATGACAGAAAAACCCATTAAACCACAAAAAAAAAAAAAAAAAATGACAGAAACACAAATAAAACGAAAACACACAAACCCTTGGTTCTGTCCTGTAATAATATTCAGATCAGTCTTTATTCTTAACCCAGCGTTGAAGTGAACGCAAATAACACTTAAATCGACCACTTCCTCCTTGTGATGTCACACGCTAAATCGGGAAAAAAATCGCCTCCCCTCCGCTGGTATCTCCACCCATGGACTCCACCCCCTACCTGATGAAAACTTTTGCAAAAGTCCACCATTGTTTTTCTCGCTAGCGAAGGAGTGAAGGTGCGTTCACACCGAACGCGACTGTAGTGACTGCAGTCACTTCAATCAACCGTGATGAGTCAACATAGTGGAGCTTTTTGGTCACTTCATTGCTCCAGTGATGTGGTGACCAGGGAACTGTGTGTGTGTGTGTGTGTGTGTGTGTGTGTGTGTGTGGAGCTGGTGACAGGGGAGAGAGAGGGCCTGTCACTTCTTCTCTGGTCGTACGTTTACAACACGTATTATAGACAGCGCCGCTTTTACAATTTAAATGATCAACTTACAGAGTTACTAAAGGATGAGATCACCCAGAATGTAGGCTTATTCAAGAAATTAACCGCTATAATTTTGCATCGGTAAATTGAGGAAGTGTACAGTTGCTGCAGCCGTGTCACTGTAGCGGGAGGGAGGGGCTGTGCCTCGGCTCTACAGACAGTGAAGGACGGGGCAGTTATCGCTTGAAGTTGTTTGAAAATTTAAAACATTTTTCAACTTTGAGTGACTAGGTCACACACAGGACCAAGTCGCCGGAATAGTGCACGTTGGATTGCTTGAAGTCGCATCATTCACATTGATTTTCAATTTAATCTAGTCGCTTCAGTCGCTTCTGTCACGCTTGGTGTGAACACACCTTTAGTGTGCCGCAGAAGAGAGGGGTAGGGGGAGGGGGAGGTGTTTGCAACTCCAGGGATACACCCAACGTGCTGTTGTATTGAATTTGAATGTTGTTTGTTGGTTTTTGTCGCAATGTTTGCTGAAGAGTTTTTTCATGATCCCAAACTCCGCCCCTTTCTTCAAGGGCCCAGTTTGGATTTTGCCTTTTTTTTACCTCTTCTTCTCACCCATTGTTTCATATTTCTTATCTAAGACACGGAGCGCTGCAGTACTCCCGTACCTGTCCCCCATGTGATATGTTATTATACTTCATGTTTCTTGGTCGGGATGTAACTGAAACTGAATTACCCCTCGGGGACAAATAAAATTTTCTGAATCTGAATCACCCCCCAAACGGAGCGCTTTGAAAGAGCTGGATTATACAGGGTATTAAACCTCTTCTGTTGCTTGATTCATGTTGTGTTTTGACCAAACCCCAGCACAGATATGTCATTTAGACCACAGGGAACCATTTTAAAATCTGAAAAATGGGTATAATATGTCCCCTTTAAATTTGAATGTGACATCATACAAAATACCTTTTGCCTTCTGTTGTTTCTGCAGGTGGTGAGGTGGTGTTGTACATCCTGTTAAAGAATAAAAGACATTAATTCACTATGTGTAACAGCATGTATCAAAGTGTAAAATGTGAAATAAACTTCTCATACTTCTCAGAGGCAGTTGTTGGAGGCAGATCAGTGGTGGTGAACATCCTACAAAATAAATGAATGAGAAATACATATTAGAATAATGTAATCTACGCGTGACACACTGGGAGAAAACTTCCATCTACGTGAACATTTCCTCCTCTTTGATCAGCAGCAAAAATGTAAAGATCCTCATGTAAAAAAAAACAAGAAAAAAAAGAGGAAATAATACCTTTTGTCCTTTGTTGTTAATGTAGGTGATGAGGAAGTGTGAACCCTGTGATACAATAGATGAGAAACACTTAAAAATAGGGAATTCATCAAAGTATAAAATGTGAAATGAACTTTAAATACTTCTCAGAAGTAGTTGTTGGAGGCAGATCAGTGGTGGTGATTATTCTGCAAAAGTAAATGATTGAAACATTGATATTAGATTATTTCAGTGATGACAGTTTGGTTGTTAAACACCATTTTCATACAGTTTGTTAGTTAAACTATAGTTATTCTCCTACTGCAACATTAATTAATGAATGAGGTGTTCTACTGCCCTCTACTGACTGTCCTTTTAACTGTTCATTCATTCAGAATAAAACATGTCTGATTATTAGAACTGGGTGATATATCAAGATTTAGGACTTATCGAGATTTCTATTTTGGTGAAAATTACAAAATCGCCTTTGATGATATATTTTTTTTATTTTAGAACTTATTTTGTATTAAAATACTCATTTTAGGAGTCGCTACTTGAAAAGCTCAGTTAGATAGATTTCTAAAACAAGCCTTCCCCTAAACCAGTGGTTTTCAACCTTGGGGTCAGGACCCCATTTGGGTGTCATGAGACACCGGGAGGGAGGGGGTCACCAGATGTCTTCAAGAATCTAAAATTATATATTTTTTTTAACAATTAGAGCCCATTTTTGCTTATTTTTTTCTGCAGCTCCACTAAACTTGCCATATTTTACCTACAGTATTTTCATCACTATTTCTTGCCATATTTTTTCAAGGTTTTTAAAACTGAAAGAATAAAGAAGCAAAACACCTTTTGTCTTCTGTTGTTTCTGTAGGTGGTGAGGACGTGTGAATCCTGGTAAAGAACAAAATGAATTAATTCACTATTTGTAATGTGTATCATAGTGTAAAATGTGAAATAAACTTTAAATACTTCTCATAGGTAGTTGTTGGAGGCAGATCAGTGGTGGTGAGTGAGCTGCAGTAGATAATAGAAAATATTATGATCTACACGTGGCACACGGAGAAAACGTCCTATTTGATTAGCAACAAAAATGTAAAGGTTCTCATTTTTAAATTAAAAAAAAAAAAAAAAGAGGAAATAATACCTTTTGTCCTTTGTTGTTAATGTAGGTGATGAGGAAGTGTGAACCCTGTGATACAATAGGTTAGAAACACTTAAAAATAGGGAAATCATCAAAGCATAAAATGTGAAATGAACTTTAAATACTTCTCGGAGGTTGTTGATGGAGGCAGATCAGTAGTGGTGAACATCCTGTGATGTGAATATAAAAAAACTGAATCATAGATATAAGAAGATATTGAACTTGTTTCATTCCTTTGCAGTGTTTCAATTTAAACTGATACAGAGGAGAGTTCAGAGTAAAAATTTACCCCAATAACACACAAAACAACAAAATAACATAAAACGCTAATAAAAATATACAAAAATGACAGAAAAACCCATTAAACCACAAAAAAAAAAAAAAAAAAATGACAGAAACACAAATAAAACGAAAACACACAAACCCTTGGTTCTGTCCTGTAATAATATTCAGATCAGTCTTTATTCTTAACCCAGCGTTGAAGTGAACGCAAATAACACTTAAATCGACCACTTCCTCCTTGTGATGTCACACGCTAAATCGGGAAAAAAAATCGCCTCCCCTCCGCTGGTATCTCCACCCATGGACTCCACCCCCTACCTGATGAAAACTTTTGCAAAAGTCCACCATTGTTTTTCTCGCTAGCGAAGGAGTGAAGGTGCGTTCACACCGAACGCGACTGTAGTGACTGCAGTCACTTCAATCAACCGTGATGAGTCAACATAGTGGAGCTTTTTGGTCACTTCATTGCTCCAGTGATGTGGTGACCAGGGAACTGTGTGTGTGTGTGTGTGTGTGTGTGTGTGTGTGTGTGGAGCTGGTGACAGGGGAGAGAGAGGGCCTGTCACTTCTTCTCTGGTCGTACGTTTACAACACGTATTATAGACAGCGCCGCTTTTACAATTTAAATGATCAACTTACAGAGTTACTAAAGGATGAGTTCACCCAGAATGTAGGCTTATTCAAGAAATTAACCGCTATAATTTTGCCCCGGTAAATTGAGGAAGTGTACAGTTGCTGCAGCCGTGTCACTGTAGCGGGAGGGAGGGGCTGTGCCTCGGCTCTACAGACAGTGAAGGACGGGGCAGTTATCGCTTGACGTTGTTTGAAAATTTAAAAAATTTTTCAACTTTGAGTGACTAGGTCACACACAGGACCAAGTCGCCGAAATAGTGCACGTTGGATTGCTTGAAGTCGCATCATTCACATTGATTTTCAATTTAATCTAGTCGCTTCAGTCGCTTCTGTCACGCTTGGTGTGAACACACCTTTAGTGTGCCGCAGAAGAGAGGGGTAGGGGGAGGGGGAGGTGTTTGCAACTCCAGGGATACACCCAACGTGCTGTTGTATTGAATTTGAATGTTATTTGTTGGTTTTTGTCGCAATGTTTGCTGAAGAGTTTTTTCATGATCCCAAACTCCGCCCCTTTCTTCAAGGGCCCAGTTTGGATTTTGCCTTTTTTTTACCTCTTCTTCTCACCCATTGTTTCATATTTCTTATCTAAGACACGGAGCGCTGCAGTACTCCCGTACCTGTCCCCCATGTGATATGTTATTATACTTCATGTTTCTTGGTCGGGATGTAACTGAAACTGAATTACCCCTCGGGGACAAATAAAATTTTCGGAATCTGAATCACCCCCCAAACGGAGCGCTTTGAAAGAGCTGGATTATACAGGGTATTAAACCTCTTCTGTTGCTTGATTCATGTTGTGTTTTGACCAAACCCCAGCACAGATATGTCATTTAGACCACAGGGAACCATTTTAAAATCTGAAAAATGGGTATAATATGTCCCCTTTAAATTTGAATGACATCATACAAAATACCTTTTGCCTTCTGTTGTTTCTGCAGGTGGTGAGGTGGTGTTGTACATCCTGTTAAAGAATAAAATACATTAATGCACTATGTGTAACAGCATGTATCAAAGTGTAAAATGTGAAATAAACTTCTAATACTTCTCAGAGGCAGTTGTTGGAGGCAGATCAGTGGTGGTGAACATCCTACAAAATAAATGAATGAGAAATACATATTAGAATAATGTAATCTACGCGTGACACACTGGGAGAAAACTTCCATCTACGTGAACATTTCCTCCTCTTTGATCAGCAGCAAAAATGTAAAGATCCTCATGTAAAAAAAAACAAGAAAAAAAAGGAAATAATACCTTTTGTCCTTTGTTGTTAATGTAGGTGATGAGGAAGTGTGAACCCTGTGATACAATAGATGAGAAACACTTAAAAATAGGGAATTCATCAAAGTATAAAATGTGAAATGAACTATAAATACTTCTCGGAGGTTGTTGATGGAGGCAGATCAATAGTGGTGAACATCCTGTGATGTGAATATAAAAAAACTGAATCACAGATATAAGAAGATATTGAACTTTTGCAGTGACGAGAGTTTGGTCGATATTGAACACATTTTAATGATAACACTTGCTCTATTTAATATGATTGTTAAACTATTACCACACAAGTTGTTTCTTCGATGGTCAGGATCACGTTTATTAATTTGTTACTACATTATTACAGTTACTGGCTTTCTGTAATTTTATTTATAATATATTTCTAACATTGCAGAGCACCCCAAGTTAGTAAATAGGATATGCTTTAGCTATTTGATCAATTTAAACAGATATAGAGGAGTGATGACTAGAAAAAAACATACAAAATTACAAATAAATACAAGAAAAAGGATAACAACAGTACACTAAAATGACTACAACTCACAAAACAACAAAAATATACAAAATCAGAACAAAAATTGACCCAAAAACACAAAAAAAACCCCCATAAAACACACAAAAAAACAACAAAATTACATAAAAATACAAAAAAAATGTACAAAAACTATAGGAAAAAAAAAGAAAAAACCACAACAATAATTCACAAATGACAGAAAAACATAAAATCAGCAGACGCCTCTGAGGAAGAAGTCAAAACATGTCAAGAAATCAAAGTAAATTTCCTGAAAAAAGTTGTCTGAATAAAAGAAAAACCTTAACATGCTACATATTTTATTTTAGTGAACCTTATCTTTTATTTAAAATTGCTGCAGGTACCCTCTAAACTGAATTAAACTCTAAACTGAGCTATTTTAATCAACAAGAAATAATAGGTGAAAATATTCGTATCAAATTCTTGAGTTGTTGTTGGAGGCAGACGAGTGGTGAAATAAAAGCATCACGTAATGGCGGGTTTTTTGTTTCTAAGCTTTTTTTCAGGGTTTGTATTTCTTTAAGTTCTTACCGTGTAAAACATGGGCCGTCATCATTATCGTTGTGACTGTGTGTGATCGTCACAGGTTCCACAGCAGGACACGGAAGTTCATTTCCCAAAAAAAGAGGATTGATATCTATCAAAAATGAATCACAAAAAAACATTAGAATGACCTCTGTATGGGAAATCATTTGACATATATTAAGTGTAAATGTTTTAGAGGAAACACATGCCTTCAAAGCTAAATGTGAAAATTCCTGAACCTCCCTTGATAAACTCTCGAAATTTCAAGTCATCACGAGTGAGAAAAATTCTTCTGCCTGAAAGAAATCCGCCATAGGCTACTTCGTTGTTCTCGTCAATAAATGTTGATCCATTTTTACGAGGATTGTCATATAGATACAGACCTATGAACACACAATATGCAAAACTTTAAAGTTTGTAGAATGAATACATTCAGCAATCCTTTGTGTTTGTAATCTTACCATTGAAGATACGTTCTGGGTCAGTAGTGAAAGTGATTTGCTTGGACATCTGCAGCTGAATGTTTGGGTTCTGATCCAACATTTTTAAAGTCACTTGTCTGTATGGACAAGGCCACTCCAGCATGTCATCGTTTACCCCTGACACAAGCTGCACATAGAGTCCCAGAAATGTCTGAGAATTAAGAATCACCGCCACTCGGTAAGCGTATCCGTCTGGAGAGTATTGACGTTGGCTGTATAAGATGGTTCTGTTACGCTCATTTTCTAAGCGATTCTCTAAATCGTCAATCTGCATCTTCCCATGGGGACACTGTGTGTCGGACAGATTAATGTCATCGATTGAGAAGCCACCTGTGGAGTTCCCAGTCCCTTTGAGAACCTCAAACTCCACCTGGAAGTGCTTGGTGGCATTCAGTGAAACATGGTGAAGCTTCCAGTGAGATGTAGCTGGACCTGTGGAGACAAGTCTGGTTAGTTCTTATCACTTAGCCTAAGAAGTTAAAGCAAGATATCAGAGGTTTTCTACAACCTAAATCTGGTCTTCTTACAATGTTAAGCTATTAGCTGTTAATGTACTACAAGATGCTAACAATCCACCATGATGCAATAGGCAGAACGCAAAGGGAAATGCAGAACAGATGAGTAACCAGATGTAGATGACACACTCCAGTACAGTGCAACAAACAATAACAACATATCATTTAATGTGGTTGACCTCTGATGTTGAAAGTAATGAAATGAAAACATATACAGTAGGTGGCGATATGCACCTATTCAAGTTGGTTGCAACACTCCAATAACCAAGAAAGAAGAAGAAGACCATAGCTGTGTTTCCATTACACTTTTTTGCAAAATGAAAGTGATATTTCTAAATGTCGACAAAGTACAATTGCGCTTTGAGCCTCGTAACTCCCGTGAAATCTCATCCCGTGAGAATTCGCTGCAGAAAGATGGACGCTCCAAACCTCCTTATAACACTCTGTATTTCTTTGTAGTTTCACATCTAATGTGGCACTAATAATTATAATAAGTATAATGCTAAGAAATATCCTGGTCTCCTCTTCTGTCTAGACGTACATCGCCATGTTTTCTTGGAGAGAATTGGTGACCATGTGACCATGTACGTCACATCATGTGACCATGTACGTCACGTTCTGTGACGTGTATTTGCTGAAAAAGTGTTTCCATAGAGCTTCTGCAACACATTTTAATTTCAAAATGTCTGAAATTCCTCACGAAAGCGCAAAAACTTTTAAGCCATATTTGAGTGTTTTTTCAAAGTTCAGGCGTTTCCATTGTCAGGGCAAAATTGTTAGTTATGTTTATTAACATATTTACTCATAGACCTTATTCTTTTTAAGGCTTTAAGTTGAGACTTTTCATTTCTGCTGTCTCATGTTTTCTGCTCTCTTCTCGAGGTCAGCTTCCCAAAACACATCTTACCCCTCAGACACAGAGGCATGACACACTCACATGCCTACACACACTCACATAGTCACACATACACACCCAATACACATCCATTCATACACACAAACACCATACACGCACACACCTCCAACACTCACGACAATCAGGAGATACCAGAGAACTGGTTGTTTTGACCCAAAGAAGAAACTGTCTCTTTTCACCCTCTTCTTTCACCTCCACCCTGTCCTCTTTATCTCCTGGGGGGAGGAGGGAAATATACGTGATGAGTTAGAACTGTGCCACTCTGTCATTGGACGTCCGCCCGGGGCGGTCACTAATTTTGTCCATCTTTGTACTCCTTTTTATTTAGTTTTATAATAAACCTTTTTTATAAAATCATCAATGCCTCGCCTGGACTCCATCATTCAACCAGAGCAATAAATCATGTCTCCAAATGAGGTCAACTGCAAATTTGCCGTGACACCATGACCAGTTTTTATTGCACTATTTAGATTTTGCGCATTTCCAAGGGTAATGGAAACACAGCTCATAATACAGTGTATTCTTCACTCTACTGTACTTTCCTGCTCACAGTGAACTTTACATGTATTTGTTTTATGTTTAGCTTTTATACAAGTTTGACAGACAATAGCTGATCTGCTATTGCAAAATGAACCAACCTGTGACACGGGTCAGATTGTGGACTACTCAATCAGCAACCCGACCGGTATTTCTGCTGGTAAGAGTTAAACTGGGCATCCTTCAGTGACGTGTCATGACCACTAGGTTTGGGTAGGCAGGGTGTTGCAAATCGGGACGACCAATGTCGACACCAATGACAATTTTATATGTTTCTGCTGGCAAGTGTTAATCTAACAAAATCAACATCGTAAAATACCATTAAAGAAACAAACAATTATTTAATATAGCCTCCATAGTCTCCCAATAAGATATATCTCATGACACGGCAACGCATCCTTTGTTAGTGTTGGAAACACAGAAACACAAAGAAAATGTAACAACAACTCAGAACAGCCTCAGTGAGGAGCATCCACAAAGCCAATCCTTCCTTTTGTTCCATTCACTGTGGAAATAAGAAACATTTGCTGAAGGTCTGGTAGCTCAGATGTTGGTCTCCCAACTTTTAAAAGCTGTCGTTTTTCCTCAAAAGAAGGTTTCTTTATCATCTCTAGTGCTGTCATCCTGTCTGTAGTGTTATCCCGCCCACTAGCTAGAGAACGTAGCAGGGAACACGCAACGGCCTACAATCCCCCCTTGTTTCGGAAGTGTTTGCTACATTCAAGAAGAGACAAAATGTTTGTTTACAGTATATCATCAATGGCCAGAAACATTGGAAGAATATCTTGAGGTTGGGTCAGGTCACTTTCTTCACGAATCTTTGTAGAGTTGCCAGGAGAAAAAGAAACATGCTCGTCGGGGAGACATTGTCAATACATTGCAGAAGATGCTGACCACGGGGAAGCAGAACAAGTGACGGCCGACCTTGACCCCTTGTTTCAGAAGTGGCTTGTGACTATTAAGAAACTAAACCTAGATTTCTGTCTGATCAAATTGAACCTTAACTATGAGCTATTCAGAGAAAATAATGCAAATACTTTGCCAATTACTAACTACTATATTCTCAGTGTGGAAGTTTTTTTTTCTTCTTTTGTAAACAATGGTAAATCAGTTTTGAGGATTACTGAAAAGTTTGACATTACCAGTAATTTGTCCCATGAGGCGGGCAGTTCCTTTAGTGTCTGTTTTATCATCAAACTCTCTCATCCAGATGTTCAGTTGGTCTCCTTCATTTCCACTGTGGTAATAGTAAAACTGGAGACACTGGATGTGGCAGTCCCTTTTGGGGCTCATCCTATTGGTCTCCAGCCATGCTGAGTCACCCTCTTGGCCTGACCCTGTGTTGACGTGCATGAAATAACCCTCACCTTCCACTGAAAAGATGGTCAAATCAGTGCAAAGACAGAGGTTATACATTTATATTGAAGTTACTTTTGAATTAATATTGATAGTAGACATTATGAAGTCATACCAGAATCACCACTTCCACTGGGTAGATAGGTGTGGTCAGATGCTGGACCGTCAGAAACACTCGTCACCATTTCCCATTGAAGTTCACTCTGCGAACACTTGGTCATGTTACAGGTGCTTCCACTAATAAAGCCACAGAACATCTGAAAGGCAATGGTTGAGTCTGAGGAGGTGAGAGAAGAACACTGGTTTTAGGGTCATGAACAGATAAAAATTAGAAGATAAAAATGTGAAACAGTTTTTACAGTGAAGTTTTCTAATCACTTCTTGTTTATTTACAGTCCTTGTCACAATTTAGCATTGGTTAAACGTTTGTTCCTATCGTCTGTTCGTATTTGTAGATGTGCTTAAATTTAGAAATACAATTTTTAAAGCAACGCTGGGTTTAACAGAAATCCATCTAATCAAAAAGCATGAAGTACAGACATTAATGTACACTCTATAGATGTCTCTAGATTTCTAATTTAATCTGATCTCATTAGATTAGATCTTTAATATCTATTTTTTTTAAAAACTCCCTTGTGTCTTCATTCACTTACTGCAGCTGTAGAGGAGGTTCAACTCCAAAATGTCTCTTGGGCTCATATCCAGTCTCTGGCCAATCACATCCTGGAACGCTGGGTCGGTGGTGTTAATTGTATTACCAGTTCCATTATTGAACGTCATTGCGCCGTAGTGCATCACTGATAAATAATCATACTCCACTCCGTTGGTGGTGCTTTGTGAACTTTCAACTATACGAAAATTCTGTTCACGACCTGAAGCATACACAACAAAAGCCATGAGTCTATTACATTACATCACTTTGAAGCACCAGGTGTCTTGTAACAGGTAACAAAAACAACAAAGGCATGTTTATATTAACTTTGGTGAGTTTACTTAATTTCCTTATGTTCACCAAACACGCAACTGAGCTTTGGAACGAATCAAAAACCAAATACTTTGTTTATAATCTGAACACCAGAACTTCAGCCTCCCACCACCTTGTTGCTCCCATAGATAAACAAAGAAATGAAGACATCTTCCTCTCTTTGATTATTTTCTTTGCTGAGAAGTGTGCTACACAAGTACCAGAGGTTCATACAAGTGCATCAGATTTTCCATTAAGTTTAATGGTAAATGGGCTGGATTTATATTGTACTTTATTACCAGCTTTACAATATCGGCTCATTCACCCATTCACAGGCCAGTGGCCAATATATTAAATAACACCAGCAAAAAATATTCCAAATTTCAACCCAGCAGCTTTCAATCTACAGTCTGGACATCATAAATAATGCATACACAAACCTTTTTCGATGTTCTCTGTTATAATTGTTACATATTCATCTCTGTCAAATCTGGACTGTTCATGGTAGAAACCAAGTGCATGAAGAAGCTCGTGCTCAACAATGGCAACTGTGTCACAGTTTTGTCCAATAGAAAGCATCTGTCCATCAGGCTCCTGTTGTCCAACGAATGATTGACATCTGGAATGGAAAATACCAGTATCATTACTGGTCCCTTAGAGTTATAAAATCATCAGTTCTCAAAATGCTAAGATTGAAGGAAGGAGAATCCTAACAATCATTAAAATGAAATCACCCTTTTATGTAACTTTTGGCAAAGACAAGTTTAAAGGGGCAGTATTATGAAAAATTTACTTTATAATGGTTTTGCTACAGTGATGTACATTCCTTTAGCTTCATTCCTCCCTCCCTTGTTATTCCACAGTTTGTACAAAGTCATCTCTAAACGGGCCAGTTAGATTTTTCTCACTACGTGACATCACATTGCGGAAACTCATCCTCCTGACAATCTTGGCTCCTCCTACCCTATAAGAATGTGAGCTCCTCCCTCTTAAACTATCTTACAGCTAAAACAAACACTGTGGTTTAATATACAATATACTTTGTCATATTCAGTATATAAAGCTACATACACTAAATGTGTTCTCTGCATTTAACCCCTCCCTGAGGAGCAGTGGGCAGCAATAGTGGCATCTGGAGCATTTTTAGTACCCGTTATATTGACGCAATACGATGCAGTGGTTGGACAAAACAGTGGATTTTCACGTTGAATGGACCATTCCTGTAATCAGTAGATGATGACAAGAAAGCAACGTAGCAGCTCCGGTAAATGTTTGAAGCAGCTGACTCAGCTGATTTACTCTGCACGGTGCACACACATTCTGAAACATTGTTCGTCTGACTCACAATCACAATAGTCGCCTAAATAACCAAATAACAATGTGTTTTACTGTAATGTGCAGTTTTATGGCTGAAAACAATAACAAGAGTCTGCAATGGACTGGCACCCTGTCCAGGGTGTAACCCGGCCTAGCGCCCAGTGTGAGCCGGAGATGGGCACCGGCAGACCCCCGCAACCCTGAAAAACAGGAACAAGAGGGTCTGAAAATGAATGAATGGAATAACAAGTGTGTGGATAGCAAAAAAAAAATAGCTGTGGTGATCACTGATCCCCCTCGCAAAAAGTCTGCATCTACAGACACGCCCACTCATGAATATGCATAAATAGGCCCCAAAACAGCCCGTTTTTAGAACTGCTCAGAAAGTCACTTTTCAGAGGCTAAAACTATGGAAAACAAGCGAGTTTTGGAAAATAAACCTCAAATACTATATTGTTGGGGTTCTTAGAACAAATGGAGATGGGTGAAAAATATCATACTGCACCATTAATTTATTTGTAGTAATTACTTTATTATTTGAAAACAAAAAAGGTTCATACCCGTTTAGATTTTGGATGGAAAGGTAATATGTTTCTGCTTCCCTTGGCTTGAAGTCAATGCAGGTCTTTAACCTAAACTGCTCCATGGCTTTCAGGATGACTCCTTTGGCGTTGATCTCTTCCATTGTTCAAGTATTGCAAACAAAGAAAGATTACACAGTTAACTTTTCACAGACGGGTGAGTCTTTTTTTCTTTGGTGCTGATGTAGTGGTGGTTCACACAGTCCCCAGATGAGCAACAGACAAAGAGCTGATCTTTGAAGTAGGCCTTTAATATTCACAGAATAGTGTAACATTTAATCTTAATTAAAATATATTTACCGAGGTTACTGTTGAGGACATAAGGAACTGGAGATGTCCACAGCTTCCCACTTATAATCGCACTCCTTGTTATGATTGGCTAAAAATAATACACGCAGTAAAACCATGCAAAATGTGGCCCAAAACATAGAGATGTAATGCATACATTTTGATATGTTTTATGGCAAACACTTTAAGGTTACTCACCTCCAGAATATCACCGGTCATAAAATCTAAAAAGAAAAAGAAAAAAGAAAGATAATAAGCCTACTAATAAAACGCTAAATTAAATTAATAAATTATTACATTTTATACACAAAAGATGCTTGCTTTTACCTTTGTTTATGTCTGTTATGTCTTTGTCCTCACCAATTTCTACAAAAGAGCACCAAAAAACAAATTATAAGGAAACAAAATCAAATATTTACAAACAAATGTTTTCCCACTTACCAAAAGTGTCTGGTTCAATCTAAAAATGAAATAAAATGTAGTTAGTTTTTTAGTTTAGATGATAAAAAAACTACCATACATTAGGCACTGTTCGTAACAGTCACTATCTGCAGCTACTATTAAGTGCTAAACAGTTAATATAAAAAAGCAAATTGTCATCATACAAAAACCATAAACTGCAACAAAGCCTGGAAATGAAAATAGTAATAAAGTTTAAGAGTTTAAAATAATGTATATACACTTACCAAATCAGAGAGGAAAACTGCTGAAATACTCAAGATGATCAAAAGGAAAAAAATGCCCTTCATTGTCAGTGTCTTTATCAAAAAAATAAACAAATCAAATCAAAATTATTATTAGTTGGAGAATTTAATCTAATTAGATGTAGTTAAGTCTCAGTTTAGTTCATTGAGAATGTGTTTATGTCTGTTCCTCAGCTGCATATGAGAAGGTTTGGCTGTGTGACGAGGAAACAGCTAAAAACAAAGCTAAATACCAGTACAGTACAACCTGTCATTATCAACACAAAGGGCATCTAGTGTTTATTATAATGTCATTACTGGGTGTGTCACAGACTTGGTTGGGTTATTTGACAAATGTGTGCTTTCATCTCTTATGCTGCTGCTCAAAAAATATCAGATAGTAAGAGATGATGGTTTCAACACCAGTGTTGGGACTAATAAGATACTGTAATGCTATAACATTTGTTGGTAATTAATACTCTAATGCATAACTTTTAAAAGTAAGTTCCTCAGGTACTGTTACTTTATTGCAGGGGTTCTCAACCTTGAGGTTGCAAGACAAACTAAACATATTTTTTGAACAATTTGGGCCCATTTTTACTTTTTTTCTGTAACTACTCAAAAACTTATTTTTATCACTTTTTTGTGCAACATTTTTGCTCTTTTTAATGCATTTTGCTACATTACTCCCATTAATGACACTTTTACATCAAATTCCAAAGCCTTTTCTGCACAATTTTTCCACTTTCAAGACATGTTCAGCACTTATAAACCCTTCCCACCACTTTTCCACCTAATGTCACATATGTTGACCAATTATTGTAACTTTTAACCTCTTTTCATTGTATTTAATGCTTTTTTTTTTGCCAATTTAACCACATTCACAATTTATCATGCCCTTTATTTCCCATTATCTACCCATTTCTGCCACTTTAAAATCTATATTAACAATATGAACCCTTTTTACCACTTTTTTTTGTCCATTTTTTGCCACTGTTTGCAACTTTTTAACCAATTTTTGTGGATTTTAAAATCCCATTTTACCACTTTTTTTGGTCACTTTTAACCCATTTTATTTCTGATTGAAACAAGCATTTCCATCTTTAAGATGACTACTGTATAATAATAATAAACGTTCCTGGATAACAGTGGATATTATTCAGATGAATAAATAAATGTGGTTATCACAATAATGGACCATCATTTTACTGACTTTATGGATGGACCCCAAAAAACTCTCCCCTTTATTCCCCCTTATAGATGGTCCTGTCTCCACATGACTGTTCTTCAATGTTCATGTCTGTGTTCAACCAACTTCATCTACAGTGGGGGTCTCCACTCCCTGGGACCTTTATTTTGGGGATCACAGGCTCTACTATGTTATTTTTATGAATGTTTTTGTCTAGCTGCGATGTAGATTCAGTATCTGCTGCCAGAAACTGTATTTGTAATCAATGAAAGTACGACAAAGATAGAAGCCGCTCCATCCACAGTATGTGGTAGAAAACACTGGAGTTGATTGCTTTAAGGGCAACTAACAAGCATGTCAGCATGTCCAGGTCACACACGGCACATGGAATTTAATAGATCAAAAGTAATAATTATAACAATTTGATGTCAATGGAGCGAAACTGTTTGGTTGATCATGTAATTATGTCTTAATTGTCAGTTTTGCCTGTTGTTGTTTTCTTTCCTTTTGTGAAAGAAAAAGTGCTATTTTTAGTTCAGTTGCGATTCATCTAAATGTTGAAATAGTTCTAAATAAAAATAAAGCTCTCTTAAACATTCGCATCAAGTTTTCCATGATTGGTAAGGGACATTCTCTTGTGAGTGATTGCTTAGGCATCCATCCATCCATCCATCCATCCATCCATTTTCAGACAAACTTGTTCCTGTTTTTCAGGGTCGCGGGGGTCTGCCGGTGCCAATCTCCGGCTCTCTTTAGGCTCTGGGCGGGGGATTGCTTAGGCATATCAGCCAAAAAAGGTATTTTGGAGCAGATTGAAAATACTTCAAACACTAGTATTAACTTTGATTAAAAAGAATTCTGCTGGAGATTTCTTCCCAATAAAGAGAGATTTCTCTCCCCACCGTAACTGATGCTTGTTCATGTGGAAGTGTTGTTTTTTTTTAAACAGTTTTATATTTTGTGATGAGCGCTACGAGATGATCATTGTTGTATTTAGCACTATATAAATAAAGTTGAATTGTATTGAATTTAGGGGGAAATACAACCTTAAGGAGGGCACAAGCCAGTATGTCGTCAGGAAGGGCATCGGACGTAAAAGCTATTCCAAATTAAACATGTTTATCACTCCAATGACTTCCATATCAGATCGGTTTATTGGTCGAGGCCTGGGTTAACAATGCGCGCCATCGGTCCTGTTGACCTACAGGGTACCGGTAGAACTTGGACAACTGTAGACCTCTCTCACAACTTCCGTTTTTTGTACCGAAAATAAGCACTCGTTGTGGAAACCTACTTCCTGTTGTGGTCAGGGCAATGGGTAAACAAGCAACAAGCAAGAGTTCTTGTAGCGTACCGGACTGTTCTTGTAATGTCCAAAAGCAGCCTTATCTATCATTCCACTCCTCCCCTGTTAACGATGAAGCTAGACAAAAATGGGTTCAGGCTATTCGGCAGGATGAAGGTCCAACATTTACAATTAAAAAGGGGAGTACAATGTCTGCAGCAGACACTTTACACCAGAAGACTACGTCTTGGGGATCATTGTTCGCCGCTCGAAACCAGAGTCTGTCCCGAGCCTTATTCCTTGGAACAATTACACCTCTAAAGGAAAAAGGGAGTCTGTGTATGAGCGGTTCCAAAAGCAGAAGCAGTTAACGTCGGTAGGAGTCTAGGTAAAAGAGATTGCATAGAAAGCTTTGAAACAGGACCAAGATTATGCAACGTCGCCGCCCGCAGATAAGAAATTCTACCTCCTTAAATGCTAACGTTATGTCTTTATGGTAGAGAAGTGTGTTGTCTTCTTCAATCACTGTAACAGTTTGTCAGTATTTTGCCACAGCTTAGTTAAAGATGTAAACGGCATTCCTTGCCTCATATCGATGTGTCTAATTCCCTAGTTATGTTGTTGTGTAGCGGACACACTAATGATTTGTCATTCTAGTTAACATTTCAGTAACAGTTATCCTGAATGCACTCTGACATTACTTACCTTGATACTTATGGACAAATTCTTTGTGAAAATATTTGTATCCTTCATCCAGTTTCTTCTTCTTGGTGATGGAGTTTTCCTCCACAACTCTTGCCACGTCGGCAAAGGTAATTTTTGGCAAATCTGTGAAAGAAGTTGTGTATACTCTCTGATCCATTTCTGATTCCGGCTTTCTGCTGTGTTTACATTTTACCGGAAGTCTGCATACACTACAATTGCGTATTTCCTGTTATTATGAGAAAGGTCTGTTGAGAGAAAGGCAAGAGTCGAGGACTGAAAGCAGGGCTTGATTTCTTTTTCCCTTTTTTTCTCGTTTTTGCAAATAAAAGCAGATCAAGATGATGTTTTGCAAACATTTATTATGAGAATTCTGTTGAGAGACAATAGTAATGTAATAAAATATTACAATTATGACCCACCCACAGAAGCAGACCACTGTGCATTGGCCTAAAACATCAACAGAAAAGGAAAGCTGTGATGATTTCAAACCATTCCAAACCCCACAACGTCCTATGAATATTTTCTCTTTTATACATAAACACTATCAAATCGTATTATCAACCACAACCAATATTTCACAAAATAATGCTTATTTGCAGGGGATGTTCATATAATATTAGATGAATTGGAGATGCTCATCAATGCACCAAAATCAAAGCCAGTAGAAAGATGAGAACAGGAGATGCCACCATTCGGGGAGACAGACCAAAAATACTGCAACAGAAAAGGGGATTCTTATTTCGCTTTTGTACATCAAGGCAAAGATGTTTTACATTTGTGTGTTAAAGATCAAGCTTGTTACATTATTATATCTCCTCCTTGAACTGTTGCCTTATCATACCTCATCATATGGGCTATGTTGGGGACATCCAGACCCTGAGAGGGTCACCCAAGTCAAATTGTAAAAAGGCAAGACAAATAAGCGTTCAAAGACTGATAGATAGAAACATTAGCTTCTGTACCTGGCCTGGAGCAAAGGCCTGTAAGGGAGGGCCCAATGTGCGGGCTTTAGCACATTGAGCCTGGCCTAGCCCAACCCAAATGAATGAGGTACTGAGGCACCATAAACCCCAGGCAATGAAAAACAAGCTGAAACTGACTTTTGAGACATGGTCTGTGTTGCATGGGGCCATGACATTCTCCCCTAAATCTTTTCTCTTTCAGCAGGTACCTCATCAAGAGCACCTGCTTGATTGGCTGCAGGAGGGAGTCTGCCGGCTATTTAAGGCCTGCCCTTCATTCTGTGAGGAAAGCTGGGACAGACTGGAGAGGATGCAGGGCTGGGCTGAGCAGATGCTTCATTTTGTTGTATTTATTTAGTTTAATATTTTAGCTTGGCCTGGGAGTGACCGGTAGTCAATGTTTTCATTTATATATTTAGTTTAATCCCAGTTTTCTAATTTAGGGAGGGGGAGTAGCTTCAACGGCCCTATAGGGGTCGGCCTGCCTCCCCCTGCATTTTGTTGGTTTCAGCTGGAGCTTCCAGGCCCTTTTAGTTTTTCCACTTTTTGTGAGTTTTGATTTATTTAATTAAAAACACTTAAATGAATCTTTGTGTGATGTCCTTAACTATGTTCTGATCTTCTTATTTCAAGCCATTTGTTCTTTTTGTACTTTCCTTGAGGAGACCATAACAGTCTGTCACTTCTCTGGTGGGGAAGGTGCTGGAGCTGGTTGAAAAGGTTGAGGTCTAGTTACCGACTCAATATAGTCGGCCTTACCTCCACATTCAGCATTGGCTTTAAAACCAAGTCTATGAAATGAGCTGGGCTTTCTCTTTTGGCAGTATTTGATCCAGAAGATAGTTGGGGCTTTGTGACTCCCTCCAGACTCTAAGACCTGTACATTGGGCTTAACCCTAGTGGAAAAGATGGTTGTTTCCCTGCGTGTTCAAAGTGCATTAATGTAGTTGTTATCCTTAACACGGAACTGTGGATGTAATTTTTATCTTCGCAGGGGCACCGGACGGGACATGAGAGGTTATCAAACTATTCCACATGTGTTGTGGATTTAAATGAGGCTTAAAACCAGGTCCTCTGGGGCATCCTGTGCAGGGAGCTCTGGGAGTATCGGTTGTTTGGTCCTTTGCTAGCGGATATTCAGTTTCTAAACCTAAGGAGCAGGTCTGTCTGACCTCTTCCTAGTGATAGTTGGAATTTATTAGAGTGGCTCATTGTTACCGCATCTGTAAAGGACTTTAAAGGACAGAATATTCAGGCACAGTTGGGGGTGGGATTGGGGCGGAGGCTAGCTCAGGGGTCAGAGAAATTACACTCCGTTGTTATCTTGGCCCCATGGCACCTCATATCACTTCTAATTTTGAGACCATGGTTCTTGCCATGGTCCACTCCATGTTAGGTGAGAGGTCCAGCCTCAAGAGGAAGAGGTTTTATTTTGGATCTTGCTCACTAGTGTGGGTACAAGGAAACAAAATGATGGCAGGCAAACCAGGGCGGTGTTTACAGTAATGCTAAAGCTTAACCAGTTCTTTTGTTCTGCAAAGTTTTTACCTGTCATTCAACATTCCAACACTCATCTATTGCCACATGCTTTGGCTAAAGTTCAAAAGATGAAGATCACGAGTTTAAACGGCTGAAATGAGGTTTCTCTACATGATTTCCAGGCTTAGCCTGAGCGGTAGGGCGAGGACATGGAACATCAGGTAGGAATGTGAAGTAGAGCTGTTGCTCCTCCACATCCAGAGGAGCCAGTCAAGAAGGAGAGTTTGGCATGTCCAGTGGGGATGAGACCTCAGAGTAGACCTAGATTGGGCTACTCTGCTAAGAATTTTGCCTTCGCAACACTGACCCGGTCAGAAGAAGGAAAATAGAATAGAACATTATATGTTGTTGCATTTTTTTTGGCTTTACGCTTGCAGATCACTCAAAGTTAATTAAGATGTGTTTATTTTATTTGACCTTCATGAAAAGTTTTAGGTCCTTCTCATTTTTAAAACTGAAAAAAGAAGGAAATTACCTTTTGTCACCTGTTGTTGCAATAAAAGGGATAGAGGTTCGAATCCTGTAAAAGTAAACAATTTGAAAATTACTATATGTAACAACAAGAAAATGATCTAAACATGTATGTTAGGATAAATGGAGTTGGTGATATTTCCTATGAGAGTGAACGAGTGTATGAATGGTTGTTTTAATCAATAGAACCAACACCAATGTCACAAGATATTACTGTTCATTGCAAATATCAGCCAATAATATCACCCATAATTTACTGCTTCCCAAGGCTTTCCACTACAGAGAGCCTAAAGTCAGCTGGGGTGGGCTCCAGAAACCTTGTTACATTTTTGCGTTTATTAAGAATGAGGGTGTTTAAAGACTTGACTGTGACTTATTTTTTGATCATTATGTTGTTTTTCTAAATATCAAGGAAAAAAGTGAGAGATACCTTTTGTCATCTGTTGTTGCTATAGGCAACAGGGATGTGTGGATCCTGTAAAATTAAGATTATTGTTAGTTGGTGATATTCCCCATAGGAGTGAACACGTGTGTGAATTGTTGTTTTTATCATTAGCTTGGCTCTGTGAACCTGCCTGACAGCCAACATGAGATGGAGATCAGCACCCTGACCCTGACTACTATGATCAGCAGGTAGAGAAGATGGATGGTTGATTAGATTAATAAAGTATATGCTCCTATGTCTTAAATCTAAACCCCTGTAGAGCTACCAAAATTAGCCTGAATGGGCTCCACCAACTCAATTCAGGCTAAGCTGGTGAACATGAGAATGTTTTGGGGCATTATTGTCCTTATTGATCTTTCTGTTTGACCAGCATTAATTGTTTAAATGTTTTCCTTTTTTCTAAGACTGAAGAAAAGATGGAAAATACCTCTTATCACCTGTAGTTGTAAAATGCTGTAAGGTGGCGTTGAACCTGTAAAAGTAAAAATAAAACATCCTGCTTATAACATCACAAAAAACACACATTCTACATAAAACATCCTCAGTACAAAATAAGACTCATTCAACTTCAGTTATTGGAAAAAGTGACACTTTTATTTATAGCAACTTAAACAAAAGTGCATCAGTTTTTCTATATCAGTAGGAGAACCGACACCAATGTTACCTGATATTACTGTTACGAGGGTATTTATTAACTTGACTATGACTTATTTTTTTGATTATAATGTTGTTTTTTCTAAATATTGAAGAAAAAAGTGAGATACCTTTTGTCATCTGTTGTTGCTATAGGCAACAGGGAGGTGTGGATCCTGTAATAAAAAATAAAATATTTGTAACAATAAGAAAATGTTCTAAACATGTATGTTTTGGTGATATTACCCATAGGAGTAAACGAGTGTATGAATAGTTGTTTTTATTTTGGGTACCTTTTGTCATCTGTTGTTGTTATAGGCGGTAGGGAGGTTTGGGTACTGTAAAAAGAAAAACAATAATTTTAACACAGATTTAAAAAAAAAAAAAAAAAAACATGTATATTCAGTTATTTGAGTTGATGTTGAGTTTAGGAGTGAATGAGTGCATTAATTGATGCTTATTATCAATGGTGACTTATCAACAAAATCTGTTCAGAAGTCTGTCAAATAAAAATATGAGTTTAAAGGGTACCTTTTGGGGAAATGTATACAGTAGGGATGTAACGATTCACTCAACTCCCGATACGATTCGATTCACGATACTGGGTTCACGATACGATTTTCTCACGATTTATTTTACAAAATGGGAATGTTGACAAATGACTGAAAAATATCCCTTTATTTTTTTGGGGAAAATACTGTACTATTTTCCTTTTATTTTTCATTGTCAAAAGAATTCCTTGATAAACTATTCAAAATGATGCAATTTAACTAAAAATAAATCTTGAATGAAATAAATAAATGAATAATACAAATGAAGAAGAAACCTATTAATTAAAATTCTGGTTCTATAGTAAACAATTCAAAACTGCATAATAGTTCTTTTTCTTTTTAAAAGTGCAACTGAAAATGTATTTTGTGCCTTAACAATTGGACTTAAAAAACCCCAAAAAAAAACAGTCATTTTACTGTATTTACGTCAGATATTTGTTTAGACCAGCAGAGGGCGCTAGTATCCCAGTGGTCGGTTGGCATGCAGTTATTCCACCAGTAAAGAAGAGAAGCTATGCTAGCAACAGTGCTAATAGAAAAACGTGACTTTTACAGATATTCACGTAATATTACAGATATTCTTTCGGTGCTAAAGGGGTAATGAATTATTTATGAGCATGTTTAACAGTAAATGGCGGCCAGAAAGAAAATAGTAGCAGATTCCGCCCGTAACGTCCGCTTCTGGAAGGATTAATATATAGCGCCCTCTGCTGTTTCAAAAAAGTACTGCAATTCAATTTTCAGAGCATCGATGTGAACCGTGGTATCTATGAATCGATTTTTAACTGCCTTACGATTAATCGTTACATCCGTAGTATACAGTATAACAAAAAATGTGTTTAATGCATTAAAAATAAAGAAAATATGTGCACCTTTTTTTAAAAATTATGAAACAACACATTAAAAGGACTTTTTAGAAAAATATATACCTTGGGTCCTGAATAAGGGAGAGCCACCATTTTGGTCAGGATGTGACTCACGTTCGTTGATCGGGGTGGCCCATCACTACAGGTACCCTTTAATTATTTCTGTCTGTCACGATACACCCTGACAGTAAAGACCAACCAACTATGGACTCATTGAAGCTAAGCAGGTCTGGGCCTGGTTAGTATTTGGATGGAGACCACTGAGAATTCCAGGTGCCACAGTGGGGTGGCAGTCGCTCTAGTGTTATCTGTCATTGTGTCCTTGGGCAAGGCATTTCACCCACATTGCCGAGTATGAATGCAGTGTATGAGTGAGTGTTGGTGGTGATCGGAGGGGCCGATGGCGCACTATGGCAGCCTCACGTCAGCCTGCCCAAGGGCAGTTGTGGCTACAATAGAATGAAAGAATAATGCCTTAATACTGTAAAGCGCTTTGAGTGTCTATGATAAAATGCTATATAAAATCCAGTGCATTATTATTAACAGATCCAGATCCCTGTGCAATCAGGGGAACCGACTGAACTGACAGGAGGAACTCGCTTCTATAAAGATGATTCTGTGCTTTTTATGACCCTCAGCAGTAAAAGTGTAAAGGTCCTTTTCGATTTTTAAACTAAGAAAAGAAGAAAAATACCTTTTGTCATCTGTTGTTCTAGTAGGAAGTATGAAGGGAAGGATCCTGTCAATATAAAAATACAAATAAACGCTTTTGACATGTACTTCATTCAAACACTTAATGAAGCTTAAAGGCTGACACCTATTGTCATGAGCTTTTGGTCATGACAGAAAAAATCAGGTCGTGGGTATGGTGGTAAGTGGTTTGGTAGATGGTTAAGAAAGCATACCCCGTGAAGCATGGGCCGTCATCGTTACCGTTGTGAGGATGTGTGATGCTCACTGGCCCCACAACAGGACAGGGAAGTTCAGTTTCCTCAAACAGAGGGTTGATGTCTATCAAAATGTAAACAACACACACGTCAGAATGACCTCTGCAGAGTGAAGAGGTAAAACTTTAGAGGAAATATTAAATTCATGCCTTGGAAGCTGAATGTGAAAATGGTAGATCCCTTGGCATAGTCTTGAAAAGCCAAGTCGTCCTTCTCACCAAAATGTTTTTTGCCAAGCAGAGGTCCGGCAAAGGCTTCTTTGTTGTTCTCATCCAAAAATGTTGTTCCATATTTCCGAGGATTGTCCCATAAATACAGACCTGTTTACCGCAGGGTGTGATAAACTTTAAAGCACCCACTGTAGTTTGTAGGATTATTAGGTCTACATTAACGATTTATTTTGTGTGTAACTTTACCATCGTCATCAACAGCTTCTGGGTCACTGGTGATGCTCCTTTGCTTGGACATCTGCAGCTGGATGTTTGGGTTCTGATCCAACATTTTAAAGGTCACTTGTCTGTACGGACAAGGCCACACCAGCTTGTCATCATTGTCACCCGACACAAGCTGCACAAAGAGTCCAAAATGGAGCCGATAGAGCCTCACGGCCACTCGATAAGCGTATCCGTCTGGAGAGTACTGACGTGGGCTGTATAAGGTGGTTCCCCGTTTCTCACTTTCTAATCGTTTCTTTAAATCGTCAATCTGCATCGTCACATGGGGACACTCTGTGTCGGACAGATTAATGTCATCGATTGAGAAGCCACCTGTGGAACTCCCAGTGCCTTTGAGAACCTCAAACTCCACCTGGAAGTGCTTCATGGCGTTCAGTGAAACATGGTGAAGCTTCCACTGTGACGTAGCTGGACCTGGAGACAATTTTAACTGGCCATTAATACAAAAAAAGTATCAAACATTCAAAACATTTTCCATCAGTGTGGTTCATGAACAACATCTGGTTAGCAATTGCCCCTAGCTGTTTAGCCTGAGAGGTTAACAGATGATTTAGAGATATTCCTTGATGGGATCCGTTTTCAAAGACTATTTAGCTATGTTAAGGTGTCTGGAAAATGCAGTAAGAAGCTAATGTGCTATGCACTGGGCATTTAATCGTAAACTGATGCTCACCCACTGTATTCTTACTGTCAGTCCTTAAGCTAAACTTATTTATTGCTGTTATTACAGGTCAGGATGTCAAATAAGTATTAACTCATCATTTTGTCACAAGAATAATAAAAAAAGTTTTTTTCAGTTTAGTTTTTTCAGCTTTACAGATGATTGGTCAGTTTGACATTACCAGTAATTTGTCCCATGACCCGGGCAGTTCCTTTAGTGTCCGTTTCATCATCAAACTCTCTGATCCAGATGTTCAGTTGGTCTCCTTCATTTCCAGTGTGGTAATAGTAAAACTGGAGACACTGAACGTGGCACTTCCCTTTGGGGCTCATCCTATTGGTCTCCAGCCACGCCGAGTCACCCTCGTTTCCTGATGCTGTGCTGACGTGCATGAAATTACCTGCACCGTCACCTGAAAACATGGTCATAGTGGTGCAAAAATGAGTATGTTCATCTTCAAGTTACAAGCGTTATGAAGTCATACCATGATCACCACTTCCACTGGGTAGATTGGTGTGGTCAGATGTAGGACCGTCAGAAACGCTCGTCACCATTTCCCATTGAAGTTCACTTTGCGAACACTTGGTCATGTTACAGGTGCTTTCATCAATGAAGCCACAGAACATCTGGAAGGTGATGGCTGAGTCTGTGGAGGTGAAGAAATAACGCTATGTTTAGGGCCATAAACAGAGAAAGATAAAAATGGGAATTATTTTTTTAATCTGTTTTTAGTAATGTTGATACATGTATCTCCTCGATACGTGTATCTCCTCATTCTCTCACGGTAAACATCTTAGCTGCAGGGCTCTGCTTAGGACTTCTATGTCTAGCTCAGGTCATCACAGCGTAGAGCAGGGACTTACAATCTGTTCCTGTCTGTTGTCTGCTCGGACGATTTACGGTAGCATAACACCACTGAATTCTGCCTTTTGCTTAGTATCTTGAGGTGTCAGCATATTTAAAACCAGCATAATACCCTGCTAAATATATTTGGGTTAGTTTGGTTTTTCTGTTAAAGTTTACCTCGTGCCTGTTAGTGTGAGTTTTGCTGCAAAGCAAGCTAGATATTTAAGTATAAGTTTGTACTCCTTCCATTACCTCTTCAGTCATTCCCAATTTCACATCAACCACTAAACCACCACATAAACCACTAATACTTAATATAAAATGGTTACTCATAGATGCCCTGTTATGGAGATCATATAATCACTGACATTTGAAGAAACGATATTATCTAAAACTACCTATTCTTGAACTACATGAGATTAATTAAAACATGCATCATCAGAGCCTGACAGTTCAGTGGTGTCTAGTTAAAGAAATCTACCTTCTGATGATGTCAATGTTACCGTCAAAGATGGCTCTAGTGTCGCAAACCAATTCTGATCTCATATGATTGGTGACAACAAATACTTGGTTGCTTTTACTTAATATCATCAAACACTTACTGCATTTGTAGAGGAGGTTCAACTCCAGGATGTCTTTTGGGCTCATTTCCAGTCTTTGGCCAATCGCGTTCTGGAAAGCTGGGTCTTTGGTGATGATTGTGTTTTCTTTTCCAATGCTGAATGCCTTTTGGCCATAATGCATCACTGATGTGTAGTCATACTCAATTCCCTGGGTGGTGCTTTTTGAGCTGTCAACTTTTTTGAAATTATTTTCAAAACCTGGAAAATACACAAGAAAAGTATGAAGTAAATATTGTGCATTGCTTTGAAGCTGCCATGAAATGATGCCAAGTAGTATTTGTTCATGATACACAGAGGTCTTCAACTCCATCCATGAGGTAATCAGTCCTGCATGTTTAAATTGTTACCTTATTCCAAAATACCTTACTTTAAGAGGTTATTACTATCCTTGAAGGTATCTAGCTACATGAAAACAATAACAACTCAAGTGGAGAGTCTTGTTGCAGGTTGACCAAACAACGACAAAAATTCTAATAAACTAGCTGTCCTTAAACTGTAAAATCTAGCTTTGCTTAAAGAATAAGTTTGAGACCCCTGCAGACACCAAGTTCAACATAACAAACGTCATTGTTGTCTGTACATGAAAAACATGCATGCACCATCACAAATTGAGCTGGAAGATAATATCGGCCTAAATTTTCCATAAAATGTAATAGTGGTTGAAATTGGTTATTGAAAATCCATACCTGCTGCTCTGCCTCAAGCCTCTGAATTTACTTTGTTTATGGTTAAACAGTGCTACCTAGTGGTGGAACATAATATTGTTTGGCTTTCCCAACCTGACCTTTCAGTACGACCATTTCCCTAATATTAATCATCTCTAATCACAAAGAACAAACAACAAACCTGGCTCGATGTTTTCCATGACAATTGTCACATATTCATCTCTGTCATATCTGGACTGTTCATGGTAGAAGCCAAGGGCATGGAGAAACTCATGCTCCACAGTGGAGACTTCACCACAGTTTAGTCCAATAGAAAGGGTCTGTCCTTCAGGCTTAGGTTTACGACGTCCGATTCCTGAAAAACATCTGGAATGGAAATTACTGGTGATTAGTAACGGTAATTCATAGTTCTTATCAGTTGTCAGATTCATTCTTGTACAATTGAAAGGAGACTAATCACCATCATGTGTAAAGCAAAGACATTTTTAAAGAAGCAAAGGACAGGATCTAGAAATCAGACTCCATAGTGACACCACAATGGTCATCAGCCAAGCTGCCGCAGGAGCGTGGATCTACTCTTTAGGACCAAAGCTGATACTAGAGGATGAATACCTGACCACTCCCTGACGAGACCCAACAGCACCGGACGAGTCGGGTTCTGACAGATATTTATAACTTTGGGTTGGGTTTAGTCACATGTCGTTTGCGCGCAGCGTTTTTTCTTTCCTGCTGCAGCTGCTGTAGCTTTGAAGAATACAGCTTTAACTGTAACAGTGAGAACAAGATCCCAGTGGATGTAGATTGGAGCAGAGGAGGACAATGGATTACCCTTTTCTTTGATAAATGGATTATGTAAATAGATCTGATGGGTCTCTTGCGTGCACTGCGCCCATTTGTGTTTGACGTTCGCTTGTTATCCGTGCTTTGATCTGATGTTTACATTAACAGTTTTTTTTTATAAAATCAGTGCTTACCACTAAAACAAACATAAATGTGTCATTTGTTTAAGGTTTTTACTGTTGGGTCGGACCCAGATGACAAAATGCAGCCCGATCCACACTAACCGTGACATGGTTATTTATTTACTTGCCGTTCATGTGACAGTTTACTGCAAGATCTGTGCACATGCCTCTGCATACATCTGTGGAACCAAACAGTAGTTTAGTCCACCGTGCTTGTCTTCTTTCAGTCTCCAAGCCGTCTTCTTCTCATTCTTTTTTATTTCCGGGGTATTTCCACGTCGTTGAGAACCCGCACCAGCGTTATTTGACTTGACGCCTGCAGAGCTGCGGTGGGAAATCGGCCCCAGAACAGCAGTACAAATCACACAATCTGTTCAAGGCAATACGTAGAAATGTGTGTGGCTCATTCTCTTTGGTTTTGAGCGTTTCATCAACCATTAGGATTAAAAGACTTAAAATTAAAATTATTAGCCCTATGCTCCTTTAATTTGCAATATATATATATATAAATTAAAATAAAATAAATCATACCCATTTAACTGTTGGATATGAAGGTAATATTCTTCTGCGTCCCTTGGCTTGAAGTCGATGCAGGTCTTTAACCTAAACTGCTCGATGGCTTTCAGGATGACTCCTTTGTTGTTGACATCTTTCATCATTCAAGGATAGTAAAGAAAGAAAAATTATACAGTTAACTTCAACAGACGGGTGGGAATGAGTCTTTATTTCTTTGATGCTGATGTAGTGGTGGTTTGCACAGTCGGACTCTCTGCAGGGGAGCTTAGTTCTGCTCTGTCCTCTTTCCATTTCTCTTCTCCAGTGACTCCACAGGTTCTGTGTAATTGATATTTAATGAGCTAAAGGTCCAAAACTATAAAAATCAAGACTACACTGAGCCACACATAAAAAGCCTGTAATATTCACAGAATAGCTGAACATTTCATCCTAATCAAACTATATTTACCTAGGTCCTTTTGCATTATATAAGCAATCGGGGATGTCCACAGCCTCCCACTGGTCGTCGCACTCCTTCCTGTGGTTTCCTTTATATAATACATGCAGTAAAATAAAAATAAAAAGTCTTTTGTATCTGTAAAATACTTACACATTGATACGACTTTAATGGCAAATGCTTCTAATAAGGTTCAAGAAATAAAGCCTAACTCACCTCCACAATATCATCAACCATTAAACCTAAAAAAAAGGCATAAGAAAATATTTTAAAACTGAAATGTAATAATGCAATGTGTTGTGTTATCCTCAAAATATAGTTGATTTTACCTTTGTTTATCTCTGTAATGTCTTTCTCCTCGCCAATTTCTACAAAGGAGCGACAAACATTAAACATTACATGAAAGCAGAACCAATTATTTGCAAAAAAATATATTCCAACTTACCGAATGCATCTGTTTCAATCTAAAAATGAGAATAAGGAATAAAATTAAACGTATTGGCTTAGGTGATAAAACAATGCATGAACCAGGTACTGCTTGTAACATGGTTACTGTTATTATCGGTGTAATAAGTATTTTATTCTTCATTGATGTACAACTGTAAATTTCAGACATTAATTTAACTTGTAACCACTTACTGGATGTGAGATGACAACTGATAAGAGAGTAAAGTTGATTAAAAAGAAGAAGTAGCCTTTAATTGCCATGGTGAACCTTTAAAAAACAAATAGAACAGATCAGAAGCATTTAACTCAGAATGGTAAAACCAATAGAAAGCCAGTGTACTTTTACCTTTTGCCACCACGCCGATCTTTTCCTCAGTTGCGAATGAGGGACTTATGAAGCTGGGCGAAGATTTAAAGCATCGCGAAAACAACACAAAACCGGTTCTGAATATTTCACTGTACATGGTGGTCACCATGCATGCAAAGCTTTGTTTAAAGTTATGCCAGACATGTGAAAAACTGCTTCTTCATCTCTCAAATAAGTAATAGGTCTTAGCATTACGTAACGACAGTGACAATCTCTAAGCCTGCTCGTCGTCACATACTGTTTAAATGTTCTTATTCATTGTTCTGCCATAACGACACAAAGGTCGTCTCCAAGATGTCATCGCTGTCACAGAACAAAGTGTACTGTAAAGATGGTGAAAGATACTTCAATCTTTGAAAGCATTAAAGGTACCACCCACTTAAACTTATACTGCTGTTCAAAAATGATCAGAGACATTTAGATTAATGAATCACCAGCAATGGTGGTTCCAACGCTGCCTCCTCTGGGCTCATTTTTATAAATATGGCAGCACAAACAGTTTTATTGGTTGAATCTTTTACCTCACATCAAGAAAGCTTTGAGTAAAATTTTGTAAATGGCTCTGGGATTATTTTCTGTGGAGTCTGTGGGGTTAATTTAGAATACCACAACCATGTACAATCCCGCAATATCCATTAAGGGCGTACAGTAAGAAAAAAAACGCTTTAGTGATATATCGCAATATTTCACCGCACGATTACGGTATTGAGCAAAAAAATGTTCAAATTGATTTTTTAAATTGTGTTTTTTACTTAAAAAAATAAGTAATTGTGCCAACATATGCATAGCACGTAAACGCCCGACCACTGTGTCAGTGAACGCACCATCAGATCTGGTTAAATTACCGTACACAATACATTTTTAGCTTGGAAAGTTGATTGGAATTTAGTTTCATAAAAGAAGAACTTAATTATCACAGGGAAAAATGACTTGCGTTACAGACGCTAAAGAACTACACCTTTATAGATGTGTGGTTACTTTTTATTTTATTTGAGAACAGAATCAGAATCTGTTGCAGAAGCAAAAGTTAAACCTTTTTAAAAAACGTAATTTGACAGTTTGATAACCATACCACTCGTTTTTTATATTAATACTTGTCCTCGCATTTAAAAAAATAAAAAATAATAATAATAAATAAATAAATTGTATTTCATACCATTTTGTACTTATGAAGGGAAATTTGTAATTATTGATCTTGGGATTTATATTGCAAAATATTGTATTTAGTATCAGGATATTATCGTATCGTATTGTCAGATTCATGGCAATGCACACCCCTAATATAAATATACAAGACAATGATGTAGCTTGACTCTATATGGTCCCCTGCGCTGATGCAGGTTCTGTATCTTTGAGCATTCCACCTCAACCTTTGATTTCATGATTAAACTTCGGGTGTCAAGTTCAAGTCCTGGGGCGGACACTGCTTGTCGTGACCGTGGCTGAGGTGGTAGTCTTCTGATCGACAGGTTAAGGGTTCGATCCCAGTCGATGTGTCGAAGTGTCCTCAGTGAACTTAGGGTTCAGTGTCTTGCATGGCAGCTCTGTCCCATTGGTGTGTGAATGTGAATAAGCTGATATGTAAAGCATTTTGGGACTACTTCAGTGCAGGGATAAAGCACAATATAAATCAAGTTCATTTACCATTTGTGTTGGTTTTCTCTCAACCTTCAAAGACATGCACGGTTGGTTCATCGGAATCTTTAAATTGCCTGCACCACATGGGGCTGTGTGTCCTGTCAAGGCTGTATTCCTGCCTAGCGTACATTAAGATCAGTGGAATGTACAGAATGTACAGACAAGTTTACCCAACAGTCTGATGATTAAATATAAGAATGCATTTTTTGATAATAACTCTTGCCACGATTCCCTTGAGGAGATTACATCTTGCACAATCAGAACTTATTTTCCATAAAGGCAAATGTATAAAATAAAAGGTTTGTCAAAATGTACAATTATTTTTTTAAATAATATCAAAATAATTAAATTTAAATGATCAGGCTACATGTATAGCTAAATTTATGAACTCTAAAACTGAGAAAATAACCTCCATTCAATGCTGCTTTGGTGCTGTACATGAAGTTTAATCTGATTGGTGGGCTATGATGTGATGCATTTGATTGTTGTCTGGTTATTTCATTTTTTTTTTGTAGTTTCACAATGGGTGTAGAAATGTACTTAAGTATGTGTTAAAAGTAATTTGTTACAGGTAAAATAACTGATTTAGAAATACACTCAAAAGGTACAAGTACCCATAAACAAACTTCATTACAGAAAAGCGAGTACTTGTAATCAGCTACTTTCACCTGAAATTGAGTTGCTCAATAATGGTTAAAAAGACAAATTTAACCAAGGCTTGAGCCGTGTTTTTCTTTTTTTTATGTTGTCAGACCCTCTGATATCCACAGGAAGGAAATTCCAATTCTGACACTTTTACAGATCAAGCAGATTCACCAAAATGTGTTTTCGCACAGCAGTTAAAGTGACGTTGTGCAATAATTTAAATACTGAGACTCAAACTAAAACAATATAAATACTGTGTGTGTGTGAATGTTTGAGTCCGTCAGCAGGAGAGTAGGGGAAGATGTGTAGGTGTGTAGGAGTTGAACCCATGTATATGAACACATAAGGCTCAACTCTAAACACTCTTTGTTCCCAACATGTCAGCCTGTGAACTCTTGTTTGTTTAAAACTGCTCTCAAACATCTCCTGTTGTTATTCAGGTCCTACTGCCTGTTGGTGACAAGAGCCTTTTACAATGAAAACCCCAAATCTAGGCAAGCCACACATTTTTATTCTAAAGTTATAAATCTCTGCCCGGTTGGGCCCCTCTTTCTCTCGGGACGCCAGGGCTGTAAACAATATTTCATTTAATGTATTTGGCAATTGAAAATTGCCAAATACATTGTACCATATCAAGGATGTGCATTAACTTTTTTGAAGACAAAATGTCATGGTCGCGTCAAGTGTCCGAAAGTTTTGCCACATCTCTACAAATATTTATCGTACAAGTTTGATGCTTATATTTATGAAAAGCTCATCTCAAGTGAAGTATTTTATTTATCTGAACCGAAGCTGTATGACGCACCAGTAAAAAAGATCGGTAGGGGTCAGAGTTCATGACGTCATAAAAAAAAAAAACTTTTTTCCCTATAACTTGGCCACAAATTGATACAGTGCTCAGACTGGTACCATTGAACATTTCCTTTCAATGAGTGACTTTGACCTTCGCTCAAGGTCATATTTAAAGTCAAGGTCTTCTGTTTTTCCTGCATTACTTTCAATTTTTCTAATTGCCAAACACTTATTTGCCTTACAAACACAGGTCTTCCCTAGTTTTTATTTAATTTCATCACATTTGTGTGTGCCGGGGACTTGTCATTTAAAGTCGCTTTAAGAAGTTTTTCAACTTTCACAAGTCGGTTCGCTTGAAGGGAGGTTGCGTCATTTACATTGACTTTGAATGTAATCTAGTCGCTTCAGTCGCGTTCGGTGTGAACGCATCCTAAGGTATAATAACCAAGTATGAATAAAGATCTCATTTTAAGAATGTTTTCTACATTTAAAGAAAGATTGTGCTACTGTATGATATGAGATGTGATATGAGGTGACAGCAGTCAAAGTGTGTAGCACAGTGCTAACAGAACTCATCTTACCCAAGATGAACATCATGGTGATCATTAAAATAAGGACCGCCTTCAGGGCCCAATAGCACCTTCTGGAGGAGCACCACAATTTGTGCCCCTCCTCCTTGATTCCTTCACAAGGAAACAATTATTTAATTAACCTATTAATATATCAGTTTTTCTAAAACACAAAAATTTTGGACTGACGTTTTAGTTGAGATTCACCCGTGTTGTGGGTGGTAAATTCGAAATGTTTAGCTCCGGAGCGGGAGGCGAGCGCAACAGGGGAATTAATGAACAGCCCCTTCGTGATGAAGGCATTTCAGACACATTATGTCACTTTCAGCTTTGAACAGTAGATTTAATTATCATTTGTTCCTACATGTAACACTATTTTAATAACAGTTGTTGGGAGCATTTAGTTGAGTTTGTTTTAGATAGTGTGAACTGTAGCACCTGGAACACAGTGTGCGATCGCATTAAAGAATCTGATCTTTCTAGTTATTAAATCACAAATAATGAGTGAAGTTGGAGGAAGGTCATTTTAGAACGCTCAGTTGGACTACGCTTGTCTCCATTTTCGTATGAGAGGGCTTCAAAACGATTATGTAGAGTAAACAAAGGGACGTTATTTTCCGTGGTGCAGCAGATGTATTTGTTTCTCGGTTTTGCAGATTAAAAGAGTTTGAACAACACAAGCATGCCTGGAAGTCCCTTTTGTGACCAAGTGTGCAACAATTATTAATATGGTACTGATTAAAAAAAGGACAAAACAACAAAAAAGCCCCTAACGCTGATTGAAACAGCGTAGGTAACTTTTAATATTTATATATTATATTTTTATAGTAATTTTGTGTGTTTGTTGTCTTGCTTATTGTGAGGCATTTTGTGCATTTTATGTGTATTTTTCCTGTAAAATGTATGTTTTTGGGAGTCATTGTGTATTTGTGCTGTCATTTAGCATTATTTGGAGTCATTTGTGTACTTCTGTTAGCCTGTTTGTTAATACTGTGGATTGATGGTGTCATTTTTCACGTCTTTATGGTCTTTGGTGTACTTTTGTTGTCATTTTCTGTAATTTTGTGTATATTTGAGTAATTCTGTGTATTACTGTTTTGTTCATTTTTATAGTAGTTGTGTGTTTGAGTATTTTCTGTGTTTTTATCTCGTCTTTTACTGTATTTTCTTGCAATGTTACTGGCTAATTCTTTGTTTTTTTATGCATTCTTGCTCTTGTTTTGCGGATTTTTCTGTCAGTTTGTACATTTGCTTTGAGGGCCGCATTAAATTAAACCGAGGGCCGAATGTGGCCCCGAGGCCTCCAGTTGCCTGTCTGTCATAGTGGATCAAAATCACAACGTAGAGGGCCCCTACGTTTAACACCTACATCAAAGTATCCTTATATTACAAAACTTTGCTATGAAATTAAAATGTCTTGATGTGACAAATACTGACTTACTTCTGCAGGGAAACCAAAACATTCCCAATATGATTAAGGAGGCGAAGGATGGCTCGTCCTTGTCTTTGAGCAGTCATCAGGGAATGTCTGAAATGTGCGGATCTGGACTCAGAAGCAGGGACAGAGGCAACAGATGTATTTAGATATTTAATCCAAGACCTGGTGGCACAGACAAACACAGAAAGGAAGCAGGAGCAGGAAAGTCACTGAACAAAGCAGAGTCTGACACCTACCGGATAATCAGTCTAATCGAGCACTGCTACTGTGAGGAAGTGTAGCACAATGGCGGGTCTCTGAAGATCTGTGAAATGTCAGCATAAAATAACGAGAGTTTTATTGATTAAAAAAAAAAAACACAGGTTGATATTCTACAGTCACTTTCTCACTTAAAATTATTTCAGAACTTTCAAAGGTGGAGATTCAACAGGTATTTAGTTAACATTTGTGGTACATGTATCGTTCTCTGCAGCATGGTATAAAATGTGTAGAATGACCAGTGCCATGGCGTTGAGGAGCTCCTGGACAAGACTTTTGATGAGCTTTGCGAGAATCTTTGAGCACTAGTCATCAATGAGCTTCATCTAAAATCGGATTTATTTGCCAGGATTCAAACTCACAAAGATAAAAACAGACGAGTTAAAAACTGCTGCACTTGATATACGTTTGTGAATTAAATTATCCATTTAACTCAAATAATTTGACAAGGTTTTTCAAGAATCACAGAGAGGATTTTGTGTTAAAGATGTTGCAGATATATGCAGGATATTTACAGCTGACATTTTTTTGACAAAGGGATGAGAAGAAAGTTACCAGTAGAGGGCAGCAAGGTTATTAAGGTTTTAACAGAAGCATACGAGCAAACACCCTCTAAGATTGTGTCCAAATCATATCAGGGTCTAAAGGCTGGCAAGAATTTGGCAGGAAAAACCTTTTTTTTTTTAATGACACCAAATATTAAAAGTAAACAATTTGACACATTGCAGCAATGCTGGAGGGGGTGTGGGGTCAGAATATTAAAAGCTATCAAGTTTCACTGTGGTGTTTCATTCACATTATTCATTCACTTTGAGCATTGAACAGTGGATTACATTTTTATTGGTCTATATATATATATATATATATATATATATATATATATATATATATGTATATATCATCCATTTGTGGATAGTAGATATGTGTGGAACGGATCTAGCCTCCAGCATGTGAGGAGTGAGAAACAACCTATGACGAATAGATGAATAAATATTAAAATACCTACAGATACATGACAAATAAATATACCGTATGAAAGAATTAATGAATCACTGAAAACATATATGTGCCATAAATAGATAAATTAATTAAGCAATATCTAAATGTGCTAATTTAGCACATAGACACTGATATGTTCCAACACGTGGTTAGCTTCAGGAGTTAGCACACCTCAAACTCAAGTCCTGCAAGAATTTTCCTCAAATTATTCCACAAAATTTTCCCAAATTACATAAAAAGTGGTTACAAAATCAAAAAAATATAAAGTGAAGATCCTGCAGGGACTGAAATCTGTCACTTATTGCTTGGATATTATCAGTACCGTGCATATTTTTTTATCTTCTAATTGTACGTGGTAGTGTAAACTACAGCAAAGACACTGAGATGTTTCAACACGTGGTTAGCAGCTAACCGTTAGCTTCAAGCTTTAGCACAGGCCACGTTTAGCTCAGGCGGGTAAACCCTCACCCAGTAGTTCAGACGTTTACTAATGCTAACGGTCTTCTAAACATGTCTTAACATGTATTATTAGCGTTTCCAGTTGGTTATAAACGTTTTATGCACATAGACTTAAAGCAATGGGAAGATTAAGGTAAGGCTAGCTATGCTATGCTAGTAATGTAGCTCCTTCGAGGAGTCGAACTAACTCTGAATATGTATTCAGTTATTCACCACGGTAAATAAAGACAGGTTGTAGTCCAGGAGAAGTCCTACAAACCGCTGTGGTAACAGGTAGCGACCGTGGCCTTGACTCAGACCCCGTAATAATCAGCGGTTCAACGTTAACGAACCGGAGCCGGATGCTGTGCTCTGATTGGCCAGGCCCAAATTCTGGCGCATTATGTTAATCATCTTTTAAAGCTGCAACTTTTACCGCAGCGGGGGCCACAAAAATGTGATTGTCTGATCCAAGGGCCACATTATTAACATACATGTCAGTGTTATTAACTGTAATCTGAACATTAATACAGGGCAGAACAAAGGGTTTGTGTTGTTTTGTGTGTGTTTCTGTCATTTTTGTTGTTGGTATTAAAATTTGTTTTGGTTTTTGTGTTTTTTTCTTATGGGATAAGAAAATATATCTATATTCTATATACTTTTTATATTATTTTATATATATATTTTCTATTTATATTTCTTTTTATATATGTATCATATTTTATATCTGTCATTGCACTATTTTTCGGGTGTCTTTTGGGTTTCTGTGTGTTGCCTTCTGTTGTTTGTTGCACTTTATCTGAGTTGGGATCAATAAAGTTACTTTACTTTTTTGTCATTTTTGCTTTAAGGGAATCTTTGTTGTAGTTTTAAGGGTTTTGCTATCATTTTTGTTTATTTATATTGTCGTTTTATGTAATTATGTTGTTGTTTTGTGTGTTTTATGTCATTTTTGTTTATTTTTTGTTGCTTTGTGTGTTTTTCTGAGTCTTTTTTAGTGTATTGTTGTTGTTATTTTGTACGTTTTTTTTTCCAGTCATTTGGTATATTTTTTTGCTATTTCTTTGCATGTACTTCTGTAATTTTGAGTGTTTTTGGGGTCATTATGTGTATTTAATTTGGGGGCACACAAAATTAGACCAAGGGCCACCAGTTGCTCATGTCTGCAGTAGAAGAACAAGAACTGTATACAAATGGTGCAAGCAATGTGACCACATCACCACCAATGTCCCTATAATTACACCACAATGTTAAAAACTGCATAAATACTTTAATTCACCGTTGAAAACAATGTCATTCTTTGATTCAGATTTATTTTCCTGCCTCGTGAACATGAATCCTTTAATTGCAGCTGGAGTATTTGTCCTCCTCGTGGGACTTTTGTAAAACTTTATGATCCTCAGGAGGAGGATGAACAATTGTGTGAGTAGTTAACGGGAAACCAATACAGTATCATTTCACTGAGATTAGCAGCGTAACAAGCAGCGAGTGTAATGTGAGCGCCAAGCAGGGAACAACATGGTCCCACAGAGAATACACACAGTCCTGATAGTGGAACACTATCCCACCAGGAGGGTGAAATTAATCCTGGCTTTAATCTAGTGACTTGAATTAAATAATATATTTAATCCTATGAATGTGTGCGACGGCTAAGCCCCCCTGAGACTTGACCTAAAGACCTTTAGCCTTTGTTTATCTCTGCCATGTTTGTGTCACCCATTCATGAAGAGCTGAATGAATGAGTGACAGCAATGTTTCTGAAATAGGGGTACATGTACCCCTGGGGGTACGCAATGACACTACAGGGGGTATTTTAGGGAGAGAGAGAGAGAGAGAGAGAGAGAGAGAGAGAGAGAGAGAGAGAGAGAGAGAGAGAGAGAGAAGAAAATTCTGCAGAGACTATGGAATAAAATAATGATCAATAAAAACTCTTTTCAGACAGCAAAAATTGGGAATTTTCTCTAAGATATACATTAATGTCCTCAAGTTTGTACTTTATACAACGTATAAATTATACATAAAGTACGTAAAGCACCGACAATATCCAAACAGTTAGTGACAGACATCAGTCCCTGGAGGATTTTCTCTTTTAAATTTCATAAGTTTTGTGAGCAATTTTTAATTAATTTGCGGAAATTATGTGAAATAATTTCAAATTTAAAATGACATGTGAAAGAAGCGTGGGAATTTGTGTACTTAGATATGAGCTGGTTTATCTACAACTGTATTATATGGTAATTTGGACAAATATTTATGTTTTTTCTGTCTTTTTAACTTTCTCCCGCGGGCCATATTTAATGGTCTAAAGGGCCAGATTTGGCCCCCCGGCCTTAAGTTTGACACAGGTGCTTTTGTGGAAGCACTCTTGACTGACCAGTTTAACTCCACAATAAACTCAACTCAGTGAAGGTTTCCCTCTTTACAAATGAATCCAAAGGTCAAGCGAAGACTCTCCCACTCTCTCTTTTTTCCCTCCCCCTCTCTTTTCCCCTATGGTGTGTTGTCATGGAGATGAAAGCAATGGAAGGGATTGTGTGTGTGTGTGTGCCTGTGTGTTGGGGGCGCTTTTATTATAAAAGCAGTGGTGGGATTGAAGGTGGGCTGGGAGTTGTTTAAAGTGAAATAGAGCGATTCATGCACTGGTAAACAGAGAGTGCGGTGGAGCAGAAGGGGAGGGAGGGGGAGAGGAAGGGGCCCCCAGGGGCAGCAGAGAGAGAAAGGATAACTCCACGTGTTTTGGCCCTGTTTCTGTCTGATAGCACGTTTTATCCATTACGTCATGGTCTGGAGGCTCTATGCTGTGGAATCTCATTTCCAGTGGAAGACTGTAGGACTTTAGCACCCATTGATCCACCTGTTACTGCAGAGAGATGGAAAAACAGCAGCATTATTATGGAAGAGGCTTTTAGAACAGAACTCTTTATATTTGCAACACATCATCAGTAATATGAGAAAGTAAAAACAATAATGTTGATAATTGCTCGTTTTATCTCATCCAAAATCTGCGGTCCATTTGAGACCAAACAAATGAGCATTGAACTCTCAGACTATCATGATGAAAGACATATATATATATATATATATATATATATATACACATGTGTCAAACAAACCTCATGTATCCTTGACTGTCAGGCTAACGTCGTCATTAAGATGTTTTACATGTTTGTTTACATTATAGCCGTTACTGCTGAGGTTGTGGACCCACGCATTCACAAAAAAGTTACATGCCTTCATATTTTTCCGCAGTTTTCTTAATGCCCCCCCATTTAATACTGGCTGGCGCCAACTCTGCAAGGTCGCCACATAACATCTGACTGTATCAGAGAGAGTGCAAAGGTTTCCCCTTCACTCCCAGCTCAGGGAAGGTGTCTGTGGAGGAGTGAGAAGAGAGGCTGCACGCCCGCGCCCCCCAGCGGCTGGTTATCCGATCCCCCTCTCTGTCCTGCCTGCCCCATGTTAAGTGTGATTGTCTTTTCATGTTTTCTTGGACGGGCTACAACTGAAATGACATTTTGTTCTTCTATTGCTCTGTAACATTTACAATGACAAATAAAATTGATTCTGATTCATTATTTTTTCCTTTAGAATGACTAATCTGAGCATTAGTAAAGGAAATACTTATTTTTTTCTGTGTGTGAGTATTTTTGGATTAATTTTGTAAATTTTTGTTGATTTTTTGTATATATTGTCTCTTGTTTTGTGTGTTCTTGTTTTAACTTTTGGGGTCATTTTATGTATTTCTGTCGTTTTTGCTGTTCTATTGGTGTATTTTTAAATTTACTTGTAGCTGTCTGTTGTGTTTATGGAGTAAGTTTGTCTATTTTCATTAATGTCATTTTGTTATTTATGTATTCCTTTTGTTTATCATTGTTTCATTTCTGTTTATTTTCTGTTAATTAGTATGTTTTTGTATCATTTTTGCAGATTTTTGTGTGTACTTTTTTTCATTTTATTTGTTTCATAGTGGGTTTTTATTTTATTTTTTATTTCTTTATTACGTAAAGTGGTGCAAACAGTAAAAAATAGAAAAAGATGAGACAAAAAAAGATGAGACAAAAAAAGATGAGACAAAAAAAAGAAAATCAGTAATAAAGACAGAAACGGTCACAATCACAAAAAAAATATATAACAGCAGAAATAAATAACCACCTTATGTACCAGCAACAATAATAAAAAACAACTGCAGCTATTTTATCAAATAATTTATGGATTGAGCAGAATTCTGGAAAAAAAAGAGGTTTCTTTGGACAATTTGAGAGTAAAAAATACTTTCATTGTCTTATAGAAGCATGGGAAAACTGCAAACTCCACTTGAATAATTGTAAAGTTCAACTTGCATCTGTTGAAACATTGTGTTTTCTTAAAGTTTATTATTTTTCATGAATGCCAATATTTACAGTATGTTTGGATATGATACAGTGATGCAAAATTACTCCCAATTTCTGGTTAATTTGAATAAATAATTCCCACGAAAAGTTTAAATATTTTGAATATTGCCAATATTCATAAGCTTTGCATCCTTTGGAAATTTGTCAGATATTTTGCTTCTCTTTGCAATCCTACTGAGATATATATCCACAACCACAATATGTAGCAATTTGCACTGTTTTTTCAGCCATTTTTACATTCCATTGTGGGGCAATTTGGATGTTTTAAAGGGCCTTGAGTTTGAAATAAGGATTGGTGCAACTGTCAGTCATTAACCCCCGAATACCAAAAAGTCATCCTACAAAATCTTTCAAAAAGATTGTTCATATTGTTTTGTTTTTTGTCATTTTATCTTCTTTTTTTTTCCTTCTCATTTTTATGTGAAGTTTGAGTAAAACTGCTCTTAGACTAAACTGATCGTTTATAAAAACTGTTTCCCAGCACCCTAGTGAGAAACACACAAAGAAACAAGTTCCTCTCCCACACTTTAAATCTCCACACGGTGAAACGGGATGTATGGTGTTATTAAATCACACTCATAAAAAACAAAAGCTAAGATAGCAGTAAATTATTTAAAGGCAACAGCGACGCCCAGTCCCCACCCCCAGGTGCTCAACACGTCTAACCAAAGAGAAGAAGGACAATCATGTGGCAGCTGTTTTAAAGTGGTCATTTATTGAGCTGACCTGCTCTGGTGGTGGAGTTGTAACAGTTAAGGAAGCGGGTCAACCATTTGTATCCAACCTGTGGGATGTTCAGCATCTGTGCTTGTGTTTAAAAGTATCTGCTAAATGAAATAGTAACCTTGATTTTACTATGGGGCGCTGATTGTAGAGTTGTGCTCGCTAAAATAAACAGCAACTTTTTGCAACATTTAGCAACAAACCACATTTTAAAACATATGTGAATTTTTTTTAATTTACTTTTGACCAGGTATACAGCGATATTTGTGAAATTTAAGTCTAGACATTTAAGATTTGTATTTAATGTTTTGATTTAACATTTACATTTAGACTTAACATTTAGATGTAACATTTATTATTTAGATTCAACATTTGTATTTAAATGTAAGATTTAGATTTAACATTTAGCATTTAAATGTAACATTTAGATTCTACATTTAGTTTTAGACTTAACATTTATATTTAACATTTAGCTTTTACATTTAACATTTATATTTAAATGTAACATTTAGATTCAACAGTTAGATTTACATTTATTATTTAACATTTAGATTTAACATTTAGCATTTAAATGTAACATTTAGATTCTACATTTAGTTTTAGACTTAACATTTATATTTAACATTTAGCTTTTATATTTAACATATATATTTAAATGTAACATTTAGATTCTACATTTAGTTTTAGACTTAACATTTATATTTAACATTTAGCTTTTACATTTAACATTTATATTTAAATGTAACATTTAGATTCAACAGTTAGATTTACATTTATTATTTAACATTTAGATTTAACATTTAGATTTAAATATAACGTTTAAATTTCGATTCAGTATTTAGATTTAGACTTAACATTTAGATTTAAAATTTAGCTATTACATTTAACATTTATATTTAAATGTAACATTTAGATTCAACATTTAGATTTAGATTTAATATTTAGATTTAATATTTAAAATTTACAGGTAGATTTAACATAGTTAACATAGTAACCTTGATTTTACTATGGGGCGCTGATTATAAAGTTGGGCACGCCTAGATAAACAGCAACTGTTTGCAACATTTAGCAATAAACCACATTTAAAAAACGTATGTGAATATTTTTTTCATGTTACTTTTGACCAGATTTACAGCGATATTTGTGAAATTTAAGTGTAAACATTTAAGATTTACATTTAATGTTTTGATTAAATCTAGATTTAGATTTAGACTTAACATTTAAGCTTTACATTTAATGTTTCGATTAAATCTAGATTTAGATTTAGACTTAACATTTAGATTTAACATTAACTATTGAATATAATATTTAGATTTCAATGTAACATTTAGATTTAACATTTAGATTGAATATATAACATTTTAATTTAGATTTAATATTTAACATTTAGATTTAATATTTAACATTTAGATTTAACATTGACATTATATTTTTTTGAGAAAAAAATATATAGTTTGTTGCTAAATGTCGCTGTTTATTTTAGCATGGACAACTTTACTATCCGGGCCCCATATTTTACTGTGAAAAAGAAGTTCATTCCTCTTTCCAGCTTCTTAGAATGCACCATTAGCAGAAGAGAGTGAAATCAGTAGAATATACTGTACTGTACTGTATGCTGCTGGGTCACTTCTCTCTCTGGGGACATTCTGAACATTCTTGCTATTGTTGTTTCATCACCACATGAGTGTTAACTTTACTTTTTACCGTTCACAGGCTGACCTCTGAACTTGCTGCATAAGTGGCGGTTGTATCAGTGCAATAGCATTTTATTTATTTTTTTTAAAAAAAAAGCTCATTTCTGTTCAAAGACTCATCAAACCTAATAAATTTGACATTTATTTTTAACCATATTCCAAAAATAAAAATAAAATATTTATTTTGTCTATATTCACACACTAATAGATGCTTTTAAATTTGGTAATTTACATTTTTTTCTTTACCAATATATTATTTTTAAGATACGACTAAAAAGTCTCTGCAAACACTGTAACAAGGTGAAATGAAAACAGACATTTTCACATTGTCTTTTTGTGCAATTACAAATTGACTTTAATATTTTGGCCTGATATGAAACCAAATGCAGGGTTCTACCCGAGAGAATATAGAATATATATATATATGTATATATATATATATATATATATATATATGTATATATATATATATATATATATATATATATATATATATATATATAGGCCCTAATGTTGATAAGCTAACAGATAAGCTAACCTGAAGAAGATAAACAAGTGTAAAAAGTAGATGAATGAATAGAATCATCATCATTAACGTCATCATTGATATGAAAGAGTCACATTCCTCCCACACTTCTGTCTCTGTTGGCGTTTGAATGAATCAAAGTGGTTAATTACGTCAAATGAATGCTTTGGACCTGTTTCAGTTAATAATGGACTTTATCAATGTTTAATATGTTTGAAAATAATAGTGAATAAATATCAGTATGATTAGTGATAGTCTTTGTGCTATAGAGACTCTAAGCAGTGAGCGGCTCCTTAATCAATGTTTATTCATGAAAAGTGAAAACTGATGAGAACATTTATGATATCATATTTCCATTCCACAACTTTTATCTTATACCACATGTGTCAAACTCATGGCCCGGGGGCCAAATCTGGCCCTTTAGAGCATCCAATGTGGCCCGCAGGAAAAAACGACAGTGAAAACATGAATTATTGTGTAAATTACCAAATAATCCAGTTGTAGATATTTTTAAAACTCTAAGTTTTTCCACAAATATTGCAATTTCTTATAATAAATTGTCCATATCTCAGAAATTATTAATCCGATCAAAGTAAAAATGTACAGTGTGCCTATTGACTAATCACGGAACAAGTGGTAAAAATTTCTGAATTTTTTGAGACCGAAGTGTGTGGGGTGTCCCGAAAATTTGTTGAAATGACATGGAATGACCCAACTGTGTTAAACCTGTTGACGATGTTAGAATGTTAGACCAAAGATGGCGTCGACTGAGGTTACAACTCTCACCTGTCAGACACTATAAATGATAAATATAAAACATGGAAAATGAGAAACAACATTTTGATTTCAGAATTGTAACTTTTACAATTGTTTCTCACCATTCACAAGTACTAATCTAATCACGTCTTCCACGCATTGATGTTAAATGTTTACTCTCATAGTCCTTTTTTTCTGCTGTTTTCCTTTAATGCATGAGCTTCTTTCTCACATGATCAAAGGCATGGTTTATCTCAGATGTGTGGAGTAGGAGGGGCTTTACTGACCCCCACTGTAGCTGAAGGTGGTTGAACACAGAACAGTCATGTGGAGACAGGACCATCTATAAGGGGGAATAAAGGGGAGAGATTTTTGTGGTCCATCCATAAAGTCAGTAAAATGATGGTCCATTGTTCTATGAATCTGTGATAACACATTTATTTATTTATCTGAATAATATCCACTGTTATCCAGAACGTTTATTATTATTATAGTCATCTTAAATATGCAAATACTTGTTTTAATCAGAAATAAAATGGGTTTAAAGTGACCAAAAATGGTGGAAAAGGTGGTGAAATTGGTTAAAAGTTGCAAATTAGAGTAAAACAGTAAAAAAAAAAAAAAAAAGGTTCAAAGTGTCAATATTAAAACAATTAATTTTAACTGGCAAATAAAGGCCCTGACAAATCATGAATGTGGTAAAATTGGTGAAAAGAGGTTAAAATGACAATAATGGGTCAATATATGACATTAGGTGGAAAAGTGGTGGAAAAAGTTTAAAATGTCTTAAAAGTGGAAAAAATGTGCAGAAAAGGCATTGAAATTTGACAAAGAAATGACAGAAACTGGAGTAATGTAGCAAAAATGCATTAAAAGGAGCAAAAATATGGAAAGAAAAAGTGATGAAAACAGGTTACAATATGGAAAGTTTGATGGAGTTGCAAAAAAGGGTAAAAAATAACCAAAAATGGGCTGAAAATGCAGCTGCAGCGTCAAGAATAAGTCATTTGTTGAGTAGCAAAGGATGGAGAAAGAGGAGGAGGAGGAACTCCACATGCTGAGTGTAAAAATGGTCTGAGAGTGATTCAGATGTTAATGGTTGATTACTTTGGCATAACTGTTTGCCATTGGTTGAAAATACAGATGAAACAAATCAAGAATATTTAAAAGAATAAAACCAACTATACATAAATTATCTGAATGTAGTCGCAAAAAACCTAAACACACTATGATTTTTATGAACTAACCTAGTCTATACTGGAGACAAAAAAATGAAATAAATACATAAATGCCAGTGGAAACAATACTTTCTCAGTGGCGTAACAATATTAATCATGATAAGTTGAAAATACTTTGTCTAATTTAAAATTGGTGAACTAAATGCAGTGTTTAAGCAAGTGATAAAGTGAAAATAATTGTTTAAATATTAATTTAAGTCTTCTAAACATGTAGATTTTTAAGTAAGAGTTAGGAAAGTTCATATTTGATATGGAGGTTCTTCACTTAAAGAGCCTGGAAAGAAAGGGTAAACAGACAGATTGTTCTATTTAACATTGACATGTGATTTCCGTGTTGAATCAACAGTTTGGTGACTTTGGAGTCACACACACATGGATCTTTGATAAAACACTTTGAGGATCAAGTACGAGTTCTGTTGTTACAACACAAGTACACAGTGAGTCATGTGTCTTTAACTACGTCCTTTATTGTTTTGTTTTTCCTTCAGTTCTACACAACCTCCACTTATTAACGGCCATATCTCAAAAGAGCTTTATATGGTAGAACAAAACATAACTGCATTTGTTTCAAAGTATGATATATACAGTAAGAAGTCAGAAAACGGTTCTTACGGTCACCGGAATTGGTGACAGGGATGTTTTTGTGCACATTTTATTGATGTACCCTGGTGACGATTTTTAGATATTATTGAAAACACATTAATCATTAAATACATTTATTTCAAAACATTTGTTTATGTCATATTTGGTACTAAAATGTCAACAACAATGAGACACATCTTCAACAAAACAATTTCAGTCTCTTCTAAATATATTTTGGCCGTCAGATGAGAAAAGTGACAAAATAACAGTCAAGAATATTTTGACTTTGGGAATAAATTTATTTAACGTCTGATCATCTCAGTCCATTCCTAAAGCTCATAATATGATACTTTTGGCAAAAAAAAAACAATTATTGGGTGAATATGAATATAGTCCCCTAACTAACATTTCCCTCTAATATTCTGAATGGATTGAGATGATTGGAGTTACCCCGTAAGACAACGGAAGTTACCCCGTAAGACAGCAAGAGTTACCCCGTAAGACAGCGGAAGTAACCCCGTAAGACAGCGAGAGTTACCCAGTAAGACAGCAGAAGTTACCCCGTAAGACAGCAAGAGTTACCCCATAAGACAGCGGAAGTTACCCCGTAAGACAGCGAGAGATACCCCGTAAGACAGCGGAAGTTACCCCGTAAGATAGCGGAAGTTACCCCGTAAGACAGCGAGAGATACCCCATAAGACAGCGGAAGTTACCCCGTAAGACAGCGAGAGTTACCCCGTAAGACAGCGGAAGTTACCCCGTAAGACAGCGAGAGTTACCCCGTAAGAAAGCGAGAGTTACCCCGTAACACAGTAAGAGTTACCCCTTAAGACAGCAAGAGTTACCCCGTAAGAAAGCGGGAGTTACCCCGTAGGACAGCAAGAGTTACCCAGTAAGCCAGCAAGAGTTAATCCGTAAGAAAGCGAGAGATACCCAGTAACACAACGGGAGTTACCCCATAGGACAGCGAGAGTTACTCCGTTAAACAGCGACAGATACCCAGTAACACAACGGGAGTTACCCCATAGGACAGCGAGAGTTACCCCATGAGACAGCAAGAGTTACTCCGTAAAACAGAGGGAGTTACCCCGTAACACAGCAGGAGTTACCCCATAAGACAGCGAGAGTTACCCCATAAGACAGCGAGAGTTACCCCGTAAGACAGCGGGAGTTATCCCATAAAACAGAGGGAGTTACCCCGTAACACAGCAGGAGTTACCCCATAAGACAGCGAGAGTTACCCCATAAGACAGCGAGAGTTACCCCGTAAGACAGCGGGAGTTATCCCATAAGACAGTGGGAGTTACCCCGTAAAAGAGTGGGAGTTACCCCATAAGAGAGTGGGAGTTACTCCGTAAGACAGCGGGAGTTACCATGTAAGAGAGCGGGAGTTACCCCTTGACAGCAAGAGTTACCAAGTAAGACAGCGGGGGTTACCCCGTAAGACAGTGGGAGTTACCCCGTAAGAGAGTGGGAGTTACTCTGTAAGAGAGTGGGAGTAACCATGTAAGAGAGCGGGAGTTACCCCGTAAGAGAGTGGGAGTTACCCCGCGTAAGACAGCGAGAGTTACCCCGCGTAAGACAGCGAGAGTTACCCCATAAGACAGCGAGAGTTACCCCGCGTAAGACAGCGAGTGTTACCCCGCATAAGATAGCGAGAGTTACCCCGTAAGACAGCGAGAGTTACCCCGTAAGACAGTGAGAGTTACCCCGCGTAAGACAGCAAGAGTTTCCCCATAAGACAGTGAGAGTCTCCCCGTAGGACAGCGAGAGTTACCCCGTAAGACAGCGAGAGTTACCCCGCGTAGGACAGCAAGAGTTACCCCGCGTAAGACAGCGAGCGTTACCACGTAGGACAGCGTGAGTTACTCCGTAAGACAGCGAGAGTTACTCCATAAGACAGCGGGAGTAACCCCGTAAGATTGCGGGAGTTACCCAACATAAGACAGCGAGAGTTACCCGCGTAAGACAGTGAGAGTTACCCCGTAGGACAGCAAGAGTTGCCCCGTAAGACAGCAGGAGTTACCCCGAAAGACAGCGGGCTGTATTATAATGTGCTACCGCGAAGTCAAAATTTTTTGATTGTCACTTTTTGTCATCTGATGGCGACTCAAGTAGTTTTATTGAAGATGTGTTTCATCATTGTCCACATTTTGGTACCAAATATGACATAAACAAATGTTTTGAAGTAAATTTATTTGACAATTTCATATCTTCAATAAATCGCAAACATTTTTCCCAGGATATATATTTAAAATGCTCCTCAGAAACACCACTGCCACTAATTCTAGAGACCAAAAGAACCGTTTTATCACTTCTTATATATCATACTTAAAAATACAGTTGTGTTTTGTTCTTCCATGGGGAGGGGTATCTGATTATTTTCTTGTGCTGGCCACAGAGCTATCATAGCACCCAGCCCCCACATCCTTCAGCATCCCCCGCTTTCCAGTTGCAGTGACAGGTGGCTCTTGGGGGGTTTTGGGGAGAACACAACTCAACAGCTGCACAAAAGACCCCTGTGAGGGTTTTTTTTTTTTATTGTGTGGCCCCTCCTAAGTGTGCCGTACGGCCACTGGCCCACCCCCACCCCTACTTTGGCAGATGCTTAGAGAAATCCACAGGTGGCAGATGAGAAGAGTTACCAAAAGACTCTTCTTAAGGTGGTTGTTTTGATGGTTTACCTTGAATGAAATTCAACAAACACTGTTTAAACATTTGACTTTTAGGAGGAGTAATTGGTCTGACACATCACATATTAAAATCAGCTACAGGACAACCTCATTTATCTAATGAGAAAAGTCACATTCACGTGTTCGTGGATCAATGGATGAAAGACAAGACTATTGCATAAGCTACTTGTACATGTTTGTATCTAAACTGGAGATAAGCAGTTTTAATCACAGAGGAGGCCAAAGAAATTTGATTTTCTGGTCCACATTATCAACATCCATGTCAGCATTTGGAAAAATGACCAATCAGAACATTATACAGAAAAAACATAGGGTCTCTGTTTGTTTTTGTTGCCATTTTGCTTATTTTTCTGCAGTTTTGTAAAATTTTTGCTCATTTTGAATACGTTTGTAATCATCTTGCGCATTTTGGGAGTAATTTTTAGCCTTTTTGTTGCCATATTTTGTTTTTAAAGTAATTTTTGTGGATATTTCTGTCATTTCCTGTATATTTGGAGTCATTTTTTATTTTGCATTTACCTTTACATTTACATTTTGCAATTTGAGTGTAATTTAAAATCAATAACATTCTTCTTCAGCTGTATCTGGTAACTCTGCACACCGGTTCACAACATTAAATCATTTAAACACATTCGCCCTCGCAACCACACACATGTCGGGGCGTGGCAGAAATTTTAAAGTGTTGAGACGTAGCAGACCATTTTCAAGGATTATCTCACAAACTTTCCTGCAATGTTCTGTGCAAATAATGCCTTCGATTTCCTTTTACCAATAGGTGGCGCTATGACTATGAATGACGATTGGGTTAAACCATAACTGGAGGTGCTTGATTTGTTTCTCTGTGGGTATAAAACAGAGAAACATCTGTGTCATCTTTGGGAATATGTGTTTGTGGTAGTGTAGTCGAAAAAAAAAAAAACATTACTTATCCAGATTAGGGAAATCCTCAGTGTACTGAAGTAATAGTTCTTCAGTACACTGTAGAATTCTGACATCATCACTGTAGAGAGTGATGATGTCAGAATTTTGCAGAAGTTTCACATTGATGATGTCATCAGTCCAAGCTTGAAGCCAAGATACCATTTTCAAGGAGGCGCTATTGAGTCATTTTGCCATTCACGTGCAATTCACATTTTTCGCCAGTCATATAATGCGTACAAATTTTCATTAGTTTTTATCACTTGTTTATGCCCTCAAAAATGCGGTCATTTCGCTATAAATAAAATAATATGAATAAAAACGAGGTGCATTATAATAGGGTCCAACGCATCATTGTGCTATAATAATTATAAAATTATAATTACTATCTCATAATTATGACTTAGATTTATTTTTTTTTTCAATTTCTCATATTTATGAGATACTAAGTATCGAGCAGTGTATTTATTCATGTCATCTACAGTATTTATGTTAATGCATATCATGCATAATAGCCATATAGGCTACAAATGGAAAAATATATGTACACATACACATACTACAAACGCTTTTTTTGTTTGTATTAAATGGCTCGAAATAAAAAAGTCAATAAATAATTATGACTTAGATTGTGTAATTTAATTTATTATTTGACTCTTCCTGTTTTTGTTGTTTGTTTTTTTTATTACTGACGGGAATGGGCTTCCACACATTCCTATTTAATTCAGAAACAAATGTTTTTAAACGGATAATCCGCCAAATCTGGCAACACCGCCGTCGTTGTAGTTTTTTGGGATGGTAGAAGTAAACAGCGCCGGTGCGGAGGGGGTGTTAAAATGTTCTTACACATTGAATATAATGTAATTCTTCGGTTTAGACTTTTTAGGAGATAATAACATGAGTATATGAACAACATTCCTGTGATACAGTCCATTCAGATAACTTATTTAGCAAAAAAACTACAGATAAACAAGTTTGCACATCGAGGACATCCCCTACATTAATAGTGGTACAGGCCGGTGTGGAGCCCCGCGTGGGATCGTCCACTAGGAACCATCAGCTGAGTGAGACTGTGGAAGGTGAAACTTCTCTCTGTTGCTCAGCGGTAGATACGTCCTCTTATTTAACCTCTGTCAGTAGCGCTCGCTCCACTCACACCTTCTTATCGCAGCGGGGCTCTGTTTGTTATCAAATACATCGTTTTTTGGACCTATTTGGAGGCTTTCGGGAGGATTTCCTTCGTGCTGCGTTCAGGGACCGTGGCCAAGTTTCACCCCCTCCTCCTGGTTCTGATTCCTGAGGAATGAGAGGAACTGCTGGAGAGGAACCACCGCAACTGGTTTGAATGAACAAAAGAGCAGAAATCCAGGGTGTCGCCACTGGAATGGACGAACATTCCAGACAAGGAGTGACGTGTAAGTCTCTGTATAATATTATTGTGAAAAGCCTTTAGTTTTATGAATGCTAATATTCAAACGCAGTTGTGTTTATGAGGCTTTAGATTCTACTGCATTGGTGCAAGTGATGCAACACAGCAATAATGACCAATCTGAGCATTGTTGTTTTTACAGTCAGTATGTGTTTTATTTTTTTGTTTTCTTGTTGTAATTATGTGCGCTTTTCTGACATTTTGTGCAATTTTGTTCAAAGTTTGTGTGTCTTTGGAGCTACTCTGCAATGCAGGGTTTATCAAATGGGGGTACGTGTAACCATAGGGGTACGCAATGGCACTACAGGGGGTCCTAGAGAGAGAGAGATTTTTTTTTAAATTTTTAATTTTTTAACCAATAAGTGTCAGTTTTGGTTCCACACCAGGTGTGAGATGACCATAAATTATAATAACTATAGAAAAAAATCTATTCAGGAGGCATTAAATCAGTGTTTTTCAATCTTGGGATCAGGACCCCATGTGGGATCGCATGAGATTAAATGGGGTCACCTGAAATTTCTGAAAAATTTAAATAGATTTTTGAAATTGTTGAATTGTTTTTAAAATTAAAACAACACACAATCTTAAACAACTGTATTTCTATACTTCCACTTTGTGAAATATAAATCATGATCAACTAAAATTCAGTTAATAATGACAATAATATGAGCTCAAACATGATCAAAAAGTAATTCTAGAAAAAAAAAAGGTCTTTGGGGTCGGCAGAAATTCTAGATATCAAAATGGGGTCATGATCCAAAAAACGTTTGGATTCGGAACCACTGAACTAAATACTGTGTATTTCCACTTATTTACAAAATGGGTTTTTAAAAATGTGTGTTATAACTCATTCATTCCATCATTATGCTCTATAGATGTTTTTTTTTCTATTTTGTATTTTTATTATAGTATTCTGAGTAAAAGGTTGTAGTTGGACATAAGAAACCTAATTTTTCCAAATCCTGCAAAAATTTTCCCAAAATAACTAAATATAGTCACTACCTTCACTTATTGCTTAGATATTGACCCTGCCTCATACACTACATACTTTATATCATTGATACATGGAAATGCAAAAAAAGCACTAATGTTGAAATGACTTGAGATCAAACTTATCCATATTTGGCCGCTGAACTAAAATAAGTTTGACACCCCTGATATAGTAGATGCATAATATATTTCTTTATAACAAATACTGAAGTCTATCACCTTTATTATGCATTATAACAGTGGTTCCCAAACAGGGATACAGGAGCACATTGCGGGGGTACTCGGAAATATTTAATTAATTTGAAAATAATCCAGAAATGCTCCTAGTTCCTTTTTAGGCTTTTTTTTTTTTTGACAAATTCACCTCAAACTAACAGTACTATTGCTCAATAAAATACTATATTTTTTTGTAATTTATTGAAACAGGATTATTTTATGCTTGTAGAGGCCGTTTTATCACACTTTAAAAAATGAGAGACAATAATTAACTACATTTTACAAAGAAGACTATATTTACTGACTATTGAAGTAATCACGTAAAAGTCTAGATTTTGTAGGTTAAATGTTAAGGAACCAATGTTGGAGACACATTTAGGGGTTTAGAAGAGTCCACTGTTCCACAAATGAAAAAGCATGTGAAATTATGGAGATGGTTCTTATGATATGAAGAGAGGGTACATATGATTTGACAAAAATGGACAAAAAATATTGATAACCACTGATCGATGAAGAATAACCAAGATTTCCCTATTGGTCATTTTATTGCAGAATTTAATCTGAACATTAATTTATCATGCAAACATTCCCTCCCTAATTCTACAAATAATTTAAATAGTTGTTGAAAGTTTAATAATAGATCTTTTTTAATGCATCCCTGACAATAACACAGTCCTCTGTGGGATGATGAGGTAATCTTACTTCTCTCGTCCCCTCCCCCTCCTTATGTTCAGATCACCGCGACCATCCATGATGATGCATTCAGGGCCTTGTGTCTGTGTCTGCTCATCCAGAGGAGGTTCAACTATGGCTTTAAATCCTTCTTAAGCATCAACCCACCTCTGTAATCTGTGATAGATTTAATGAGATCAACTCCAGGTCAAAGTGCAAAGTTAGAGAGAGATTGATTCATCTTTAGTTTCAGATTTATACACGTAATTACAAACTTTGTGTCCCCATGATTACTCTGTTCATTGCCAATGGTTGAATCTTCAAAAGCTTCATCTGCACATTTGAATGTAGGCACAACTCATTGCTTAAGGCTTTTATGCTGTGTATTTCTGTACATAGAGGCCCTCCACAGGCCCCCCATATTTAACAACAACAACAACAACAACCAAACTTCCTTCCTACTGATGGGGTCTCGGCGTCGGACGGCCTGTTTGTTTTGGCTCCTGATGAAGCAGGAGATCCGCTCCACCCTGCCTGTGGGTGTCTTGACTAGCCTGCAGTGTTTGTTTTGAAAACCTTTTTTTAAATAAGAGTTTTTGGTTTCGAAGTTATAGTCGTCACGTGCAACTCATTAGACATCCAACGTCTCCACAGCAGTAGTTCCTCACTTCCTCCAGTGTACCCCTTTACAATTTTGTCAAATCATGTGTGTGCACCCCATCCTCATATCATAAGTAACTCCTCCATAATTATATATAATAATATGTTTGTAAATATTGTCTTTTTTGTAATATACTGTATATCTTAGGGATGCACCAAAATACAAATTTTTGGTCGAAACTGAAAATAAGAAAACCAAGGCCGAAAAACGCTGAATTATTATTATGAGTAACACTGCATTTATGGGCATAAATGTGCCCAAAAGTGCTGAAAAGACTGAAAAAAATATGACTTTTTAATGGCAATTATTTATTGAAATTAACCAGAAATTGGGAGTAATTTTTATGAACTGTATCATATCCAAACATCAATATTAGCATCTATTTAAAAAAAAAAAAAAAAAAAAAAACTTAAAATTTAAACTCGTGTTGCAAGAATACGGGAAGTTTCAAATTTGGAAACTTTCCATTGGAAATAACGTGAAATAATGGGACATTTTTCAAAATTGAAGGTTGGCCCTTAATAATATATATTTGGGTAAATATATTTTAGTTATTGTCTAAAATATCAGCATCGGTTATTCCAAAGTTATTCTCAATTTCCAGTTCAAATTAATAAATAATTCAGAAGAAAAGTTTACAATTTTAAATATTCTTTAAGTTCTAGAGCTTAGAGTGGAAATATATTGAAAGTGTTCCTCCTCTTTGCCAACCTAATGATAATTACCCTGTTTTGGTTTAACTTGTTATCATTTCCAATTTTCCATCCTTATGATGACCTCGTAAACATGGTTACGGTTGGTTGTTACCTCGCTGTGATGCAGTTTAAAGCAGGCCAGGTATTTGTGAAAGAAATATTCTTTGGAATAGATGGTGGTGATGAGTGACCAGTCACTGCTGCTTCAGACTGTCACATGTTCCCTGTTTATTTTTGAATATATAAAAATCCCAACTTATTACGACCTGGATATGTGAGTAACATAGTCTGAGCCACAGGAGCTTTGGAAACAGGGGAATATGTGTGACTACGTCCTATTTTTAGAACTCTATTTAGCATCTTTGTGTATAAACATGGAAATCATTTCACACAGTCTTGTCGTCGTCTCCTCATGATTGATCTGTGCTTTTGTGCAGAATTAATTGAAAATAGTTTGATTGTCCCAAAGCATATTCTTCTGTTGTTTGTAAGAATTCAATTAAACTTTATTTATATAGCACCAATTACAACAATAGTCATCTCGTAGCATTTTTCAAAATATAAAATTCTTAAGAAAACATGTTCTGATGAATTACGGTCGGGCCCACGGAACGTTTCTGCGCCGAATAGCACGTACCACGTTCCAGAGAATTCAGTCAAATGACTCGGTTCCACCGAGTAAATAAAGGTCTCCGAGAGGCTCTAGACATCCACTCATAGAATATCATGTCAAATTAAAGCCCGATTCAACAAGCATTAATGGAGGAGTAGTCATTTGAAAAATAGGCCCCCTGGCAGCCCTGTGGCACGTACGGGGTAATGGTCCCCATTCATCTGTTGTCAATGATTCGGTACCACCAACTGTTGCAATATTTGACTCACAAATAAATGAGAAAACGACTTTCGTTTTTTTTTTCTCTTTTGGGTCCCCAAATCGAAAATCAAGCTCCGAGCGTTAATGCGTACACATCCCTAGATTATAGCTACCAAATTTCAGCCTGATCTGTTCACGAACAACAGAGTAGCAGCGATTTTAACTAGTGTACACAACAACAACAACAAAGTGCGTGGCGTTTTGAGTACGGTAGCCCGGCCTAATAACCCAACAAATCCACAAGAACAAGTAATTTCCTTTAGAACCAGACTCAGAGGTGGCAAACACTAAAATATACCAAAAAATATAGTAAAAGATAAGAGAAAAACACAAAAAATACTCAAACGCACAAAAATACACAAAATGTCTAAAAAACATGCAAAAGTACAGAAAAACACAAAAAAAAGGCTGAGCAAACTTTGAAAATTGACTGCAAAAAAAAAAAGAAAATGATAAAACAAATACACTATATGACTCCAAAAGATATACATTTTACTGGAAAAATACACAAAAGGGCTACAGTAATGCTAAAAAAAAAAAAGACTCATCACAAGCGAAGCAAGAAGACCACCGAGTAACATGATGAGATTATTAAGTTGTTAAGACAAAGTAAAGGGACTTTAATGCTTTATAAATTAGTCAATTCTTATTCTTCCAAAGGCCCTGGAGAGGGTGTTGCTACCATCACAGAAGCTTCTTGTTTCCACATGTGGAAACATGCTCAAAGCCCACGTTTTAATAGAGACCAAAGGGGCGGGATCTGAGAATCAAGAAACTGTCTGAAACCATGCCAGCACTGAAGCATTGAGGTCTGCAGCAGGTGACAGTGCAGTTATTAGATGGTGTTTTGGCTTCTTTGTGTTTTCTTGTCTGTTTACATGAGTGAGTTTTAGTGGTGTCTGATGTTTGAATCATTTTGGATCAGCAAAATCCAAATATACATCCTCATTGTTGAACAGGACAGAAGGAGTAGTTTAGCAACTAAATGTATACATGATTTTCCGCTAATGACGAGGTATCCTGGAAAATGTAAACCACACCTCCCAAACACAGACATTCTCACCAGCCAATGGGTAGAGGCAGATCTCCAGACGTCTCCAGAGTCAAATCACAGATGAAACCTTTTTCCTATTCTCCAGCACTCAGTGTGTGCAAAGTCTCAGGTGCCGCAGTGCCAGGAAATGGCTTTTGAAAGCATTGGTCAATACGTGCAGAGCAGACGGGCACTGCTGATGTTTGTTTTTTCTACGCTGAGATTTGGAACTTCTAGATTGATTTGGCCTCACAGTTTTCACACAAGTTTGGAGTTGGAATTAAAGAAAGATTTAAGATAAACCAGCTTTATATCACATGTTTATGTGCTATGAAATAATGACCCATGTCTACCTTTAAACCAAACACAAATAATAGAATAAAAAAGCTAATTATACTGATTACTTTTAAGCAATTCTGTTTGTATTAGTCAATCACAAATTTTCTGGAACCTACAGTTTTATTAGACTGTGTTGTGAGGACACTGAGGAGTACAAACATATTTTTAACCCTTGAGCTGTTTTTTGGTATTGAACACAGCTGATCATTCCAGGAGAAAGGGGAGAACATACGCAGAACCGTCAGCTGCAAGAAGGGTTCTAAATGAGTGGAGAATTTCCAGTCAATTTCTTTCTTCGCAGTTGCTCAATATTTGTGCACTTCCAACACCTAACTTCTCAGCCATGGCTCGTTTCTGCTGCTAACAACACCTCTGTCTGTTAGGGTAATTCTGATGCTGAGTGGGTGGCATCTAAAAAGTCCATTAAAAAAAATGCAAGCCGCCCAGTGGGCCACTTTTGGTAAGCAGAACTGGCGCTACTGGATGAACCGAACGCCGGGTTAAGGCGCCCGATGCCGAAGCTCATCAGGTTGTGCACATATTTTGTTTATTGGTAATACATTGAACATTTTTTGTTATATATGTTTCCATTAGAGGTACCCTTTAAAATATCAGTGATTCATGTACATGTGCTACAGCTTCCTGCTGTGGTTTTCCCTCTGGTGAGACCTGGCATCCTTTTAAAAGGCTGATGCTGATGCTGCAGTGCCTGATCCTAAATTTACCATCATGCAGCTGTATCATCCTCCTCTGTTCTGCACAGTAGAGGAAGGACAAGTTGTAGGAAGTTTTGATTTGGATTGTTTTGTTTTGTTCCTCCCACCCTCACCAGCTGTACAAATACCCCAGAGATGACTGGTCTGTGCTCTGGTCAGCTGACACTTTGGTCACACGACTTTTGGGCTAAATTTATGTTGTCTCTTCACTGAAGGGCAATCTTTTTATAGCGGGTACTTACACAGTACAGAGCAAGGTTGCCATATTTAATCCCATTTCATATTGGCCCAGTTTCTAAAATATACCGTGACAATTAAGTTTTATTAAAAACACTGTTGGGCTAACAGATATTTCTGCTGTGTGGGAACGCTCTGAGGAATCTTGTATTTAGGAATGCTCTCGGTTCTCATTGAGATCCTAATCTATTTAATGAAACCTCTGGGGTGTAAATGCATGTTGAACCAGCCTTTAAACAAGTTATTCATAGGGAAACAAAATAAAATGGTAGTCTCAGTGTCATATTGCCATTCAAAATCTCACGTATTATAGAAACATCCCCAATTTTAAAAGTGTACCTATTTTTGGCTCAAGTTCGTGCCACTTCTCCATTTTTTTCTGCTTCATTGTCTTTCCCTTTTAGATGACTTTAGGGGGTATTTAGCTTCCCAAAATGGTGCAAAATGTTTAATAAATTAAACTACTATTATTCATTTTACTTTTTAAATGGTTGAGAATACTGTAATGCTTTTGAACTGGATTATGGTTGCAATTGGAAATATTCGTCCATTTCTCACACTCTATCTATATTGAGTCTAGAGGTTGCTGAAAGCAGCAATCTGGCAACCCTACCAATGTGTTCCCAGAAACCCTTTGGTGTTTGTTCATGTTGTTGACAAGAGCTTATAGGATTTTGACCCACTAACCACTAATGTCTAGTGACAGCAGCAGATGTGTCCTCCAACAAGGTGCTGCTACCTCACATAAAAGCAGTTCTTCATCTACACCATGGATTTCACACTGGGGCAGGTGCAGGAGAGAGAGACCATCCAACTGTTGGTCATCTCGGCCTAGTGATTGGATAGAGCTGCTACAGTCACTGACTGCATTGGCTGATTGGATGAATGTTTTTTAAACAGACTTGTTCATTGGTATACGCAAGGGCTGGGCAATATATTGAAATTTAAGATGTAACAAGTTTTCCATTTTTGGCAGTATTGAAAATTACAATATTGCCTTTGTCTATATATTTTTATTTTATAGCTTATTTTGTTTTAAAATACTTGTTTTACGAGTCACTGCTTTCACTACTTCTCAGAACAGCATTAAAAGCTTAGCTAGATGGATTCCTCAGTGAGTCCTAACTCAATTCTTGCCCTAAACATTCCACTACTAAACTCACTCACACATGATGTCTCTTATAGTAGTCTGTAGGGATGTAAAGATTAATTGTAAGGCAGTTAATAATCGATTAAAAGTTGTCAAGGTTCATATCGATATTTTTTTTAAAAAAAGCAGAGGGCGCTATCTGTTTATCCTTGTGTTGTTTGAACTAAGTCACTCACACGTGACGTGAGCGTCGGCACCAGGCATGGCCGGCCCAGCCTATATGCCGACTAAGCGGCTGCTTCGGGCCCCGTGGCCACTAGAGGGCCCCCAACCTGGCAACCTTACTTGCGTGTTACTGGTACTGCGGTGCATTGCACGCATCAAAACAGCAGGCCACATTTCCAGTAGTCAATCCAGCCATGCATTTGTTGGTAATTACAAACTGGCAACCGAGAGTGACGTTGGACCTGACCATGCCACGATTGTTCAGCTCATTGTAAGCAAGTAGGGTGATAGAAAATGCCTGATACAAACAACAGCACTCGTCATGTCGAAGATAATTTATCCATCCAGAAGCGTAGGCGGCGGGCAGAATCACCTACTACTCTTAAACATGCTCATAAATGATTCCTTACCCCTTTAGCACTGAAAGAATATCTATAATATTATGTGAATATCTGTCAGTCAGGTTTTTCTATTAGCGCTGTCTGATAGCGTAGCATCTCTTCTTCACTGCTAGAATAGATGCATGCCAACCGACCACTGGGTTACCAGCGCCCTCTGCTGATCAAAACCAATTTCTGATGTAAATACAGTACACTGACTGTTTTTTTAAAAGTCCAATTGTTAAGGCACAAAATACATTTTCAGCCGCACTTTTAAAAAGTAAAAGAACTATTATGCAGTTTTGCATTGTTTACTGTAGAACTCAGTATCGTGAATCAAATCGAATCGGGAGTTGAGTGAATCGTTACATCCCTCGTAGTCTGGTCTGTTGGGGAAGAATTGTGCATATTTGTCTACAAGCATGAAATTTGGCAAACTTGCCGTTTTTGACCTGCTCTATTCAAATCACGGGGCCAAATCGCAATGGGGTTGCCATATTGGACAATTCAAAATGGCGGCCACTCAAAAACAGGTTTTTCTGTTACTAGCCAACAAAAAGTCCCATTATGAAAATTAAAAACACATTTGTAAGGTTTTGTTTCTTAGGGATTGTAAATATGATGCCTATTTGACAGTAACCTTGACTGGAATTGCCATATTAGAAAATCCAATATGGCCACCTGTGAATATTTAACATTGACCAAAAATTTCTTCATTTTACAACATAGATGCCTGATGTTGATCAACCAAATCAACTGTTTGTTCATAAATTGCCTATCTGGTATTTTGCATCAGCAAATGTAACCCTGAATTGTCTGGTAAAACTTAATTGAATTAAAATGATCTAGATTTATATCGTGTATCTGCGTTTTTAGAAAAAATATTGAGATATGAGTTTTGGTCCTTATTGCCCAGCCCTATTGCCCACATCTTTTGTTATTTACAGGCATATTAATAAATCTAATATAAGCTGTCATTGAGCATTTAAAGAAAAAGGTAAATTTACCTTCTATCTCACTATTATGGCACTGCTAATGATGGTCTTTCATAGTCAAACCTATTTATTAACAGAAGCTTCAACCTCTATGAACAAACACAAGCAGAGCCTTGCTGCTTGTTTACACTGTGTTTCCTGTGTCTGGACCTCTTTTCACTCTTACATCATCCCTTCGGGTTCAGGAGGAGCACAACAGGGTAAAGTGAGGGGATGCTGTCAGTTAGCAGTGAGCTAGCTGCCTAGCTCATTTGTCCCAAAGCCCAAACTAAATGAGAAGCAGACTGTTATTCTGCATGCACCCCAAGTTTCTTTTTTTTGTTTTGTTTTTATTTGTTGAAGTCTTTGTGTTGTATCAAACAGCATTGAAGTGAGAACGTTGCATGGGTACAGCCCTAATCCCTGTGCTTCCTGTTCTTTTCCATATGTGCTAGTCAGAGTAAGGGTGAGGCGCCTTGTTGTAAATATTTCATGTCTTTGACCTATATTTTGCTCTTCCTGTATCTAGGGAACACAGTATAGGGAGGAGATGTCTGCACACTCATAATAACACGTTGTAGGCAGGTTTGGTCTCAGCTGGAGTCGTCCCCTCCCTCAGCTGTAATTGAACAAATCCAGTCATGGGCGGTATGTGCTGTCATCGTTAGTCCATGCTGTCATGCAGTGACTCATGTGTTTTGCTCAGCTGCAGAGGAAGCATGCTATCTCACCCTGATTTTCAGTTCAGGTGAAAGAAACAGATGTGGGACTAAAAGCCTCAGCATTTTCTCAGTGTGCTGCTGCTGCTGCTGCTGCTGCTCACTGTTGGGATGAACATAGGAATGTTCTATCAGGGTTCTCAACAGGACTGTTTCACAGCATAGGGCAGGGGTGTCAAACTCTTTTTTTGTTCAGGGGCCAAATATGGACCAGTTTGACCTCAAGTGGGCCACAGATTATAGGGTGGGGAAAAATTTCTAACATCATTGTGCCCTAGTTTTCAATACCAGTTCAATTCGCTTCAAATATTTCTATATTTGCCACCAATTTTTGTGCAATTCAGAGGAACTTTGTGGAATTGTTTGTGAGAAATTGCAAGATTTGTGGAAAAATTGAGTTATTTCCACAATTTGCAAATAAAAATGACTGGATTCATGGGATATAAACAAAGGAAAAATGTTTATATCCCAAAAACTATTGTGCAGTTGGTGAATTTGATATATCTACAACTGGATTATTTGGTAATTTACACAATAATTAATGTTTTTTCTGTCGTTTTTACTGTCACATGGGGGCTGAATATGATGCTCCAAAGCAGTGTTTCTCAAATGGGGCTACGTGTACCCCTAGGGGTACGCAATGGCACTACAGGGGACCACTTTAGAGAAAGTGAGAGGACAAATAACAAATGAAAGCATTATAAATATGGGGTTTATAATGTTTATTTTTAAGTGAAAAATTAATATATACTGAATAATAAAAAGAACAGACAAACAACAACAAAATACACAAGATGACATAAAAACACTCACAAGATCACTACAAAATACACAAAAATAACAGAGAAGCATGTAAAACGACATAGGAAACAACCAAACGATGCCAAAAACACAGATAAAGGGAGTACTTCCGTACTTGGGTCAAACAAGTTTGAAAAACAATGCTCTAAAGGGCTGGATTTGGCCCCGGGCCTTGAGTTTGATACATGTGGCTGTGGGGATCGCTTAGTGGGGCATGGCATGCGCAAGTGTTGTTGGGGATCCATGGGCATCCCCCGCAGAACGTTTTTTTAAAATTAATAATCGTAAAACATGACGTTTTATTTTTAAGGAACCGGAAGTACACACAACAAAGTCATTTGAAAAGCCGTTCTTTCCTATTATTTTTTAAAAGTTAAGAAATATCATTGTATTGTTTGATTAATAAATACATCGTTAAATTAAACTTTATTATATCAAGCTTTAAAAATAATTGAAAATAAGAGCTTTTAACTTTACTCTTGTATCTGAAGCAGCACATATTGATGACATCATGTGTATTTCCAGTTAATTCAAAATACAATGTTATGTGTGTTACGACATGAGGTGGTTTTATTTGAGACCGTTGGCGTTTAGCCTGAAGACTTTTTTTTAAAATTTTGTTTTGATGGTGTTTGGTAAGTGATGCTGTTTCATCTGATGGAGGTTTTGCTGAGTCATGAGTCCTTTTGATCTGATCAATGACATGACCTTTTTTTTTGGCCGAAAATGGCCCAAAAGTGCATTTTTGGTTTTTGGCTGACAATTTTCAGTTTCCAGAATTTTGGTGCATCACGAGTTATTTACAAGTTGACCCAGTTTTATTTTTTGACCGTTTCATTGTAATTATCATCAGCCAAACTATATAGATAGATAGTATAGATTTTAGCTTTTTCAGTTCTTTTCATATTCATATTTCTTAACCTTCAATTTCAACATTAGGAGTCTTTCATTTGACATTGTTGACTAACTACTTCCTGGTTCTATTTCATGATATTTTATGAAAGGATGTGACCTATAGTGAGACATCTCACTCACATGACTCATACGAGAGTAACCTAAAGTTCTCATTGTGTCTCCATGTTCTCACACTGTGCTCATGCATGCATACACACACACACACTGCTCTGGGCTTCCTTTACCATTTCTGCTGACTTTCACAGATATCATACGCCATTGTGTGGCTGATTGCGTGTAAACGGGGTGAGCTGTGGGCCTCGGGCTTTTGTTTGACACTTACAAACAGAGCATAGGGCGACCTGGTGGGGACCACTAAGGAATGTGATAGTGAGATGTTCAACCAACAACTCTGACCCATTTTCAAATGTCTTTGCAACACTTGATATGCAGGATGGATGTATAACAAAGCTATAGGACAGTGGGACATGGGACGTTACAGGGGAAAATTGGGAAAAGATAAATAGATTGGAGGTCGACCAACACTGACCAGATGGTTTCCTACTCTGTTTTCTTCCCTCAGCTTTCTATGAATATGTTTTTCTGGGTCCAGGCTTCAGTGTACCAGAAGATGTCTGTATGCATTGATTTTATGAATTTGAATAATGGAATTTTTTCACTAGAGGATTCTTTAAATGAATTTCTAGGTTCTAGGTTCAGTTTAAAGTAGGTAATGACCGGAGTAATACAGTAATGTTGTCATTTAAGTACAGAAACAGGAGGCAGTTGATTACTTTACTGTAATACACTGTATTTAAACACTTAATAGTTTAAACTGGTTAATTCCTGGCTTTTCTGTGATTCACAGCAGAACGTACAGCTCAATAATTGCTGAGTGACTAATAACACTGTCATCATCAGTGTAAATATTACTCAATTATCTTTTTTAAATGCGCAGCATGAGTTTACTCAGGTTTTGTTTGCTCCAAAGGGGTCACTCCATAGGCGAGTCACCAAGTAAAGCAATAGTACATGAGTCCTTACGCTGAGGTTAAAGCACCTTTGAGTCGTTTCTCCAAATCATTTTGTGTGCATTGTTGCCAAAATGAAAAGAAAAAAATAGTTTAACTAGTGCTGAGACTTTATCGCCTTAACAGTCATTAATTGTTACAAAAAAATAACACACTAAAACCCCCCTCAGTTATTCGCTTTTTTTCCCCACGTTAAACAGCGCATCGTGTTTTTATTTGAACTAAAATTAACGCCCACGAAACACAGCAACAACTTCTCCTCTGGTTCTCCTGTTTCTTGTGTTGTGGTCTGTGCATCAGTATTATGGGTATAACGGGAACTCGTGCAATGAGAACGGTTCCGCAAAAGGCAAGGCAAGGCAAGGCAAATTTATTTATATAGCGCATTTCATACTCAAGGCAACTCAATGTGCTTTACATGATAAAACATTCAATTGTTTAAAATCAATAAGAACATTTAAAATCATCAGTAAAATCAATAAGAACATTTAAAATCATCAGTAAAATCAATTAAAATCATCAGTAAAATCATCATTACATCAACAACATGACAAAAAATCTCTCTCTCAATCATATGCAGTAGAGAAAAAAAGTGCCTTTAACTTTGATTTAAAAATGTTCACATTGGATGCTGACTTCAGCTCTGCTGGCAGTTTGTTCCACTTCTTTGCAGCATAACAACTAAAAGCAGCATCACCATGTTTACTGTGAACTCTGGGCTCCACTATCTGACCTGTGTCCATAGATCTGAGAGACCTGCTGGGTTCATACCTGACTAACATGTCACTGATGTATTCTGGACCAAACCCATTCACAGATTTATACACCAGCAGCAGAACTTTAAAGTCTATTCTGAGGCTGACTGGGAGCCAGTGTAAAGACTTTAAAACTGGAGTAATGTGCTCTGACCTCTTTGTTCTGGTTAAGACCCGAGCTGCAGCGTTCTGAACCAGCTGTAGCTGTTTGATGCTCTTTTGGGGGATTCCTGTCAGAAGACCATTACAATAGTCCAGTCTGCTGGAGATAAAAGCATGGACCAGTTTCTCCTGATCTTTCTGAGCCATTAAACCTTTCACTCTGGAGATGTTCTTTAGGTGGTAGAAGATGTTTTTGTGATAGATTTGATCTGACTGCTGAATGTAAGATCTGAGTCAATCAGAACACCAAGGTTTTTGACTTGGTCTTTAGCTTTTAAAGATCGAGACTCAAGATAATTGCTGACAGCAGTCCTCTTTTCCTTGTTACCAAAGACAATCACCTCCGTCTTGTCATGGTTTAGTTGAAGGAAGTGTTCACTCATCCAGCAGTTTATTTTTTCTAAACAGTCACACAACACCTCAATGGGACCATGGTCATCTGGGTTCAGTGATAGATATAGTTGTGTGTCATCTGCATAGCTCTGATAATCAACCTTACAGTTCTGTAAAATTTGTCCTAAAGGAAGCATGTAAAGGTTAAACAAAAGGGGTCCAAGAACAGATCCCTGAGGAACCCCACAGGACATTGGTAATCTGTCAGATTCAAAGTTTCCAATGCTTACAAAATAGCTTCGCTCCTCCAAGTATGACTTAAACCATTGCATTACTTTTCCATTTAGTCCAACCCATGTTTGCAATCTGTGCAACAAAATTGTATGATCTACAGTGTCAAATGCAGCACTTAGATCCAACAGAATGAGAACAGATACTTTTCCTGAATCAGTGTTCAACCTTATGTCATTGATCACTTTGATAAGAGCAGTTTCAGTGCTGTGATGAGAACGAAAACCTGACTGAAATTTATCAAATATTTTGTTGAATGTTAAAAATTGACTCAGTTGGTTGAAGACCACCTTCTCAATGATCTTGGCCATGAATGGAAGGTTCTGATTGGTCTATAGTTAGCCAGTATAGAGGCATCCATTGTTCTCTTTTTTAACAGCGGTTTCACAGCAGCTACTTTCAGTCGTGTAAAGCCCAGTCGTGTGAAAATTGTTAGAGAAAGAGTTTGTGGATCAGTGAAGCTCTGCTAGCTTCAGCTAGCACTTTAATCCTAAACATGTAGCAGCTAGCACATCAATGCTCACATGTAGCAGCTAGCACCTCAGTGCTAAACATGTAGCAGCTAGCACCTCATTGCTAAACATGTAGCAACTAGCACCTCAGTGCTAAACATGTAGCAGCTAGCACATCAGTGCTAAACATGTAGCAGCTAGTACCTCAATGCTATCATGTAGCAGCTAGTACCTCAATGCTATCATGTAGCAGCTGGCATCTCAATGCTAAACATGTAGCATCTGGCATCTCAATGCTAAACATGTAGCAGCTATCATCTTAATGTTAAACATGTAGCAGCTATCATCTTAATGTTAAACATGTAGCAGCTAGCACCTTAATGTTAAACATGTAGCAGCTAGCACCTTAATGTTAAACATTTAGCAGCTAGTAAAGTATGCTAGCATGTAGCAGCTAGCACCTTAATGGAAAACTTTTAGCAGCTAGCACCTCAATGCTAACATGCAGCAGCTAGCAGGGACAATGGTCCTATTGGAGCAGTGTCTCCAATCCACACTGACACTCAGACAGGGTTCAGAACCAAAATGAATAAAATAATAAAATGAGTGACAAATGAACAAAGTCAGTGATAAATGATTGTAGTGACAGTCGACCACTCTGTGGTAGAGGATGTGGGCGGGGCTAGAAGTGCTGCTACATCGTCTTATCAACTGCTATGTAGAAAAACTATTTCAAACTAAATTCATCATCTTCATCAGCTGCTCTGTTTATTTCATGATATCCACAGATATTCTAAGTATTTTACACTGTTCAGTTTATGCTTCTCTGGAATGTTCTGGACTAAGTGATTTTTTTTAAAATTTTAATACAAAAACACATTTGTTTTAGAAAGTTTACCAACAAAATCTAGAAAAGCATGAATATATTTTAGTTAAATATAAGTTTGTGCTTTGTGAACAATGCAATCATAATATTATTTATTCATATTACACATTATGTTTGCACTCGGTGATAGAAATAACAAACACTATTTAGTTGTTTAAGATCATTTATTGTTTTCATTGATTCAGTCATAAACCAAAATCTTCTATGCTGTGAAGCTAAAACAGTGAGAGGATCAATCAGCCCTTGTTTCCATCTCTAGCTGCAGCAGTAGCCCCCCCCCTTTAGCTTTAGGTTTCATTGGTATTCACTGTTGGTGCCTTTTTCCTTCCTACCAAGGGGTGTTATCCTCTCACTCTCCTCATTGGCGACATACATCGATCACCTGATGACTCCTCTACATAGTTTGCCTCACAAAGTTCCAAAGCGTATGTTGTGTGTATAATGTAAGGAAACACAATAGACGTCTGTCACAGGGCAGTATTCTCATGAGCACGTTTCCCTTTGGGCTCATAAGACACACAATCCTGATCATAATTACAGGTGTCACTTCCGATATGATGCCGATGTTGCAGCCTTGAGAATTGGTCGATACCAATATTGATCAGATATAATAACAGATTCATAAGTAATACGTATGTGTGATAACACATACTTGTATTACTTATTTTATAGTGTGCAAGTGCAATGTTATAAAAAGTTTATTAAGTGATATTCTATTCAAACTTGGAACAATAGTCAGCAACAATAGGCATGAGAAAAAACTGACCCATTTATCAAGAATATTCTACAATTAAAGAGAATAGATAAATAATAACTTTCACAATAGGAACATCACAATATACTTTTAGCACAACCAAAATGGCTTCCCTCTTATCCTTCCTTTTTTTGCCCTCCCTAACTCACGCTCCCTTGGTTTTTCCTCCTCACGAGGGTGTAACACTGCCCTCTCTTTTTGTATTTTCCTCGTCTAATAAAGCAACTAGTATTAAGTCACAACTAATCAATATAATAACTGTAGTATTAATATTATTTTTACAAGAATAAAACATGCATAGTTGTCATGAAAATATAGCACTAAATGCAGAAAACCCTGAAAAAGAACCTCAATAAAACCAGTGAAAACAATGTATATATCAGAGTGCTTCTATTGGAGATTTCAGATACCGTCTGATATAATCCAATATTTGACCAAAGATTAAATGGTTTGACACATGAGGTTTGTAAATTGGCCTTTAATTTGCAGAAGGAGAGGATTAGAGGATAAATCAGAGTCCAACCAATAGGTGACGGGTAGTGACAATATTTATTTAATTTGGGGAAATTTTTGTCAAATAATTTGAGGGTTGAGCAGGATTTTGGGAAAATTAGGCGTTGTTCAACAGTTTGAGAGTAGAAATGACTTCCATTGTGTTATACAGGCATGGGAAATCCTGCATATATTTTGGAGTTTCATTGAATTTGTGACAAATTCAATGAAACTCCGCTTTAAAATTTGTAAAGTTATACTTCCAAATAAAATATGTTGAACCATTATGTTTTTTAAAAGTGTATTTTGCATGGATGTTAATATTTATGTGGTGATATGATAATGATTTAAATTTGCTTCCAATTTCTGCTTAATTTCAATAAATAATTCAAATGAAAAGTTTCTTTTTTTTTTAATATTGCCAAAATTCCCGAGCTTAAGTTCCTGTGTAAATTTTGTCAGATATTGAACAACTAAATTTTTTAATAATTTACACAATATGACTTTTCTCAGTCATTTGTACTTTCCCCTAGGGGCCGATTTGGATGTTTTAAAGGTCCGGATTTGGCCCCTGTGCCTTGAGTTTGACACATTAGCCTCAATGAATGTTTGTAGGAGATGACTTGACTTTTTTTTCTGTCTCCAGCTATTTAATGTTGGATCATCTCCCTCCCAGCTCTCCTCCTACAGTACGTCCCTATTCTGCCTGTCATTGCAGTGCTTTGGCTGCAGTCCTGTTGTCATGCAGACAGGACAACAATGGCCCCTCTTTGCCTGGGGGATGCTTACTTAATAGTGGCATGCTTTGATAATCAAGGCCCAATGTAATGCCCTCCAGCTCCACACTTTCATTGACTTCAGGATCACCTCCATCAGCCTCTTTGTCCCAGAATGACTCATTATTTCCATGCGTGAGATGACGTCGTCGTTGCAGGACTGAAAGTTTACGTATTTTTGATGGTTGAGGATCCAACAAGATCTAGTTCACCCATCCAGAAAGTCAGTAAAATGATGGTCCATTGTTCTATGAATCTGTGATAACCACATTTATTTATTCATCTGAATAATATCCACTGTTATCCAAGAAGTTTACTATTAATTGGGTCATAGTATTTAGTCATCTTAAAGATGAAAATCCTAGTTTTAATCAGGAAGAAAATGGGTTAAATGTGACCGAAAATGGTGGAAGACATGGTAAAATGGGATTTCAAAAACCACAGAAATTGGTTGAAAACTGCAAGTTAGTGGTGAAAACTGGACAGAAAAGTGGTTTTAAACTGGTAAATAATAAATATGAATGGTGAATGTGGTTAAATTGTCAAGAATATACATGAAATATGGTGAAAAGAGGTTAAAAGTGACAATAATGGGTCAACATATGTGACATTAGGTGGAAAAGTGGTGGAAATGGTTTACAATGCTGAACATGTCTTGAAAGTGGAAAAATTGTGCAGAAAGGGCTTTGAAATTTGATGTAGAAGTGTCAGAAATCAGAGTAATGTAGCAAAAAGGCATTTAAAGTAGCAAAAATATGGCAAGAAAAGGTGATGAAAATAGGTTAAAATGTGGCAAGTTTGGTGTAGTTGGAGAATTGTTCAAAAAAAATTCTTAGTATTTTGAAAGTGGGGTCCTGATACCAAGGTTGAGAATGCCTGTTCAAAACAAATACATAGAACAGACCAGGTTTCCTTGTTTTTTGCCAAAGCCTGAATAATTTCCAGCATGTCGCTTCAGTGTTTACTTTCTGAAGAAACTGTTACCCCACGGGGCGATACAGTTCTGAGTAGACAAAGCCTCGCCTTCCTCCCATGATGTGGGCTTTGTTAGGCCGTCAAAGCTTGAATGTTTCAGTGTGAGATTCAGTCCAGCAACCTGCTGAGTGTGAGTCACCGTGCTGTAAGTGGAGCTGCTTTCAATGACAGAACGGCCCTAATGCTACGGTTCTATCAGAAGAACCATGGGGTGGACTGGCCATCGAGTGGGCTGATCTGGTCTATCTTTTTTTTGACGAGCAAGTGGACGCAGACATGGTAACAGGTGGCCAAAAATGGCCCAAAAGTGTCAAAACATGGCAAGAAAACAATAAGCAAACAATAGTGAAAAAGGGCAAAAATGTGGAACAAAAAGAGTCAAAATGTAGAAAAAAGGAAACAAGTGGTATTTATTGAGCAAAAGGTAGCATATTTGGATGAAAAGTGGTAAACAAAATAAGGAAAGGACAAAATTGGATAGAAGTGTCAAAAAAGAAGGGATATTTATTGGCAAAAGGAGCTATAGTCTGAAAAAGTGTCAGAACTTTTTGAAAAGGAGCAAAAATGAGAAAAAGGTAAAAAGGGGATAAAAAGTTTCCTCCTTTTCTGGGGGAATAATAATTAAAATTAAGACATAAAGAGCCACATGTTGAGCATCACTGGTCTGGAACCAGTCCACCCCTGGAAGAACCTCAGAGAACAGATAAGTGGAGCCAAGTTACTGCGTTTATTCTATTTAATGGAAATTTATCGTAAACGAGTCATTTTCGTCCCTTTATTTTGCCTCCAAAGGATCATCGATTGGCCCAAAAAGCCAGTACGAGGTAAAATTCTTTTAGGGACTTTGACCAGTCAATAAATCAATCTGTTTAACTCCGCTTTTTAAAAGAAACCATATCCACAATTGGTTTGTTTCTTTAATTTGGCCCTCAGCACTGTAGTTTACAACCCTCACTGTGACTCACAGGCTCAGCAGTGAATGGAATGAAGAAGAACAGGTTGAGTTCTACTCCTCGTGTACTTACCTGTTGTTGTTCCACCAGCTCCCTGCTCCATTTTAATCATGAATCCTACGAGGCCGGACCCAGAGGGGGAGAGCAGCCCTTCCAACATGGACGACCCCCCCAGGATGGAGCCCCCCACTCAGAAAGCTACAGACCCAAAACTGGTGACCCCCACAAAGTCTGTTTCTCCGTTACCCAGGTCGCCAGCATCGCCAAGTCCTCGCTCAAAAAGAGGTACAGTAAACACTTCAGCTTTCTCTCTAGATCAGTGGTGTCAAACGATTTTAGTTCAGGGGCCAAATATGAAGTAGTTTGATCTTAAGTGGGCCACAGAGTCCCCAAGTTTGTACTTTACAAATGTAAGGCGCAAACAATAAGTAACAGATTTGTGGTCCTGCAGATTTTTCTCTTTAAAATGTCATTGATTTTGTGACAATTTTTTATTTAATTTGTGGAAATTATGTAAACAATTGCAGGAAAATGGAGTTGTTTCAACAATTTGAAATTTAAAAGGACTGCAGTCATGTGAAAAAAGCATGGGGAAAATTGCCATCCTCCAAATTTTGTGGAGTTACATTGAATTTGTATTTAGAAGGGCTGAATTATTTGATAATTTGGACAATAATTTAGTTTTTTCCTGTCTTTTTAACTTTCTCTCATGTGCCAAAATCGATGATCTAAAGCGCCAGATTTGGCCCCCGGACTTTAAGTTTGACACACGCTCTAGAATAATTAATCCAACACATGCTGACTTTGATTCCTCAAAGTCAAATATGTACAGCCTGATCCTCCCATTTTCTCCCATTTTAACACAATTTACTGAGCTCTGCTGGTTGTCTTTAGAAAAATAAGTAAAGAAATGATGACAACATAAATAAACCTTGATTAATTTTAGTGATCAGAATATTTTGTCGTAGATTTTAAACATTTAATGTAAAAAGCAAATCAGAAAGCAATTGAGTGAAATTGACTTATATTTATTACACAGTTTCTTTCATACAGCTTTTGACTCCTCTTTGTCTAATAATCAATGTTTTTATTCATTCGTTTATAATAGGGATGCACCGAAATGTAAATTCTTGGCCGAAAACAAAAATGAGGAAACCAAGGCCGAAAACCGAAACATCAAAATATATTATGATGCAAATGATTAGTCCCATTACAAACGCGTCAGATCAAGTCAAAGGCGATACGATGCGATAAATAGCGTGGCTTGTTTGTCATGTCACAAATGTCTGACTGCTCATTTTTCAGAAGAGGGCCAAGCAGCAGCTCAGAGAGCAGGATTAGTGAGGATTGCTCAGAGATGCAGGAAGGAAGAACAATAATACCTTGGGGGTGTTTTTGATAAGGAATTACCATTGTAACAAGGTTAAAAGCTCAAAAAGTTGATTTAGCATGAATTAGGCCCTTTAAATGATATTGTACAGGCCTATAACTGACTGAAATATGTTCTCATTAAAACACAAAGCGTTTTGAAGTTCTTGTTGAAAATCAGCTTCTTGGCTTTATTTATTATCCAAACATGTTCTTGAACGCGCACACACCTTTATGTGCCCTGTATGTTCTTTTAATCCCCTCCAAGTAATGATCTTTATAACGCAGACCAAGTACAGTCGTGATGTAGTAAAAAAGATCTCTATGAAATGTGCTCTGACTCTGAAACCCGATCCTATCGATGCTCAGCTGTGCGTCAGGCTGCTCAGTGGGGGTCCGTGTTAACGGAGGGCTAGACGTAACTACAGTGTTGACGTGACACAGAAACATGAAACACACTTAGTGCTCTGTCAACTCTGCTCAGAAAACGCTTTAGTGCTCAGATTCGGTGAAATACAGACGCTCCACGGCAGTGTTTTTGTCAACAATGACAAAATAACTTTGTTGACGCCCCTTTTTTTCATGAAGGTAACGAAACGGTGACGAGCTAAACATGGTTCTTTAATGACTAAAACATGGCGATACATGGGCCACGGTTACATGATGTTTTTTAATTCGGAATTAGTAAAATCATTCGCAATTAAAGTGTTCTGCTTCGTGTTTACATGGAAATAGTAATTCCCGAATTGAGGTTCACATGGAAAACAGGTTTATTCGGCTTTAGTTAATTTATGTCTGGGGGTTGGAAAGGCTCTGATTGGACAGGGGGCGAACATGACGTATCACGTCTATCAGGAAAAACACACAACAAACCTTTTATTGTCGACTATACCACACATGAGAACTGTTTTCACCTTTATTTTGATTGTAGTTTTGAAGCAGCAGCTCGACAATAACACACTGTGGTCCACGTCACCCAGCGCGTCATCGTAGTAAATCGCACATGCGCAAAAACGACTGGAATTAACTTAAAGCGGAATTAAGTGTTAACTGTTTACAAGAAAGAGAAATTAGTTAATTTGGAATTAAAAAACAGAATAAACCAGCCACCTAATTCGGAATTAAATTAGCATTCTGAATTAAGTGTTTACACGGTCAGGTTAAAGAGGAATTCACTTTTATTCTGCTTGAAAGAGGAATTAAAGCTCCATGTAAACGTGGCCATTGTTGAGTTTCCGTTGACACAAAGAGAAACTTTCAATACCACCTGTAAACCTTCATTCCACTTTCAAACATTTATTGAAATTAATAAATTAATGAATTAGACTAAAACCTTTTTGAGTTTTCGTCGACTAAACTATTATATTTTGAAATTACTAAAGTGCGACTAAAACGAATAAGCATTTTTGTTCATAAGACTAAGACTAAGACTAAAGAGGCTGCCAAAAACTACACTGGTCCATGGACAAGTTTACCCGTTTCCAGACAAGCGCGCGTGTGCTGATCACAGTGTTTGCTCGCGTCATCACAACATCCTGTTTCGGTGATAAAAGTGTTTCATCCCAATACTAATTCTTATTAAATTTTGTTTTTTTTTGGGAAAAGTGTCATCAAACAAAAAAATCTGTTTTTCTGAATCTTTATTTTTCGTACTTTAAAGATGGCACGTCTCATACTACTTTTCAAAGTGCGTAACTTTTCCTGTGCTCTACAGAGAACACAACTTTATGAGTTTTTCCCATGATGACATTGTTTAGCATCAGTGCAGGAAACCCTGCTGATGTAGACGGTGCCAAAGATGGTTTCACAGTTGAAAAGAAGAGTGCTACATTTTAACAAAGTGTGAGAATCAGTTACGCCCTGGAATTTCTGTCCTTTCTCTGCAGTTGTTCCCCCTCCATTTTCCAGCTCCTGCTATGATTCCTTTAAAGCCCCAGTCAGAGAGAAACAATTGGGAGTGCTGGAAAAATAGCACCGTTTGTCAGGGTTAGAGTGTTTACTTTGATGCTTTGTCTCATGTTTAAGGTCTGTGGTGGTGAGGACATTAAATTAACCTTGGCCACGCATGTTTTCTCAAACCAAATACCAAAAATACACAAGTGGGTCAGAGCCTGGTCTCTAAGGAGGCTTTGTGGCAGATTTTCTCACCTCCCCCTGATAGAAGCAGCTGAATAATCAACGTCTTAGTGGTTGCTGATGAACATCTGGACTGAGGAATGACAAAGTTTAAAGCCTGATGTCTGTGTCAATGATTCCTCATAGTGTGGTGGGGGGTGGGGGGTGGATCAGCTCTTCTGAGATATGTTGCTTGTGTTGTTTATTATTTTAGATAGTAATTCATCTATTACAGAAATATCCAAAACCAGATGAGCAGCGTTTTCCTGTTTTTTTTTTTTTGTTTTTTTTTTTTAAAAAGGAAATCTTGTTCTGTTTGTATATTTACGGGAAAATTAGAGCCAGAACTGAAGTCCGCTGCACCTTGGTCCCCTCTCCAGGTTCTGGACCTACAATAAGACTGTTTAGGATTTATTTCAGCAATTTTCTGGTTCCACCTTTGTTTTCATTCAGTCTTTGGATGTTTTAGCTTTTAAAAACCTGCTCACATTTGTTTTGTTTTGCGGTGCTACAGTCCAAATAAACGGGTGACGGACTATTGACTGTGAGGCTGGTGTGTGGAACAGTAGATGTTAGAACTTCTACCATTTGACACTTTTGATAAAACAATTACAGCTTTTTTGAGGGCAATAAAAAACATTTTATTTGCACGTTTTAATACCGCTAACCACTAACGGCAGCAGTCAACACACGTGGAAGTTGATCACAAGAAATGAGGAGCACCAGTAGATTCATTACACCACCTCTGATTCCTTTAACCACATATCATGTGTGCTTTTTGTAACATCCGTTTTTTGTTTTGATTTTTCAGTAAAATAAAATAACCACACCGTTTATTTGTTATTTTGATGTGGTTTTAAAATGTAATAACCAAAGAACGAAGGATACACGGAATAAAAGGACCATTCAAGGCCTGAAAGCTCAGACTAACAACACCTCCGGAGTTAATGGCATCATCATTATCATCATGACACCAACTACTCTTAAAGATGCTTCCATACGTACCTTTTAAACTAAAGTAATCAAAGGCACATCTCCTCGTGTGAAATATTTCAAGTGTGCACAGTTGCAATAATATTCCTGCATTAAAATGTAAAAATACATTTTTGGGATTATTTTTCTGATTTGATCATCAGATTGATGTTCCTTGGTCATGTGTCAGAAGCCATGTGTTTCTAATTCAGGACCACATAAAAGTGACCAGGAACAGATGAGATGCATTTCTGATTTTTCATGATCATAAGCACACGCAGCGTTAAAAAAGCACGTGGGGCTGAGACTTTCATTAGCTCAGCATTGATATTTTTGTTATGTGGGGATTTCAAAAGAAGATTAAGCATAAATAATTATACAAACACCCTGTACAGTGCAGTATGTTTGTGCGTTTCCCACTGTAGACATAACATATAGGAGACAAACATCCTCCCTCATCCAGATGGCACAGGAGATTGTACGTACTCACCACATGCTGCAGCTTTTATTGTGGAAAGCTTGGCTTGACTGTAGGTCATTCTTTAAAGATGTTTAAATAATAGTCACTGAATTCCTATCTGTAGGTTTTTCCCCTCACAGACACGACAAACACGTTTAGCTGTGTCATCTCCATGCATTTTCTCTGTGGAACTATTTAAAGCTCATTAACAGTCAGATTTGCATTGATGACTGATTAGCGTAGAAGAAAACGGTCAGGCATGTGTTTGTTTTGGTGCATCATCATTATTACGTTTGGTTGTTTAAGGCAGTGGTTCTCAACCTTTTCAGCCTTTAAAAGTGACCAAAAATGCTGGGAAAAGGTGGTGAAATGGGATTTAAAAAAACAAAGGAATTGGTTAAAGTTGCAAATTTGAGTGGCCAAAAACAGACAGAAAAGTTGGTAAAATGTTCAGTGTCAATATTAGAACAATTACTTTAAACTGACAAATAATAGGCATGACAAATGGTGAATGTGGTTAAATTGGCAAATGTAAGCATCAAAGTGACAATAATGGGTCAACATATGCAACATTAGGTGGAGAAAGGTGGTGAAAACAGTTTATAAGTGCTGAAAATGTCTTGAAAGTGGGAAAAAATAAGACATTTCCCCCTGGGATTAATAAAGGAATTCTGAAAAATGCGCAGAGAAGGCTTTTAAATTTGATGGAGAAGTGTCAGAAATGGGAGTAATGTAGAAACATGCATTAAAGGAACAAAAATATAGCAAAAAAAGTGATGAAAATTAAAGTAATATGGCAAGTTTGGTGTAGTTGCAGAAAAAATGTAAAAATAAGGAATAAAAATGGGCTCAAATTGTTGCAAAAATTATTCTTAGTTTCTTGAAGGCATCTGTCGACAACCTCCCAGTTTCTTGTGACCCCAAGGTTGAGAACCCCGGCTTTAATGAATGCTGGCATTGCTGCTACTATAATAGAAACATAAAACAGGGGCTCTCATCTGTTAATACAGTGGTTCTCAAACTTTTTAGGCCCAAGTACCCCTTTCTTTTACTTTAGAGTCCAAGTTCCACCTTTGTCCGACTAGAACATTTTGCTCCGAATTCTGTGAAATACAACTATAGATCATAATGATGGAATTAATGAGTGATCACACATTTCAAAGAATCTCAATTTATAAATAAAAATTAAACAGTATTAAGTCCCTCCTGAATAGATTTAGTTCTATAGTTTTTATCATTTCCAGTAGGGATGTAACGATTAATTGTAAGGCAGTTAAAAATCGATTGATAGGTGTCACGGTTCTTATCGATGCCCTGAAAATTGAATCGCAGTACTTTTTTTAAACAGCAGAGGGCGGTATCTATTTATCCTTTTCTTGTCCAGAAGTGTAGGCGGCAGGCCTGCTACTACTTTCTTTCTGGCTGCCTACTACTCTTAAACATGTTCATAAATGATTCCTTACCCCTTTAGCACCAAAAGAATATCTGTAATATTACGTGAATATCTGTAAAAGTCAGGTTTTTCTATTAGCTCTGTGTGCTAGCGCATAGCATCTCTTCTTCACTGCAAGAATATCTGCATGCCAACCGACCACTGGGTTATCAGCGCCCTCTGCTGGTCCAAACAAATATCTGATGTAAAAACAGTGCAATGACATTTTCAGTTGCACTTTTAAAAAGAAAAAGAACTATTATGCAGTTTTGCATTATTTACTATAGAACCAGAATTTAAATGAATAGGCTTCTTCTTCATTTGTATTATTCCTTTATTTATTTAATCCAATATTTATTTTTAGTTAAATTGTATTGTTTTGAATAGTTTATCAAGGGATTCTTTTCACAATGAAAAATAAAAGGAAAATGGTACAGTGTTTTCTTTTTTTGTTATGATTGTGTTTTTTGTAGTGATCTTGTGTGTTTTTCTCTTATTTAGTGTGTCTTTGTCATTGTTTTGTGTGTTGTTGGTAATATTAAGTATTTTTCTCTCTTTGTGTGTGTTTTTGGTGTCAGTTTGTGCATTTTGTTGTTGTTTGTCTGTTTTTTTTTTGTTATTCAGTATATTTTTCTCTTATTGTGTGTTTTTGTTGTTGTTTTGTGAGTTGCTGGTGGTATTATCATTTTTAACTGAAAATAAACGTGATGAAACCCCATATTTTAATGCTTCCATTTGTTAATTTTCCTCTCTGTGTCTCAAGTACCCCCTGATGATGATACACGCCTCATTGTTACTTCTTTTCTTTATCGTTCCTTACAGACATCATGAAGTCAGACGAGAGGCAGAAGCTCGCCAAAGAGCGCCGGGAGGAGAAAGCCAAATATCTGGGTGAGTGTAAACAGTTGTAGGGGGCAATCAGACAGACAGCGCCCCCTGGTGCTGGGGTGGAACTGGTGATTTTTGGTTTGTTTGGGGGGTTATTCTCCAGGTGCATTCTGTATCTTCTGTTATAAACTGTGTTCCACCTGAAATCCTGCATGTACGCTGAGATACTCACAAGCACAGTGGGGAAAAAAAACAGCTTTATGTGTGTTTCTTGTCTTCAGCTAAGCTAACACATGCACATACACACACACACACACACACACACACACACACACACACACACACACACACACACACACACACACACACACACACACACATAAAGGAATGTTCACTGTTGCAGAGCTGACAAAAAGCATCACAAACAGAGTGATGAAATAAAATTTGCAGCTTACCTGTAGCTTAAAGCTGATGGAGATGATAATTTCTAATTAGACAAAGACAGTGTAGGCCTCGTAGATCAATTAGGGCCAATTTTGATACGGAATAAAGTTCAAATGTCGAGAATAAAGTTGAAATTTCAAGAATAAATTTGAATTATAATGTTGAGATTAAAGGCTAAGTTTTGTAAATAAACTCAATACAATATTGTCACAAAAGTCGAAGGTTTGCTAATAAAGTCAGATCTACAGAATCTGAAGAGGTGCCAATTACCATACTATGAACTACTGGGCACAGTGTCACTTCACCGTTTACAATGTGAAGAATGAAACAATGGTCACATCATGACTCGAGTGACAAAAATAACTTGTTTTTTTAAAACTGTCACTGTGTTTTATGGCACTTAAAACATTTGTAAATTATGTACATTATATTAAGGCTGCACAAAGAATCAAATTTTTATCGTGATTATGACTTTGGCCTCCACAATTAAATTAACCTGATTGTTGGTGATTTTTACGTTTAAAATGTGGCCTCTAAAAGGTGGGGTGCTCCTCTTGAACGTGTCGACAGGCCTCATTGAGTTGATTGACATAAGTACCTAATTAATTAGTATTAATTAATTACTTAATTATTTAGTTAATTAATCCAGTGGACACTCAAGCCAGAAAATGTTGACAGGCTGTAGTTAGCCCATAGTCAATTTTGGCAAATTCTTGGGTAAATTTTAGTATTCATCAATATTCTTGTTTAAAGCGTTTCTTTTGCACTCGAAACTGTTATTATATTATTTGTTAAAAAGTAGTTAAATAAAAATACAGACATTTTCCCTAAAATGAGAAATAATTGTGATTAATATTTGATTGAAATGTTCATCCAAATAATCGTGATAATCATTTTGCCATAATCATGCAGCCCTACATTATGTTAAGAATTGTAGTTTTTTGAGTGAATTTGGTAAATCTGTATTAACCCCCCCCCCCCCCCCCCCCCCCCCCCCCCACACACACACACAGCCAATGTGTTTATCTGATAGAATTTTGTCAATCTCCAGCAGCTTTAATGTAAAACTACAATTTATTTGTTCCACTTTTGCTCTTTGTCTTGTTTCCTTCTTTACACGTTTTTTTTACGCGGCTGTCGCACGTTACGTTGCGTTACATTACATTATGTTAACCGCTGGCTACACACAGGCCGTGCATTGCTTTGCATGATTGACAGCTGCCTTTCTCTTTCTCTCTCACATTGTCACCCTACAGAAGAACTGGGCCAGCTCCAAGGTAAGCCTTTGTTTATGTGGTGAAGGTGGTGGTGACGAGTCGATGATGATCATCCTGTTACATGTGGACGTTTCTCATCAATGACGCTCATTAGTTTCAGATGGAGCTGGGCACTCGACCAAAACATACTGAATATATATACCCAAAGAATACTTCATCATAATGAACATTGTGTTAACTTTTCAAGCTGTTTTGGACATTCCCAAATATAAATTATTCAGGTTTCAATGTGATTTGAATAACTTTTAAAGTCTCTCATGTAACTTTTTTAACATCATCATATTGGCTGCATGTCCTAAATATTTACAACCTAAAGGTTTGCTCTATTTTCACTGAATGAGGAAAAATATTGAATAATACTCTCCTCTTTATACTTTTCCATCGATTCTGCAAAAAAAAAATTCTGTGCCGTTTAAAAATAATTATGCGGAAACTTCAGCTTTTGGTTTTGTTGCCCAGCTTGTCAGCTGATTTACGTGATCATTGTCGTGCTTTTTTCTTTTCCATGATGTCATTAATCCATCTTTCACATGAAGATCATTTAACCCTCATAATTTAAATACTGAGGTTGTGTCCTTCACACTTGACAAAAATGGTTTAACCCTACTTTCGACTTCCGCATATGATTAATATTTAAGGTATGGAAGGCACCAACAATATCCAATCAACAAGTGACTGATACCAGTCTCTGCAGTATATTGCACTATATTTCCTTGATTTATTTTATCCAAGTTTTGTTTATTTTGGGAGAAATCTGTGGAACAATTTAAGGAAAATGGCAGTATTTGCGGAGTTCTTTGAACAATTAGCGATTGAAAGGGACTCATCGTGTGATGTGAGCTTGGGGAAAACTGTGAGCCCTGGCAAATATTGTGGAGTTTCATTGAATTTGTGCATTTGGCAGAGCTGAGATATCAACAACTGAAATGGTCTTCAAACGGATCCTCCACTGTTTTTACAAATGTGGCCTAAAATCTTTGAAATGTACTCATTAGTAGATCTTGTAAACATTTGTAAAAACAGCGGAGTATCGCTTTAATGTACTTAACGAATCATGTTTACGTTCTCCAGCGGGTTGAACCCTAACCCTCTCAAGGGACGGATGTATTGTGGCCTCGTTTGGTCAGAAGCAAAGCTCATTTTTATCCAGTTTACTAATGGTGGTTATAGGCCTTGAATTGGTCCAAGAACGGTTTGGTGACAATCAGCTTTTTTTTTTTTTTTATTTTTTTTTTTTTTAAGTTGCTCTTGATTCCTCCTTCTAGAAAAGCTAAACCAACTGAATGTTTGAGGACAATAGAAGGAGATTGACACACATCTTTAGTGTGGGCTTGTTTAATTTGGTGATCACTGACATGACAGATGGCGTTGGCCCATTTAATACAGATGAGGACAAAATCTAAAGCCTGTGTTTAGAGTTGAAGCTTAAAAGGCAGATTAGTTGTATCACGCCAGCACTCACATTTCTAGAAAGAGAGAAAAAAAAGAGATTAGAGTATTTTTATGTGAAGTTTTATATGATTTGTTCTTTTCAAGTTGCAGTGGGAATAGACAAAGGTCACTTTGGTTTCTATATCTGTCTTTGGAGCAAATGTTTGATGAATAGTTAATGTGCAGCACCGTGGTCATGATTATTTAATGATCTTAGTGAAGTGGCTCTGAATGATGCACGTCATCACTGATCACTGTCACTTAGAGGCTTCATCTGCTCACTGTGGAACAACTTGTGTCTTTGTTGATGTGATCAAAAACCCTGTTCATAAGAGGCCTCTGTCATTTCCAATAATCATTTAATTTTATTGGGAATAATCAACACGTGTTTTCTTGTTTATATCATCACTTTGTTGTGAAGTCGGGTTTTAAAGATTTTTTGTAATGGGGGAGGGGCTTCATTGTAGTCATGGGCAACAATATTCTGTCATGGCCTTGATATTGCAAATGTCCTTTATCTATATACGAAGGTAGATTTGTGTCTTTATTATTATTTAATAAAATAAGTTGCTTAAATCAAAAAATCTATATTTTTATTTGAAAAAACTTTAATTAAATGAAAAACTTTTATTTCAAAGAAAAATGTTTGTTAGCAAACAAATATTTGACACCCCCCAAAAATGCATTTGAACACTTTTTTCTTTGATTAAAAACTTTTTTTTTAGTTATTATTTGATTCTTTGTATTTGGGCCATACAGTGTTAAGAGTGGGGCATTTGTGTTTTTATTGTTTATCCCAAAATAATAAAGAGAGAATGCTTTAGCATTAGCCTATCATTAACATTAGCCTAGCTGTAGCTTAGCTTTAGTTTAACATTAACCTAGCATTATCATTAGCATTAGCATTAACATTAGCCTAGCATTAACATTAGCCTAGCATTCGCCAAATGGTAGTTTAGCATTAGCTTAGCTTTAGCTTAGCATTAACCTAACACTAGCTTAGCCTCAATTTAGCATTTACATTAACCTAGTATTAATTTAGCATTACCCTAACATTAATATTAAGCTCGTATTAATTTAGCTTTAGCATTAGCTTAGCATTAGCCTAGTATTAGCTTAACATTAACATAGTTTTAACTTAGCATTAACTTCGCTTAACTTTAACTTAGCATTAACCTAGCATTAGCTTAACCTTAACCTAACATTAACCTAGTATTAACTTAGCTTTAGCATTATAATTTACCCAGCATTAGCATTAGCCTATCATTAGCCGAGCTTAGCTTAGCATTAGCTTAAGATTAATTTAGTGTTAACTTAGCTTTAGCATTAACTTAGCATTAGCCTAGCATTTACCTAGCTGCAGCTTAGTTTCAATTTAGCTTAAGCTTAGCATTAACTTAGCATTAGCTTAGCATTAACCTAACATTCACATTTAGTATTAACTTAGCTTTAGCATTATAATTAACCTAGCATTTACATTAGCCTAGCATTTGCTTAGCATTAACATTATCCTAGCATTAGCTTAGCATTAACCTAGTGAGGCATCATAAAGATCAACATTCTCCCTCTGCTCCTGTTTATCTTTATATTGTCAACATGTTTTCTTACTGTGGGGCAAGGTGGAAAAATCAAACTTGATCATATGTAAATTCAGACGGAGCTTCTAGAGAGGGCACGTATTGCTAGTCCTGATTGTTATTTCTCTGTTCCGTCCTAGCTGCTAAAAAGAACCAGTGGCTGGAGAAGGAGGACAAGGCTCGTCAGCTGAGGGAGCAGCAGCTGGAGGAACGCCGCAGGAAGCTGGAGGAGCAACGTATCAAGTTAGAAAAACGACGCGTCGCTCTGGAGGAGAGGCAAAAACAGAAATTAGAAAAGAACAAGGTGTGTGTTAATACTTTGTTGATGGTTGCAGCTTTTGTTTGCCATTATATCAACTATCACTGGACTTCTTTCAGGAACGCTATGAGGCAGCGATTCACAGGTCAACCAAGAAGACGTGGGCAGAAATCCGTCAGCAAAGGTCGTCACTAGGGGGCGCTCTGAAACAGAACTCCAGCCAGAAAGAGAGTGAGTGCACTGTAAACTTTTACAAAATAAGATGCTCTTTAGGCTGTAGAAATGAAATATCTTATTATTTGTACAAATGAAGAAGTAAATTGAAAAGCTTTTATTTCTTAAAAGTTAAGAAATAAAAACATATTGTTAGATTTATAAATACATAGTTAAATGAAACATTGATATATCTTAACCTTTAGAAATAAATAGAAAATAACAGCTTTAGACTTAGACGTATCCAAAGCAGCACATATTGATGACGTCATGTTTATTTTCGATTTTCGATGTTTTACGTCCGGAGGCCATGAAGTCTCACGACTTTTTTTTTGAAGCCTGAGGCTATTTGACAACGTTTCATTTGATGGAGGTTTTGCTGAGTCATGACTCAGTTTGGGCTGATAAATAACAGAGGTTTTCCTGATACCTCACCGAGACCAGAGGATGTCCTAAAATTTCCAGCGATGTTTCTTTTATTTTTCCTGGTTAATTTGTTGATTCATTCTGAAACCGTTTTAAAATCATTATATAGTGTATGCAACTAGAAAATGTTGTTTTTGAAGCAAGATGTAACAGTTTTTTTGATTGAACACCTTCTCATGTTGTGATGTTTACGTTCCTAGGTAACGTCACAGAATCCACAGTCAGGTGCTGATTTTCTGTTTTGATGTGATTTAGTTTGTACGTTGCAGGCGTTGTTCTGTGTTTCCATAATCCATCTGTGATTCTTTCCGCAAATCGTTACCTGAGGGTCTCATCTCTATACATCTCTATATTAGGCCTGGATGTAACTGGCTGTGGCAGGATGTTACAGGACGTTACGAGATGTTACTGGTTACAGGATGTAACTGGATGTTACTGGTTGTTACTGGTTGTTACAGGATGTTACTGGACGTTACTGGACGTTACTAGATGTTACAGGTTGTTACAGGTTGTTACAGGATGTTACTAGATGTTACTAGATGTTACTAGATGTTACAGGATGTAACTGGATGTTAGTGGTTGTTACAAGATGTTACTGGTTACAGGATGTTACAGGATGTAACTGGATGTTACAGGATGTTACAGGATGTTACAAGATGTTACTGGTTACAGGATGTTACAGGATGTTACAAGATGTTACTGGTTACAGGATGTTACAGGATGTTACAGGATGTTACAGGATGTTACAGGATGTTACAGGATGTTAGTGGTTGTTACGGGATGTTAGTGGTTGTTACGGGATGTTAGTGGATGTTACGGGATGTTAGTGGTTGTTACGGGATGTTAGTGGTTGTTACGGGATGTTAGTGGTTGTTACGGGATGTTAGTGGTTGTTACAGGATGTTAGTGGTTGTTACAGGATGTTACTGATTGTTACAGGATGTTACTAGATGTTACTTGTTACAGGATGATGCTGATGTTACTGGTTGCAGGATGCTACTGATATTACTGGTTACTGGATGTTACTGAAGTTACTGGTTACAGCAGAGCAATTGACAAAGGCTGCAGTCCTGAAGTTTGTTTCCCATGTCGTGCACACAGCGCTGTCGGCTCTTTCAAGTGTTAAGAGCAATTATTGATCTTTTTAATCAATCCTGTCTGCCGTCTGTCTTGTGATGGGAGTAAACATGGAGCTGCACTCTGATGGCTGAAAGCTCTGGATGTTATTCAGGAAATGCTTCGGTCTCAGTGTTTGTCCGAGAGTGTGTTGCATCATTAATTGAATAAAGTGAAATGTTCACGGCCGACCTGTTTTTAGTTCTGCATCCTCATCATCATCACTGTGATGATCTAAGACTCATCACATCAGAAAGCTTCCAGCTAATAGGAGGCATTGAGGAGATGGATAAAACATTTTTTTATTCGTATGTTCCTGTAAATTGCCACGGGAAATTAACCACGGGATTATTTTTTTGAATTTTCAGATGTTTTCATGGCAATTATTTATTGGATATATTATTTATTTTATTATCCAAATTTAAATATTAGCATCCATGCAAAATCATACAATTAAAAAAAACACAACATTTGAACAGATTTATTTGGAAGTAGAACTTCACGAATATTCAACTTATCTTTTTTTTTCTGACTTGCAGAAAGTGGAGCAATAAGATGTTTCACATCAAAAATGTGATTTCAACTCCATAACTTATAACTTCTCCATCAAATTTTCGACGTTTTCGACACTTTTAAACAATATCCAACACTTTTCCACCTAATGTCGCATATGTTCACCCATTATTGTCACTTGGACCTCTTTTCACATTATTTGATGAATATTTGTGCCAATTTAACCACATTCACGATTTGTTATGCCCATTATTTGCCAGTTTAAACTAGTTCTTGGCACTTTTTAAATTGCATTACACCCCTCTCCCATTTGTTCAACCTTTAAGCCAATATTGACACTTTGAACCCCTTTTTTTTTTTTTTTTACCACTTTTTCTGTCGGTTTTTGTCCACTTTAATTTGCAACTTTTTACCAATTTCTGTGGTTTTTAAAATCCCATTTCACCACCTTTTCCACCATTTTGGTCACTTTTAGCCCATTTTATTTTTGATTAAAACCAGGATTTACATCTTCAAGATGACTATATTATGGCCCAAATAATAGTAAACATTCCTGGATAACAGTAGATATTATTAAGATGAATAAATAATTGTGGTTATCACAGATTCATAGAATAATGGACCATCATTTTACTGACTTTATGGATGGACCCCAAAAATCTCTCCCCTTTATTTCCCCTCATAGATGGTCCTGTTTCCACATGACTGTTGTTCAATGTTCATGTCTGTATTCAACCACCTTCAGCTACAGTGGGGGTCCCCTCTATTTTGGGGGGGTTGTGTGCTGTAAAGGTTGAGAACCACTGCTTCAGAGTAAAACACGTCATTGCATTGGAGGAAAACTCCTACACAACAGTATTCTAAACATCCTGAAGTAAACCTAATGTGGTACAATTGATGCCTCAAGACTGCCAGATGTGAACAGATGTTGCGCTGTATGCACATCTAATCATGTCATTGTTTCTATATATATACGCTCAGTGTATGAGAGCTGCCTTTGATTGAGGCGTCTCATGTTAGCAGCTGTGTTGATGATGATGATGATGATGATAATGAGTGTAAAACACATGATGCCACATCAGTTCCCACACTTCCTCCTGTGAACATCTGTGTGGAACTCTTTTGGCTCCTCAGGCAGATGTTCTCTGTCAACGGTCAACCTGCCCAAACACGTGGACTCTGTTATAAACAAACGTCTCTCCAAGTCCTCTGCCACCCTCTGGAACTCCCCCAGCAGAAGTAAGGCAACATCTGGATTCTGGACTTCCCCCCGAGCCCCCCCCCCTCCTCTGTGTAAATGTTTCACCTCCCAACACGTCCATCTTCTTCTCCTTTGTTTCCATATGAGTTTTTTTCTCCCTTGTACTCGATGGTGGACGGTTCGACCCATTTCCATTTTTTGAGGGGTTTGTTTTTCATTCTTTTGGTTGGGGTTTGGTTGACTTGTTGTGCCGCATGCTCATGTTGTTTGGGTCCTTTGGTTTTATTCATTGTTTGGTCAAAGATGTTTCTTCCTCGTGTTTCAAAAGGTTTATTTTGTGCTCCCAACCATCTTAAAACACTGGGTAAGGAATGTTTCATTTGGTGACTGGTGGGTTGTCTTCTTCATTACTCTATATTTGGTAATTAAAGTCTCATCGCATTTTGTCTTGTACAATACCAAAGAAGGACTGTCAGAATGAGAAGCTAACTAACTGTCCAAAATTGTTGGAAAAGTGAAAATTCTTTGATTCCAGCAAGTTCATTTTGTCTTCTTTTTGATTAAGACAACGTTTTTTCAGGAAATTTACTTTGATCTCCTGAAATGGTTCAACTATCAACTGTTCGCAGCGTTTGGTAGTAGACAATGAAGCAGAGAAGAAGAGCTCAGCAGTGCGCTGACAGTTGAAGAAGCACAAACCCTGGGGATAGAAGTTCTTGTGGTTGGGAGTTCTTCAACAGTCTGTGATTATGTGCTAACTTCAACCACCAGAGCATGTCAGCACACTGTGTAAGGGAGAGTAAAGGCCCTTTAGGAGAGCTTTTCTTCTCTGCTTCATTGTCTTCTACCAAACCTCAGAGTTGGAACTGTCGCCCCCTTCGGTCACAGATCTTTTTTTGGGTCAGAGTTGTTTTTATCCTCTTTGGGTAAACAAAAGAGGTTTACATCGACTTCATTAACATTTCCTGATTATTTAGAACAGAAGTCAACAGCACATGAAGAATATATTTGTAAAACACAAGGTAAAATAGGAAGATTATAATTTCCCATGAAATGTAATGAAAATGAAACATTGCATAAATTAGGAGAAATAAAGTGTTGCATGTAGAAATGTAAACATTTCCTACCTTTTTAGGTTACTGCTAGCCTTCCTTATTATCTTGCCCTCTAATTAAAGTGAAACTGTGAACATTTAGTATTTAAGAAGTGCTTTTTAAACTGGTAGCCCTTCAGACTATTCAGTTCCTATGAAGTAGCTCAGTTTCAGTAATGCTAATGACCCCTGATTTAAAGCAACCAAAAGCAGCGCAATAAAAAACTATGGGATGTTTACAGGCAGTGGGGCATCATTAATCATGTGATTTCAAGATGGAGGAACACAGGCTCTAAAAATGTAAAGTAGTCCCATTTTTAAAAGGCAATTAAACTAATATAGTGCATAACAATGCGTTTTGTTACACATAGATCTTCTAATAAGTACATTGAAAATATTTTTCACACATTTGTTAAAACAGTGGAGGAATCCTTTGAGTACGACATGAAAGAAAAGACTTTAGTAATAATTATAGTATGACAATGACATTTGAAATCAGGTGGAAAAGACTATTAATGGTTGTGTTTTCTGTAACACAGCACGCAGCGTGGCCCTGACTCCGTGGGAGAGCAGTATAGTGGACCGGCTCACGACGCCCACGCTCTCTTTTCTGGCTCGGAGCCGCAGCGCCACCAATGTTCTCAGTAACAGCAAAGACGGTCGTAAGTTACAAAACACACCGCAAACGTAAGAAATTATCATCAGAAAGGTTCATCTGTGAATGACTCTGATTGGTTGGTTTCCTCAGACTCTCATCTCTGCCCTCGCTCGGCCTCGGCCAGTCCCCTCACCCTGTACACCCACCAGCCTCACCACCGCTGCTCCGACCGCTGGAGGGTGACGTCCAGCACGCCCGACATCCCGCAGCGCCAACAGAGACGCAGCTCCACACCCGTACGTCACCCGTTCAACCAGAAGAAGCTTTAGGAGCAATTTTAATGCCTGCTCACTTTTGACTACACTTTTAAACATTTTTAAATACAAGTTCAAAGCTCTACTTTTCTATGACTGAATGAGATTTTTTCATTATTTTATTGTTGATTTTAAACCTTGTTTAATGCTTTCTAAATGTTGCCGTTTTAGTCGTGTACTGCATGGGGTCGGGTCATGAGACACAGGGAAACTAGGAATATTTTCTAAACAATTCAAGCCCATGTTTGCATATTTAAACCCTTTTTCTGCAACTACACCAAACTTGCCATATTTTAGCCTATTTTCACCACTATTTTTGCTCCTTTTAATGCATTTTTGCTACATTACTCCCATTCCTGCCATTTCTCCATCACATTTCATTGCCTTTTCTGCACTTTAGTTCTACTGTCAAGACATTTTCAGCACTTATAAACCCTTTCCACCACTTTTCCATCTAATGTCACAATTGTTGACCCATTATTGCCACTTTTAACCTTTTTTCACCCTATTTCAGGCTTATTTTTTGGCAATTTCACCACATTCATGATTTGTCATGCCTATTATTTGCCAGTTCAAACTAATTGTTCCAATATTAACACTTTTCTGTCTGTTTTTGCCCACACTAATGGTTTTTAAAATCCCATTTCACCACCTTTTCCACTATTTTCGGTCACTTTTAACCCATTTTATTCCTATTTAAAACAAGGACTTACGTCATTAAGATGATTATATTATGGTGCAAATAATGATAAACCTCCCTTGATAACAATGGATATTATTCAGATATTCAGGTCTCTGGGACCGTTATTTTCGGGGTTGTGGGCTGAAAAGTTTGAGAACCACTGATATAATGCACATTGACTTGCCCTGTGTATACAAATGAGTTTTCATTGTTTGACACAGATGGATAAAAACCGTAAGGAAAAGAAAGACAAAGAGCGTGAGAATGAGATGGAAAAGAGTGCTATCACACAGGAGAAGGTGTTGAAGAAGCGACAGTCGATGCCCAGTTTGAGACACAGACCTGATCCAAGGTAAACGTACTCTTATTCTTATTCTTCAGTTGTTATTTCAGTTCACACTTCATTGGTGATATTATCCCTAAATCTCAATATTAATCACATTAACCATTAAAACATCACAGATTTCTTTTATTTACGTATATAGGAAGGAGAATGTGTTGTTTAAAGTGAGTCAGCTATTTTTTTTAATTCTTTACCTCTTGTGATTTACTGGAGATTTACAGGAAAACACACAAAACAACACATTAAAAACAAAATGAACACATTTCTTTTTACATTTTCTCTTTTTAGGGGTGTTTCTCCTTCAAAAAACATAAATATATACCGTATCCATCTTCATTATAACAGTAATTAAATGTTGCCTCAGATACCAGGGTCATTTGTTGAAATGACATGTAATGACCCTATACACCAACTGACTCTAAAAATACTCAAACGGAACACACAGAACCATAACAAGATACAGAAATTAAAGGAAAGAAATAAAAAAAACCCCACACAAAATCCTTTGTTTCCTGTATTTATGCTCAGATTGGTCATTATTCTAAATACTGATATGAATGTTGATAATGTAATAACCTCATATTTGTGACCCCCACTCAGCCACGTCTCTCTCGTGGGAGATGCAACACCCGCACTTTAATAAAATCAAAAACTCATCCCCCTCAGTTTTTACAGAGGGATTCATTATTGAAAACATATTGGTCCAGTTAGATTGATCGAATGATGATCAAGCCAATCACAGCCAGCCATTTGACAAATCTACCGTTCCGAGAAGGTAAACGGAGTTAACAGTGGTGAGTAAAGTGACAAAAAAACGAGTAACAGGTGGCAAAAAATGGTCAAAAAGTGGCAAAAACATGGCAAGAAAAGAGTGAAAAGTGAATAAAATAGACCAAAAGCAGTCAAGAGTGGCAAAAAAAAAGGAAACGGGTGGTATGCAATGGCAAAATGTAGCTTTAATGAGTAAGATGTGGCGAATAATAGTGAAAAAGTGCAAAAATGTGGAACAAAAAGAGGAAGTTAATGTTATTTATTCAACATAAGGTAGTTTATTTGGATGAAAAGTGGCAAAAAGTATTACAGAATTGACAAAAATTGGTTAAGCGTCAAAAATAACTTGCAAAAATTAGGAAAAAGGGATATTTATTGGCAAAAGGAAGCTAAAATCTAAAAAAAAAAAAAATTGTAGGTTGAAGGAAGTTGAAGGAAGTTGCAAAATGTCCAAAGGAAAAAAAGGTTAAAAAGTTTCCCCCTTTGAAGGTTTTCTTGGGGAACAATAATTAAAACTATGACATAAAGAGACACATGATGAGTATCACTGACTTAATAACAGCTTCATCAGGGTTTTAGCAAATTACTTTAATAAACTAAATAAATTGGGAGTTGATGGTTGCCCTAGCCTTATAAGACCCTCACTTTAAAAATGGCTGCTTCAGCCCTGCCCCCACTAGACCACATTAGTTTGTTGGATGTGTTTAAAGTTAGAGGTTAGAATAAATAGTGAGGAGGGAATTTCACCTCCAACCCCTGAAGCTACAGAATAAATAGCATTCATACCCAAATGGACCAAACAGACTCAACCAATGAGCAACAAAGAGCTGAGCAACACTCTGAGAGCCACAGGCTATGTACTTCCTGCTCATAATGGAGGATTCTCCTTCCAGCGGTGCATGAGTCCATGTCTGATAATTCCATCTGAAGGTTGATGTAATGTTTGAGGACTTTGTTGTGACAGTGTGTTTCCGGGCATGGAACCTTTAAATAAACATTCCAGCTCAGGTTCAGATGAATAAATAAATAATGAGCTCAGCTGTGTTGTGTTAAAAACCCTGTATTTTCTCCTACTGTTGCAGTCCCAGTCCTTTATCAAGACAACGGCCAGCGTCTCCTGCCACACACAGGGGTAGAACCAGCTCCCCCCGCCCTGCAGCATCACCCAAACCACCTCCACCTCAGGGGAGCCCCTCAACCCCCAAAGCTCGGCCCAAAAGAGCCAGAACCCCAGCCAGGATCAACCACCGCACATCCTCACCTGTTCCTCTAGAGAGAGTCAGAGCGGCTCATCGCGCAGCCACACCAGAGGGCAGAAAGAGTGCGTATGAAATATAGAGATTATTATTACATTACATTCATTAGAATACACAGGTCTTTATTTATTTACAAGTAGTCGACAGTCCTCAGCAAATGTACGAAAATTAATTCTCACAGCAGTTATTTAAACATTTCACTCGCAATTATTTTTTTTTCTTTTCCTCTTAGGGCTGCAACAATAAAATGATAACAATCCAAAAAAATCTATAACTAAAAGCATTGTGCATGCGCACAACGTGCGAGTGTTTGTGTGCGCGCGCACCACAAGTATTTGTGTATGCACGCAGTGTGTTTGTGTTTGTGCAGTGTGTTTGTGTGCGCGCATCATGAGTGTTTGTGTGTGCTTGCACCATGAGTGTTTTGTGTGCACACGGAGAGTGTTTCTGTGTGCGTGCACCTCGAGTATTTGTGTATGCACGCAGTGTGTTTGTGTGCGCGCACCGCGAGCGTTTGTGCGCGCACCATGAGCGTTTGTGTGTGCGCCTACCACGAGTATTTGTGTATACACGCTGTGTGTTTGTGTGCGCGCATCATGAGTGGTTGTGTGTGCTTGCACCATGAGTGTTTTGTGTGCACACGGAGAGTGTTTCTGTGTGCGTGCACCTCGAGTATTTGTGTATGCACGCAGTGTGTTTGTGTGCGCGCACCGCGAGCGTTTGTGTGTGCGCCTACCACGAGTATTTGTGTATACACGCAGTGCGTTTGTGGGCGCGCACCACGAGTATTTGTGTGCGCGCACCTTGAGTGAGTGGTGCGTGCGTTTGTGTGCACCACGAGTGTTTGTGTGTGCGCGCCAGTGTTTTTGTGTGACTTGTGTGCGTGAGATCATTAGGTTTGATCATCCAGTACGTGTTGATCTCTCAATTATAGTATTTCTGTTAAGAAGCAAAAGGCAAATGAGGCGTAAGTAGACCCTGAAACTAAAGCACTCCACACTGAGCTACACACAGCTTTATCATCTGTAGTTTCTCACACAGCGCAGAGAGGCTGCACTAATCACTCCTAATTATACAACTTGTCGACTTATGAGACGTCAGAATAATGTGGACTTTATAAAGACTAATGTAAATACTACATCTATTTCTCTGTGGTTGATGTTTGACATCGTGTCTGTGTTGTTCCAGGTTCTCCTGTGGTTCCTGCTACTCCTCCGTCATCCACCACACCTCTCCCACCCAACGCTGCCTCTTCCTCTCCTGACCTGGTGCACGTCACCTCTTCAGTTCGTGCAGCGTCGCCCGCTCCGTCTCCATCATCTAAGCCGATGGCCGGCACCAACGACCCAGAACAGGCAGCTCGTATCTTAGCGGAGAAACGACGTCAAGCCAGAGAGCAAAGAGAACGAGATGAGGTGGAGCGTCGTGAACAGGAGGAGAGGGACAGGTAAGATGGAGTTTTAAACTCATTTTAGTTCAAGGGACAAATACACAGTAGTGTGATCTCATGTGTTTAGGGTTATGCTGGAAAAAAGGCAAAGGCAAGTTCTGTAATTTTGTGACCAATTTTTGTGTATTCTACGGCAATTGCAGGATTGTAGAAAACTGGAGCGTTCTGTAGACCAAGAATTCTCAAATTTAGGGTCAGGACCCCATTTGGCGGTCACAAGACACTGGGAGGGGGTCGCCAGATGCCTTCAAGAAACTAAGAATAATTTTTTGAACAATTCAACCCTATTTTAGATTATTTTTACTTTTTTTCTACAACTACAACTCCTTTTAATTCATTTTTGCTACATTACTCCCATTTCTGACACTTCTCCATTAAATTTCATTTTTTTCTTCCAATTTCCAGACATGTTCAGCACTTACAAACCCTTTCCACCACTTTTCCACCTAATGTCACATATATTGACCCATTACTGTCACTTTTAACCTCTTTTTCTGTCTGTTTTTAATCCACTCTAATTTGTAACTTTTAACCATTTTCTGTGGTTTCTAAAATCCCATTTCACAACCTTTCCCACCGTTTTGGTCACTTAACACATTTTATTTCTGATTAAAACAAAGATGTACATCTTTAGAATGACTATATACTATGGCCCAAATACTAGTAAACGTTCCTGGATAACAGTGGATATTATTCAGATAAATAAATAAATAAATGTTTATCACAGATTCACAGAACAATAAACCATCATTTTTCTGACTTTATGGATGGACCCCAAAAATCTGACCTGTCCATTACATAAACATTAAAAAATAAAAAAATAAAATAAAAAAACTGATACATTTTTTATAGATTAAATCTGCATAAAGCGCACATAGTTCAAATCAGAAATGTTAATGTTACCAATGTTTGCAAACTTCTCAGGATCCTGAAAGAGGAGCGAATAGCGAGGGAGGCGGAGGAGCAACGCCACAGGGAGGAGGAGGCCCGGGCCATGGCTGAGGAGCAGAGGAGGAGGGACGAGGAGCAGCGACTCCTGGAGGAGAAGGAGGCTCAGGAGAAAGCCAGAGCTGAACAGGAGGAGAATCTACGACTGCAGAAACAGGTACGCTGACCTCATGGCACGCGTTTAAAGATCACATTAGTACAAAGAGGTACTTAATTATGGATTCATTCAGGGGTGTCAAACTAAGTTTAGTGGGTTGCATATAAAACATGCAATTTTATAATGATTATTGTGCCCTAGTTTGCACTTCAACGTATAATAGTGTTTATATTATGTAAGGCACCGACAATATCCAAACAATAAGTGACATATTTCAGTCCATTTTTATTGAATTTGGGGGAATTTTGGCAAGTAATTTGAGAAAAATTGTAGGATTTTGGAAAAATTAAGAGTAATTACAACAATTTCAGATTAAAAATGCCATCATGAGGGAAACTGTGAGACCTGAAAAAAATGTGCAGTTTCATTGAATTTGTGTATTTGGAGAGATTGAGTTATCTGCAGGGTCCCCATGGTCATGACATTTTTGGAAAAGTTTTGGAATTTGAATAACCGATTTTCCAGTCTTGAAAATGTATGAAATATTTGAACTGTTTTGGAAAAGTTTCGAAAATAAAGCCTGTTTTATTTTTATGTTTAACCCCAAAGATGTTAAGTGTTATCTCAACGTGAAAGTGCTGCATTCTGACAACAGAATTGAGCGGGAATCACAACATCTCATCACTTCAGCTGGCGTACGCTAAAAACCAGGAATGGTAAATGCAAAAAAAAGATCTAGGGATTTCAGAACTAAGTCATGGAAATTTGGTAAAATATTTTAGAAAAGTTTTGAAAAATTATTTTGAAAAAAGTGTGGGAACCCTGTATCTACAGCTGAATTAGTTGGTGATTTACACAATGAGTCATCATTTTTACTTTCTCCTGGGAGCCGAATTCGGAGCTTTAAAGGGCCAGATTCGGCCCCCGGGCCTTGAGTTTGACACTTATGGATTAAAGTCATTGATTGTCTCCTTTTCTATTCTTTTAATTTTCTTGCTTGATTACAAACGGAGAGAATAAGTCACTTACTGTTTCTTTATTGGTAAATCTTTTGTTTTCTTCTTTAAATCTGACTTTTTATTCATCATAACTTCTAATAAATATGTTTAATCCCCAGGAGGAACCAAGTGAATTAAAACATTTATCAATTTATACAGTAGCTATTTACTTAGTGTTGTTCTTTGTCAAAGGGCTGCAGTTTTTACCTTTCTAATCCTTTGCTGCCCCCTTGTGGTGTTTAGCATCAGTTACACATGGCTAAACATTAAAAAAATAGTGTTAAACTTTGGATATTTTTGTGGAAGCTGTAAATACTTAAAATAGACCCATATTTGGTAACGCTTTGCAGGAAAATATCCAGTACGGGGCTGTAAACAATAATTTTAAATGACAGCCACACCCGTGTTACGCAAGGAATGAGGTTTCGCTCCCTTTCTCTCCTTTTGGAGGCAATAAAATAGTGGCTGAATTCTCGTGTGTGTGTGTGTGTGTACGTGTGTGTGTGTGTTTCAGAAAGAGGAGGCTGAGGCCCGGGCACGGGAAGAGGCGGAAAAGCAGCGTCTGGAGAGAGAGAAACACTTCCAGAAGGAGGAGCAGGAGAGACTGGAGAGGAAAAAGGTACACAACAGTAGATCTGTGGTCACTTTAAACCAGACATGGACAACTGGTGGCCAGGGGGACACATGTGGCCCTCGGTCTAATTTTATGTGGCCCCCAAAGTAAACGTACAAAATGACAGAAAAATTCACAAAACAAAAAACAAGAATACAGAAAAAAATAGAATTACAACATTGCAGGAAAATACAGTGAAAATACTCCAAAAACATACAAAACGACTGCAATAATGAACAAAATGACAACAGGGAATACACAAAATAACTCCAAATAACACAAAACAACAACAAAAATATGCAATATGACTCCAATAAACATACATTTTACAGGAAAAATACACAAACGGACTATAGAAATGCACATAATACAATCATAACAAGCAAGACAACAACAAACATATACAGAAGGACAGAAAAACACACAAAATTTCTAATAAAGCTCTTTGTTATCTTATATGTTTACACTGAGATTGACCATTATTCTAAATGCTGTGTTAGAAGTTCCCCACCTTTTCTTTAACTTTTTTATGATTTGAAATAGCAATGTAGTCCCTCTCATATATGGTTTAGCTTTCACTAGCGATAGACCAACATGGATTATTTCAGGGCAGATACCGATCATTAGTAATTCCACTAAGTTCATTTTGTCTTCTTTTTTGAATGATATGTTCATTTTTATTCAGACAACTTTTTTCAGGAAATTTACTTTAATCTCCTGACATGTTTCAACTGTCGACTGACAGTCTTCCTCAGAGGCATCTGCTGATCACTTTGATGTGTTTTTATGACGCATCAAAGAGATTATTAGTAGTCAAGGAGGCCGATCACCGATAATTCGAGCAGATATTTATTTGCAGTAAAAGTTAAATTGCCGTCAGATAATTTCACTGAGTGACACGCCCGCACGCACGCACACTTTGACTATTTTCTAGCCATCGCCTCAACGAGCTTCGCTGCAATAACACTCACTGAATCTTGCTCGCTCATGCTCTCTCTCTCTCTCTTATCAATGAAGCAGAGAACAGTCTGTGATTTACTCGCTAACTTCAGCCACCAGAGCATGTCAGCGCACTGTTTAAGGGAGCGTAAAGGTCCCTTAGGAGAGCTTGTTTTCTGTGCTTCATCGTCTACTACGAAACTGCAGAGTTGGAACTGTCGCCCCCTGCGGTCACTGATCTTTTTCGGGTCACAAGTGTTTTATTCTTTCGGTAAACAAAACAGGTTTACATCAACATTTTTAACTTTTCCTGTTTTTTAGAGCAACTAAAAGCACAAATTGTCATTTTGACTGAAAAAGCTGATAAATGATCTATAAATCAGGCTGAATGTTTCACTCCAATAGAAAACAATGGGATGTTTACAGGCAGTGGAGCCGTGTGACATCATCAATCATGTGATTTCAAGATGGAGGAACACAGGCTCTAAAACTGTAAAATAGTTTAATTTTTTAAAACGATTATGGTGCATAATGTGTTTTATTAGCCATAGATCTACTAATAAGTACATTTCAAAGGTCTTAGACCTCATTTGTAAAAACAGTGGAGGGTCTGAATACGTTTTCTTTTCAAATTAAAGTCAGACTGAAGGATTGTTCGTTGATATAAAATGATTAATTTGGAGCTTTAATGGTTGTGTTTGAAAGCAGTTTCATTGGTTAGTTAATAAATATTTCCCTGTGATCCTCTGGCTCACTTCCCTTTCCGTTATTGGACGTCAGCGTTCCACAACATGAGGCCTGTAATGGAGCAGCGTTGCTCCCTCAGTGGTGGGATCATATAGATGTATTTAAACTAGTCTTTGTTGTTTGATGTGACCAAAGCAGGCTTAGACGTCCTGTCCCTGTAATCATGATCAATGATGTGTTTGTCTTTCTCACTCTACAATGAGAAAGCTTATAGATCTAAAAATAAAGAATAAAAAAGAGTGATCAGAGCAGGTTGTGACCACAGTCTACCAGCATGAAAAAAATGTGCCTTTGTTCACAAGCTAAGCCTTCATTTCCTCCTTCATATTCTTTCCATGTGTAAAAAAAAAAGCTTTAATCTTATAGTGCCAACGTTGATCCTGAAAAAAAACATTCCTTCATTCATTCAATAAACTCAGCTTGAAGCCATTGGACGAGACAAACACACAGTAATAATGTGCCTTGTAAACAATTAAATACAATACACGCCCATGAAGACCCACACGTTTGTGAGGTTTGGTTGAAAATCTTTTAGTTCTTCAAAAATTCCTGAAGTTTATGAGTGGCAGCTGCAGCTCTGGATGGGTTCAGTGTAGCTGTGAACTCACATGGCCTTTGTTTCAAAGCTCAGCCGTGTCGCTGCTGCTGACTAACACTAGCGGTGAATGGTCAATGGTAGTGTAGTGTACATACAGTATGTGTGTAGCTCCTTACTGATAACAACTCATCCTTCCACCTGAGAGCTGAAGAGCCTTCCTTCACTCACCACTAGGGTTGGACATCGTTCTGATTCTTTTAAAGGGATCCTCCACTGTTTTTACAAATGTGGCCTAAAACCTTTGAAATGTCGTTATTAGAAGATAGATGCCTAACAAAAAGCATTATTTTTCACCATATTCATTTTATTAAAAATGAGACTACTGTACCATTTTAGAGCCCGTGCGTCGCCAAGTTGAAACGACATCATTAGTGACTCGAACCGCCCCTTTTAGTCCATTGAGTTCTATAGCAGTGAAGCTTTCAGGGTCATTTAGCAGCTTTTTCAGTCAAAATGACAACTTGTGCTGCTTTTTGTTGCTCTAAAAATAACTTAATGTAAAGGTCTTTTGTTTACCAAAACAAAACAAAATCCATCTGCTGCAACTTGGATCGGCATTAATGAGCAGCAGTGGATCCTGGTTCCCTGTATTTACATGCAACAGCAGCACAAGTTGTCATTTTGACTGAAAAAGCTGCTAAATGACCCTGAATGCTTCACCGCTATAGAACTCAATGGACTAAAAGGGACGATTCACACACAGGCTCTACAACTGTAAGGTAGTCCCATTTTTCAAAGTTTATTAACCAAATATGGTGCAAAATAATGTGTTTTGTTAGCCATAGATCTTCTAATAAGGGCATTTCAAAGGTTTTAGGACACATTTGTAAAAACAGTGGAGGATCCCCTTAAGAGGCGTGGTCAAGTTGACATGTTTTAAATGAGCTCGCTAACCAAAGGTCTTTCTGGATTAAATAGTCTGAACCTCTATATGAATTTTAATCCTGAGAACTTTTTACTTATTGTGAACTTTTCTTTATTAATTTCTCACAGGCTGTTTTCAACTATATATATATATTTTTCTTTTCATTAGAGCATTTTTTTAATGTGATGCTGCAGCTACTTAAACATGTTAGTGCTCACCTGGTTCATAATATCAAACATACAATAAGGAACTACCCTGTCCAGATTAGCAGTGGCTACATGATACACTCAGAAACAGTTCCACTGCACACTGTTTATGGATAATAATAATAATAATAATAATAATAATAATAATAATAATAATAATAATAATACTTTCACCCTCAGAGGTAGCAGTGGATTGCTACAACATTGCGGGCGCTGCGGGAAGCTATTTTTGGTATGGGGGGGCCTGCTGGGTGCCCGGGGCACCGGCCAGACGAGGAGATGGCCAAGGCAAGACCACCGCGCACACTGGTGCATCCCCCTTGAGCGCGCCCACGACGAGTCCTTCATGGTCCTCGGAGCAGGCCCCGAAATGTGTCGCTTGGCGGTGGATGGCGGGGCGGCTCTTAACCCCTCGGTTTGGGCGGTGGGGGATGGTGGGGTGCCAAGTTATGTGGTAACGCAAACACTTCTGGTGGATTTTTCTTTGTTGATGTTTCGGTCGATTCTTCTTCTATTCAGCGAACTTCGTATCGAAAGTAGGAATCGAAATTCAAAAATTTTAATGATACCGGGAGAATCTGAAAGTTAGTCCCGGGACCAATCGATGCCCAACCCTAATCAATACTGGATGCATGGCAGTGTTGGTATTATTATTTTTCCCCTCTCTTTGGTTTCATCCCTATCTGCTCTTCTTTGTCAGCGCCTCGATGAGATCATGAAGAGGACACGCAAGACAGAGGGAGTCGACAAGGTGCATGTGCTCTCCATTTTCCTTCTCGACTGCTAAGATGTTAATTATATGGCTGCATTTAAAGTGATTAAAGTTATTTTTACATTATTTACAGAAGGAGATAAAAACCTCACCGCTCGCTGACGATAAACCTGCAGAGAGCAGCAAAGGTGAGCAGGAACTTAGTGACGATCCAGGAAGAATCATCAGGAAAAACTCAAACTGTCAGATTCCTGTTGATACAGATGTTGTTACTTACTGATTCACAGTGAATCCATTAAAATGCACTTTTTAGATCTGTAAACAAAGGGGCTAGTGTTGTCTGAGTGTTGATTCTGGGCTTTCACGTGGGTTCAGATTTACAGGGAAGCCTGTTGAACAAAAGGGCTATGGGATTACATCTACACCTCATATCCTGTACAGCTGCATAAATCTGACCCATGTGTGCTCACTTATTGTCTTTTTCCCCCGGATGAGTTTGTGCTAACAGCCCACGAGTGTCGGGACTTCTTTTTATACACGCGGCTTAGATTTCTGACTGCAGCGTTTCTTTCCCTGATGTGTGGAAGAGATTAGATGTGGTCAGCAGCAGCCTTGTGTTCTGCATCCCGACCTCAGAGCTGTGTGTGCATCTCTGTGTGTGTGTGTGTGTGTGTGTGTGTGTGTGTGTGTGTGTGTGTGTGTGTGTGTGTGTGTGTGTGTGTGTGTGTGTGTGTGTGTGTGTGTGTGTGTGTGTGTGTGTGTGTGTGTGTGTGTGTGTGTGTGTGTGTGTGTGTGTGTCGGTGGACTGGACTACACAGGAAGGAAAGGCCAAACCAAAATATCAAATGATAATTAGAGTAATATTTTAATGCTTTCTATCTTTTTCTGTCCAGCAGCTGCTGATTCACAGCCAGAGATCAACCTGACCAATAAGAAGATGGAAAATGTCAGAGAAAGGTACAGTGGAAGCTCTTAAATAAAATAAAAAAGTGACCCATTTGTGCCAGAACCCAAGATGACTCAACGGGATCCGTCACTGTTTTTACAAATGTGGCTTAAAACTTTTGAAATGTACTTATCAGTAGATTTTGCACCATATTTGTTTTATTACCTTTAAAAAATGGGACTACTTTACAGTTTTACAGCCTGTGTTCCTCCATTTTGAAATCACGTGATCGATGATGTCACACGGCCTCATTTGCCTGTAAACATCCCATTGTTTCCTGTTGAGGTGAAACATTCAGCCTGATTTTTAGATCAACAGCTTTTTCAGTGAAAACGCCAACTTGTGCTGTTTTTGGTTTCTTTTAAAAACAGGAAAAGTTAAAGATGTCGATGTAAACCTCTTTTGTTTACAGAAAGAGACTAAAAACAGTTGTGACCTGAAATAAATCTATACTACATTGTCTACTACCAAACTCTAGACAATGAAGCAGGGAAGAAGAGCTCTCCTAAGGGATCTTTACTCTCCCTTAAACAGTGCGCTGACAGGCTCTGATAGCTAAAGTTAGCAAGTAATCACGGACTGTTGAAGACACACAAATCCTGAGGATAGAAGGACTTTTGGGTGGGAGTTCTTCAGCAGTCCGTGATTTACTTGGTAATGGTTAATGGGGAGTAAAGATTCTTTAGGAGAACTCTTCTTCTCTGCTTCATTGTCTATTACGAAACCGCAGAGATGGAACTGTCGCAAACAAAAGCAGCACAAGTTGTCATTTTGACTGAAAAAGCTGTTAAATGCTCTAAAAATCAGGCTGAATGCTAAACTTCAGTAGAAAACAATGGGATGTTTACATGTGAATGAGGCCGTGTGACATCATCAATTACCTTATTTCAAGATAGCGAAATACAGGCTCTACAATGGTAAAATTGTCCGATATTTAAAAGTTAATAAAATAATATGGTGCAAAATACTGCTTTTTGCTAGGCATAGATCTACTAATAAAGACATTTAGAAGGTTTTAAGCCACATTTGTTAAAAACAGTGGAGGATCAGTTTAAGAACCAGTTGATTTTGGAGGAAAACACAAACCACAGGCTTTAGGCTCAGCGTAAACACTCCACGATATTCAGTTCCTCTAAATATTTGTTTTGTGGGTTTGAATTTACCCCTTGGGATTGATGTGATTTTCCATAATTTGAATCGTTGCTGAATGATTCAGTCGTTGCATGAGTCACTTTGCCACACAGTGACAACAACCACACACTGCCTTTGTTTTCCAGCAGCGTCTCTGTCACGCTGGTGAACGGCGTGCAGGCTGCCAGACACGAAAACGGCCTCTCCACTAAAGGAGACGCCTCCCACTTTGAGGACATCATCCATCTGGCAAACCACGGCAACGCCACCAACGGATCCAGGGTGAAGTCTGAGAGCGGCGGCGTGGCGTCAAACGCCATCCTGTCGTTTGAGAGCGACGAGTCTTTTATGAAAAAGGCCAGCGTCTTAAAGCCTCAGCATGTTGCAGGTAAACTGAAGTCAATCACAAATGAGTGACGCTCGTACCAACCAGGAAGTGTTGATCAGGGAAAAACACGTCCTGTTATCTTTATGAATCATATTAGCGTGACAGATAATGGCTCAGTATTCTCTTTATTTTTAATACTCATCAGGTTCTTAATGGAATCTGTGTTGGTTGCTGGGTTGGGGTCATTTATAATTGTAATTGAATTCAGATAATTGACTTTGTAATTGTAATTGCCATGAAAATTCTATAAAATTCAAAATTTAAACTGAACAGAGGAACCATTTTATGTACAGTTCTATTTACAGTTCTACACATGTGTAGTTAACAGTTGTTTAAAGAATGTTTCAAATCAAGCTTTGCCACATTTTACCATTTTTATAGAAATTTAGAATCCTATTACTGACACAAAAAAAGGCTCAGACGACCACACCAAAAATATTCAAACCTATATTATCATTGATTAGGAAACCTAACAATGTAACCAATAGACAGGGAAGAAATTAGATGATGGATCATTTGTTTTTAGTGTATTTTACAGGTAGAAAATACATTTGAACAGATTTAGAGAAATGTTAAAGATTTTTTCAAAACAGCAGTACAGTAATGACCAGACAGTGGTATGGCACATGATATTTTGACATTTTGAATAACAGAATAATAACAGAAGTAATTTAGTCCGTAACATTTGCTGTTACTATATATTTTAAACCAGTTCTACTAAAATAAATGCAGATGAAAATATTTAGGTGTGACATCATTGACCCATGTATCAGTGTTGGCTAACATCAGATATTTAGTGTTTAAACAATGTCGACACATCAGGAAGAAGCTAATATTCAACATGCCTGGTTATGGTTTAAATTCCTATAAATACAATTTACAACATCTGACTTACAAACTAAAGTAAATCAGATGTTTGTTTTTATCCGCTTATGTTTGGACTTTTAAAGACACAATTCAATTATGATTACAGCGACCAGCAGCTTTTCCAATTACAAATAAATTACAATTATTTATTTATCCTCAGAGAGGCAATTACGTTCTCAATTACTAAAGTTCAATTACAATGAATCACAATTACCGGTACTGAGCCTGAAATAAATGACCTAATCAAAGTTAACCTTCCTCTTGTGTTAGCTCTCTGTTAGCATCTCTAATGATAACTGGTCTTGTATATTATTATATTACAGTCCTGTAGAAAGATTTTGTATCTCATAACATACAGTAAAAATAACAGGTTAAACCTACTTTTAATGTGACACACCACAGGATTTATTTCACTAATAAACATCACCAAATAAGAATTTTCTTTCAATTTTATTTATGGGAAAAAGGGCCTGATTTGTTTTAATATTTTGACTCAAACAACAGCACGAATCATTTTTCATACAGTTAGTCCTGTTTTACGTTAAATATTTAGGACTAATTGTCCCTACGTCATTAATATGGTGGGTTTTCTTTTTCAATTTGTGTTTATCGTGAAGTTAAAAATCATTTCATCTGGCATCAAAAGTTTTTAAAAGTCTAAACTTGCCTTAATCTGTAGGAACCTCAGGTTGACCACCATGACCAGACATTTGCAGATGTAGAACTTAAGCCACAGCTCACTAACTTCCATCTCTCCTTACTTTGTCTCTACGTTTGAACAGTTAAATACCAGTAATGCTAACCCTTGGCTAACTTCATTTTAAGCTTTACGAGATGTGAATCTGATCTTTAAATAAATGTGTAGCGTGAAGATGTGAAAGAATGGAGAGAAACTGGACTCCGAGGAACCGAACCAAGGTGTAACCCACACCCAGAATCTACGTCAGCATCACCCTCATCGTCTCCTTCCTAATGGATGTCAACCGTTAGCTGTTACCCTGACGACAAGTCAAAGATCTCCCCATGCTGTGTAAACGGAGAACCATTACCTCCTTTAAACTCATACTTTTTATTACTTCCACGTCTGTCTCCTCTAACTTTCACTTATCATTTAAGAAACTGAACACGACTTCCACCTGGCTCTGTTTATTTAGTGTTGAGGAGCGTGTCCATGAATCTAAAAGGCTAATTTGATGCTGCAAAGGAAGAAAGTGAACTGAATATGTTTGTTTTACTGCATTTCACATGTCAAACTTTGTTAAGCTATTCTTATAATGTTAAATATTGTTAAAAAAAAATTGAAAAGTGCATCGATACCTTGATTATGGGCAGGGCTTGTGGAGCAGTTATCCTGGTTTCAGCCAATAGGGGGCAGTCACTCTTACATTTTTACAACAAATTACACCAAATTTAAATACTTTGCCTTAAATGTCAAGAGTTTGACAAGTAATCAATCAACAATTCTACTTCATACCAGATACATTTGTTTTTCAACAGAAAGAAGTGGTTTTTGGTTTAGTTCGACTTTAAATGTGAAAAATAAATAGTGTTTTAAATGTTGTGGCTCCAGCAGAAAAACACACGGAATAATTAGAGGCACCGCCGTGACTCAAAATCCCAAATACTTTATGAGCCGATGGTTAAGAATCCATTAATGATGTGTTTAATGTTTTGGCTGTTACTGTAGGATCTGTCTATAACATATTATTGTTTTTCACTTTCCTTCTCCTCCTTCCAATGAACGTGAGAATAAAGAGGAGGAAAGCCAGGCCACTGTTTTAAAAAGTCACAGGACGTGTTACTAAATAAATATCTTCTAAACTGTGGAATTAGTGTCAATGGAATCTTTATTTGTATTACTTTCACTGGCATTTCTATTCCATTCATGACTTTAAGTTTAACATTCACTTTATTAAAGTGCAAACTATACATTATCAGTGTTTATGGAATGTTTGGCCTATAAGAAAGAACAATTAATGTATAATACATCTAATGTTGTTTATTCGAACACATTAACCTTGATTAGTTGATTGTTTGTTGAAAAATACATGAGAAGAGGACCTTGAAATAAATGCAAATGACATCGCAATAATGAGGAAAAAAAATCACAATTAGATTATTTTTCAAAATCCTTCAGCGCTAACCCAGTCCTAGAGGACCACAATCCCACAGACTTCCTGCTCAACAAGAAAACATGGAACAGGGACATTTGTGTTTGGGCATCCCAGGACTGTACGGCCTTTAGTAGCGACTGTTACAGACGGAACTCAAACTCTCTCCTAACGCAACGCGTTAACAAGACAGTAAAGGTTTATTAGTCGTCGCCCTCTGAGAGTTCAGAATCTCTCTGCATTGAACAGGGCAGAAGTTAACAACCAATGGTGGACTGGCCCGCTGGCATACCGGGCATGACGAGGGAGTGGAGACAGACATGCTATAACAGGTGGCCAAAAATAGTCCAAACGTGGCAAGAAAAAAGTAAAAAGTGACTAAAATGGGCCAAAAGCAGTCAAGAGAGGCCAGAAAATGGGTAAATAAAGAGAAACCAGGTGGTATGTAATGGCAAAGGGTAGCTTTAATGGGCAAAACGTGGCAAAGAATGAGGGAAAAAAAAAAGGAGAAATTTGGAACAAAAAGAGGCAAAATCGAGGGGAAAAAGGAAACAAGTGGTATTTATTGGGCAAAAGGTAAATTATTTGGATGAAAAGAGGACAAAAAAAATGAAAGAATGGTCATCAGTTGGATAAAAGTTTCAAAAAGAACTTGCAAAAATTGTCAAAAAAGTGAAAAGGGCAAAAATGGAAATAGGTAAAAAGGGGTTAAAAAGTTCCCCCTTTTAAGGGTTTCTGGGGGAATAATAATCATTTAAATTAGGACATAAAGAGCCACATATTGAGAATCAGTGATTTATTAACAGCTCTGATAATGTAGTGGACTGGTTTAGATAGAAAATACCAGCCCTGGTTACCGACCACATCTCCTTCTGACCTTTGACCTTTGACCTTATCTGCTCCGTCCACAGAAGTCCTGTGACTCGGTCTTCAACCCGTCGCTTCACACCTCTGACCTTTCCCAGCCCCGCCCACCGTGACCTGTGCCAATCAGCTTCTTCATTCCTCCTACGAGAAGGAAGCATGCTTCTAACTGACGAGTGTGCACGGGGAGACACGTGCACGGGGCACAACGCAGGTGCATCAGTGTTCAATCTATCCATCAGACATCCTTATTCCACACGCTCGCTTCTTTCTACATCACACCACAGCCAAGGGATTAAACGACACGAGAAAAAGAGACGTTTTCTTTGTTCTTTAGTTATTTAAGTCAAAGGGAAAAATATACGCCTGGATAACTGTGTTAATAATGTAAATGATCTTTGCCTTTGGGGGCGGAGCTTTGAACGTAAAAGCTTGTGGAATGAAGTTGTATAAAAAAAGGGAGTCATGAACTACTCTAGAATGAGTACATTCTTTTAATGAAGCCCACATGTGGCTCTATTTGACAGTTACTGTAAAGATAATTTAAGAAGAAATTAAATTTACAATCTGTGCCACTAAAGGAGAAAACATACACTCACAGAGACGTCATCTGTCAAACGTTAGCATTATGAGAACAGACGACGTCTAATCCTTAAAAAAAAAAGGATCTGCGTCGCTAAATAACAGCCAAAGCTGTTTTTGTGAAAGCATGACTCGGGTTTTCTTTCATTTTAACTGAGACTCGATGGACTGACCAGACTTTCACATGTCGACGCGTGTACGTGCTATAAATATCATGTTTTAATGTGCTTTGTAAGGTCAGTGGGATTATTTGAAGTCTTATTAAAGACGAGCGGTCCAGCCTGTGGTGTCGTCTCTCATTTATTAAATCTATGTTCGGCGTATGAAGGAAAAATAATGATGATTAAACAATACATTTTAAAATCAGCTCATTTTGGTTCAGGGGCCAAAAACGGACCAGTTTGATCTAAAGTGGGCCACAGATTATATGTGGAAAAATTCAACATTAATGTGCCTTGGTTTGCGCTTCTACTGTACGTATAAATAATATATATATGATGAAATATCTGAGTAAATCAGTGCCTGCAGGATCTTCACTTAAATTCACCTGATTTTGGGAACTTTTTGTGAAATAATTTGAAAAAAATTTACCAGATTTTGGAAAAAATTTTGAGTTCTTTTAACAATTTAAGATTAGAAATATAAAAACTGGAAAACTTTAATTACATTTTCTGAATTTGGAGGGGCCGAGATGTCTACAAATCTTGAGCGGACCAAATTTCATGCTGTAAAGGGCCGGATTTGGCCCCCGGGCCTTGAGGTTGACACCTATGATGTAGGTGGTCTTAAATGAATGAAACACCCTTTGTGAATGAAATAAGTAGCTTCTGATTTATTTCTGCAGATTACTCGTGGTTTGATGTAAAGATCATGTCCTGGCAAGTGATTATTTATTCTCGACAAATTTATAGAAAAGTGTGAAAATTACCTTGAAATCTTGAATTATTTAAACATTTAGAGAGAGTGGGACTGTTAACAGCCCTTAAAATTCATTTTTAAAACCTAAATTAACAGAATATATTAATGTTAAATTTTGAAATTCACTTTAATCTCCTGACATGTTTCAACTCATAAGGACACATCAAAGCGATCTGCAGACACCTCTGAGGAAGACTGACAGGTGGCAGTTAAACATATCAGGAGATTAAAGTCAATTTCCTGAATAAATTAAACCACAACCTATTATTTTTAAAAAAGAAGACAAAATTAACTTGCTGGAAATACTTGATTAATACAAATCAAACAGTTAAAATGTTCCAATAGGTTTAAATCTGTAATTTAAATGTATTTTTGCCAATTAATTAATTGTAATTACATTTACAAAAACAGAATATATTGGGGGACCCTGGTTGGTACAAATCTGACTAAATATGGAGGATGAGTTAACCTTAAAAAATAATAATAGTTACAGTAAGTATAATAATAATAAGAATAAAGTACACAGAAAATATCAACATCTTCACTAAATAATACATTTTTTCCACATTATTTATAAAATAAAGGCACTAAAATAATACAATAGACACATGGAAAATGTTTGTCAGTCGTGAATTTAACAACAACAAAAAAAAAAGCAGACAAATGGAAACAATGTGTTCGTCTATACTGGTCCATAACATTTGATGTAAAGCATACTGTTGGCTCACTTCCATTTGGGGGGTTTCCTTTTACAAAATATCCACAGCCCCGCCCTCGTGTCCTTTCTGTGGGGAGCGCCTGGCCTGGTACACCATGTGCCCTGAAGGCAGCACAGATGTGATATAAATAGGATTTACGCCTGACAACACTGGGAATCTGGTGGGATTTAAATGTAGCTGAACGAGAACTCGTTCTAACGAGTGACTGTAACGTTTACTTGTGTTTGATTTGTTATTGAAATGACCTTTTATTTACCCACGTGAGCCAACTAATGCAGTATTTTACACCACTCTAGTGGTAACATTTAAATAAAGAGGAATCATTCTATTAAGTTAATTTTGAATAATGTGTTAAGGTTTTATTTATGCAGACAACTTTTTTTCAGAAAATCTACTTTGATCTCCTGACCATCAACTGCCAGTCTTCTTCGGAGGCATCTGCTGATCACTTCGCTGTGTCTTTGACTTCTGCATAGAAATCCCAGCAAATAATGGCAGGAATTTTTACGCTATCAAAGTCATTTTTTTTTACGGAATTTACTTTGATCTCATGACTTGTTTTGACTGTTTTTCACCTGCCAGTCTTCTTTAGAGGCATCTGTTGATTGCTTTGATGTGTCCTTGACTTTCGCGTAATAATTCTAGCGAATATTTGCTGGAATTATTATGCATAAAATTGATGAAATTCTGTACATTTTCTATGAAATTTACTTTGATCTCCTCAGATTTTTCGACTGTCAACTGCCAGTCTTTTTCAGAGGCGTCTGCTGATCCCTTTTATGTGTCCTTGACTTCCACATAATATTGCCTTCAAACTATTGCTGTAATTTTTACACGATCAAAGTCCATGTTTCGACTGTCAACTGCCAGTCTTCTTTAGAGGCGTCTGCTGATCCCTTTGATATTTCATTGGCTTACGCGTAATAATTCCAGCAAATAATTGCTGGAATTTTTCCACATTAAATTTAAGAAATTCTGTAAATTTTTTACAAAATTTACTTTAATCTCCTAAGATGTTTCAACTGTCAACTGCCAGTCTTCCTCAGAGGCGCCTGCTGATCCCTTTGATATTTCCTTGACTTACGCATAATAATTCCAGCAAATTCCAGCATATAATTGCTGGAATTGTTACGCAGAAGTCAAGGTTACATCAAAGCGATCAGCAGACACCTCTGGAGAAGACTGGCAGTTGACATTTGAAACATGTGAGGAGATCAAAGTGCATTTCTTGAAAAAAAAGTTTTCTGAATAAATGAAACCTTATCATATGGAAGCATTTGCTTGAAAGGGGATTTTTTTTAAATTAATTAAAAAAAAAAGGTAAATCATTGACAATTATGTAGAGTGAGTTAGACATTTATTTCAATGCCTTTATTGTCATACAAAGTAGATTAGGAGCTTCCTATTTACAGTGCAGAACATGCTAAAAGAATGCAAACGTTACAGTTTGGTATCCACAGAATTAGATATGATAAAGAATGGGCGGGACTCTATAATCTCTCACTTCTTCATATTTCTACCGACCTTTTAGCTTCACACGCTTCCCTGAACAAGATGAGTTTTGAGGACGTGACCTCAATAACTCAATATCTGGTTCCTAGACTTGTCCACATAGTCTCGTGTGAAAAAGTGAATCCATCAACTTCAACAGGGGGCAGTGCTGCAGCAGGAGGGGAAAACATGCTCATGTTGGGTTTGAAGAAAAAGAACAAGAAAACAGTCACAAAAAACATAAAATCTGTAAAAGACTGTGTTCAGGTAGGAGATAGAGGAAAATAAACAAAGCATTAAAATACAGGGATTTATATTGTTTATTTGAAGATTTTAAAAAATTTATAATAGTACAGAATATTACCAGCAACTCTCAAAACAAAAACTCACAAAATAAGAAAAAAAAATATACTGAACAATAAAAAGAAAAAACAACAAAATACAAAAAATGACACCAACAACTCACACACTTAAAGAGAAAAATACGTACTATTACCAGCAACATACAAAAAAACAACAAAGACACATAATGATAGAAAAATACACAATATTACTACAAAATACACAAAAATAACAGAGAAACATAAAAAACAACCGAACAACACCAAAAGCACACACACTGAGTGAGAATAATTTAAATAATACCAACAACACACACACACACACACACACAAAATGATCACAAAAACACACAAAATAAGAAAAACATTCTGAAGTAGAATATTTGCAATTCCTGAAAGAAACGCAAGTGAGGATGCAGGTGCTGGCCTGCGTTGAACTGCAGTAGCTTAGCATTAGCCTAACATTAGCATTAGTAGTAACCTAGCATTATCACTAACCTAGCATTCGTCTAGCAATAGTAGTAGCCTAGCATTAACACTAACCTAGAAATAGCTGAACATTAGCATTGAGGTTGAAAAAAGTAGAATTTAACTAGCATTAGCCTAGCATTAACACAAACCTACCAATAGAATTAGCCTGGCATTGACATGAACCTAGCATTAGCACTAAATTAGCAATATCATTAACCGAGCATTAGCACTAACCTAGCATTCGCATTCGACTAGCTTTACTCTAGCAATCGCATTAACCTAGCCTTTGCACTAACATAGCATTAACATTTGCCTAGCATTGACATTAACCTAGCATTAGCACTAGCCTAGCCATAGCATGAACCTAGCATTAGCATTCGCATAGCATTAGCCAAGCATTAGCACTAACCTAGCATTAGCATTAACCTAGCCTTAGCACTAACATAGCATTAACATTAGCCTAGCATTGACATTAACCTAGCATTAGCATTTGCCAGCAATAGCATTAGCCAAGTATTAGCACTAACCTAGCATTAGCATTAACCTAGCATTTGCACTAACCTAGCATTAGCTGAACATTAGCATTAAGGTTAAAATGGGTTGAAAAATGCCTCCTGCATCCTCACTAATAATAAAAAGAACAGAAACAACAACAAAAGCACATTAAATGAGAGAAAAATACACAAGATCACTACAAAATACACAAAAATAACAGAAAAATACAAAACGAGAAGAAAACCTATTAAAAAGTCACTAAATACTGTTTTATTCCACTTATTTACAAACTTAGATTCTTTAACATGTGTTATGACTAATTTATTCCATCATTATGCTTGTTTTTTCACAGAATACTGAGTAAAATGAGAAAGGTTTGAGAAGCACTGGTCTAAACAGTGCACCCCGTATCAAGGATTAGTTGGTGCTATATTTAGAGAAGCGTGGTTAGCGGAACGGCCAAGTTTCAAAATAAACTTTCTCTAAAGTGAGTTTAAAAAAAGACTGGAGAGCTGAGTGTGTGGATCCAAGGAAAAGAGATCCACACGCAACAACTGGTGCATGAATCAAAGGTGGAAGGACGGTGTCCATGGAAACCAGCATGGATATGATCCTCCTGGAACGGCCTTTCACTCCATGTCCGTGTCACTGTGATGGATGGATCATCTCTTATCTCTTGTAACTGGAAATTGAGACGTCACATTTTACAGCTCAATTTGCCCCATGGAGAGTATTAAATGAATAAAGATTTATATATGAAGGAAAAGAAGAGCCACATAGATAATGTGAGGACTTTATAGGCGTGTTGTTCTAGCACCACAACCCTCTGCAGAGAATGCAAACACCTACTCCAGACACTCGCTGGCTGTTGTTTCATTCGTAAATCTTCACACTTGAAGACTGGCAGGAATCCTGTGGCTGTCTCAGAATGACAAGTGTTCCAGTTCAGAGAGCAGTTTAAACAGCATAGGATAGGATAGGACCCCCAGGGGTCAGCACTGGGCCACCACTCCAGATAAGCCCACCAGCGCTTACAGCCATGTGTCCGTCACAGGCATCAAAGCCTCTGCTTAGTGTTTATAGACACTCACTCCTTTCTTTGTCCTTTATCTGCTCGGCAACACGTTCTGCTAACAGCTGCTGTTCTAGGTGATGGAACCAGAACAGACAGGCTCCAGTATGGATGGAACTCACCCAGTGATGTCAACCTTTGAGCTATTCTGACACGAAATGGCAAAGTTTAAGGATGTGTAAACCAAGAGTTTTTTCTCTAAGAACTCTCCCATAGTCTCAGGGTGGTCTCTCCTGAACAAGCAGAAGTTTATCACAGCATCTGTTGGATGTGGGGCATTTCTCCACTGTAAAGTATTTTGATCTGATCTCCAGTTGAATCTCTTTGGCTTCACATGAAAAAGAATTCCAACCTCGGCCAAAGTGGTATCTGATTTATTAGGCTTTAGCACTTCTAAATTGTACGTCTGGATAAGTTGGTCATTAACGCTATGCTGCAGCTTTAGTGCAGGAGTTCCCAAACTTTTCAGCACGCGATCCTCAAAATATCGTTGACAGACCCCCACTATCCCATAGGTGGTGATTGAAAACATAAGAAAATGTGCACACAGGACTCATGCATGTATTACCTCAAACAAACACAGGCTTAACAGCAGCAGAAAAGAGAAGAACAACATGACATTCATGAAATTATTTGCTTATTATCAGAATAATGAATCATGGTAGGTTTAATAGCCACAAACTGGGCACACGGTCCGGGCACAGACTGGTTTCTCTTAGTCCTCAAGACGAGGGTAACGCGGCTGGCACTTTGGAAACATTGAACTCTCCTCCCTTCCCCCGGAGGAGAAAGGGAGGCCTGCTGGGTATTCGGGGGGGCATATCGGACTGGGTGACGGTACAGGGCGAGACCACTGCGCCTACTGGCGCAGAGTGGGGTTTCAGTTCCGAGCAACGAACGGCCTAACCTTAACACCAGCGCATCCCCACACAATTGCGCCTGCGGCAAACCTGTCCCTTGATGTGGGAGGCCGAAGCCATCTGCAGGGTGACCCCTCGGAGGAAGCGTTGACCCTGAGTCCCCTTGGTGAGGGAATAGGGGCGGACCGCCGAGCCACCGTGGTTGTGTTTACAGCGGTATTTCTGTGCTCCTCTGTTACCCTCTCCACTGGCCTTTCTGCTTTGTCTTTGGTCAGTTTTAATCAACGCTTGATTTTCAAAATATTGTTCAAAGCTTAATGCAGTGTGTTAGTTTGTCGGCTTTATACGATCAGGAGGTTTGGGCCGATCACCGATTGTTTAAAAAAATGATCACTGATCTCCGATGTGATCATACGAATTCAGGTTGTTTTTTCCTTCGGTACTACAGATTCACGGATAATCAAACGGTACCATGTGTCAGGACCTAAACACAGCTTTGTGACTGTGAGGGAGTGGAAGAGTTGAAGAATTTCCATGCAGGACCTGAACATAACATTACACGAACAAGAGCGTCATGGCTCCGTTTTTTTAAATGCGATGCAGACCGAGCACGTGCAAAAAAACACGGCAGATGTAAACGTGAGCTTCACTCCAGCATTTGGAAACTATTTAAATTAGTTCCTGAACAGCAGCTGTGTCGCGACAAGACAGTTGGAGATGAAGCTGTAAAGGCAGACCATACTGAAACTACGAGAAGCTTCCATTAGCATTAGCATTAAGATCAAAGACATATTTCCTGATTGTGGCATCGCAAAATCTGCTGTTGCTTATAGTCCGTATTCACAGGTGCACAGTGGAGGTGGGGCGCACATGCACACGCGCGCTTCTGTGTCCACCACCGCCCTGAAATGGACAGAAGTTTCCGGTATGAAAGCAAAAGTAAACAGGAGCGCATCACTCCGCTCTCAGATGCACCATTTTAGCATGCTCGGGCTGAATAAACAAAACATAAAAATGTGGGTGCTGTAAGTCAGTCGTTATCGCTTCCAGAGGATTATTCTTGAAATCATCTCGCGACCCCCACTCAGTGGCTTGAGACCCCGGAATTGGGAACCACTGCTTTAGTGGAAAAAGTGAGTTGGTGATGGAACCTGAGAGAACTCAAGTGCCAAAGAACTGAAAATGACGGAGAAAAGTGTCACGAGCTGATATGAAATTATGCTTTGTCCAAACAACTTGACCTGCAGTATATGAGAGATGTAGAAATATAGTTTAAAAAAATGGATGGATCAAAGACGAAGTTTCCAGCTTCATTGTTTTTATTTTTCTTCTTACGTTTTTCAGGCATTTTATAGGCAAAATGTGGCGTTTACCATTGTACCACGGTTAGTAAATCAGATATGAAACATGCATCAAGGTCTGTGGAAAAAGCTCTCATGACTTGAACTTTGAGAAGCAATATCCACAATAAATCCATGTGTGCTTTAAGGAAATGAAAGGCTACCAATGCCTTGGTAATAAATAGTGAGCTGGTGGTGGCTTTGGTTTTTAAACTGGGTTCCAGGCCCACAGTTGACGTTCCTACTGAAATGATTGATAACGCATCAAGACGTCTGCAAATCCTTTTTCTGAACGAGATCAATCAATCCCAACGGAATTATTAGTATTACTCAACCCACAGATGCAGGATCCATTCTGCTCACCTGGGTTTGTTGCTCATGCTAAAAATACATCAGTGGATAGCGTATGTTGTGACTCCCTCTCAGCGCTGACAGCTTTACAACATCAGAGCCAATCAGCAAACATAGCACAAGAGACTTAAATTTTGCAAACTTGCATGTGAGTTTATTTTCAGTTCTTGATCTGACCATGAACCCTGTTCCTGCTTGGAGACTTCACCTCTTTTTTCCATCTCTTTCTGAGTGTAAAACATTCAATGGGAACGTCTTGAGGTCAACGTAGGATCTAGATTGGTGTAAAGTAGACATTTGATAGTCCCTGGAGTTGCTCTGTGATCCACTAAAAGGTTTCCCTTGGATCATCTAAAGTGTCTCATGTCGCTCTGACTAATATTGAAATGCTTTGCTATTTTATGTCTCAATTACTATGACGCCAAAGAACGTCAAAAGCTCAGAGAGTTCAGATAGAGCCACACAGACCAGTTGGGCCTGGAATAAAATCATTTTAATACTTGTTTTTCTGCTTGACAAAATATAGTAAAGTGTAGGTCAGGGGTCACCAACCGTTCTGAAACCGGGATCTGCTCCAAAATCAAAAAATAATTTGAAGGGCTACCAGTTTGATACACAGAATTACTACTATAATTTTCCCAGTTTCACAAAGATAATGAAGGAAGACTTTGCATCTACTTAAACAAGTTCTGATGAACTATGTCTGGCCCCTAGGAACGTCTCCGTGCTGAATAGCACGTCCACGTTCCCGAAAATTCAGTCAAATGACTCTATTCCAGAGAGTAAAACAAGTGAAATTGTGTCATGTAAAATTGTATTCTACGTTGAATTGCTTTTGAAACGATCCACTCATAGAATATCCATTTCAGATTACAGCCCGATTCAACAAGCATTAACAGAGGAGTAGTCATTTTAAATTGGGCCCCCTGGTGCCCCCGTGGCACATACAGAGTAATGGGCCCCATTCGTATATTGGTATGTGTCAATGATTCGGTACCACCAACTGTCACAATATTTGACTCATAAACAAATGAGAAGACGAGTTTAATGGGAATTTGCTGAAAAAAGGGGGGTGGGCCCCCTAATCAAATTGTGCGACGCATAATCATAATCTATGTAGAATTATCTTTGAAACAATACATCACGTGACTATGTTCTCATGAATTTGGAAATTACCGGCAATAGGGGTGTGCCCCCGAGACCCAGTTAAAAAACAAAAAAAGGGCTCAGAGCGTCTCACCACATTCATTCACAGAGTATTCATACCAAACTGTATTCCGATCTAACGTGAACTAAAGGAGGAGGAGTCATTTGAAAAATGTGGCCCCGTGCCACATACAGGGTAATGGGCCCCATTTATATATTGGTATGTGCCAATAATTTGGTACCACCAACCGTCGTAACATTTGACTCGCAAATAAATGAGAAATTGACTTTTGTTTGGTTTTTTTGGGGGGGGGGGGGGGCCCAAATTGAAAATCGGGCTCAGAGCGTTGATGCGTACACGTCCATAGATTATAGCTACCAAATTTCAGCCCGATCCTTTCACAAATAACAGAGGTGTAGTGATTTAACTAGTGTACACAACAGCAAGAAGAACAAAGTGAGGGTGTTTTGAGTCTGGTAGCCCAGCCTAAAAAAAACTGTACATACTTAAGTTTCAACATGCAACACTTTATTTCTCCTAATTTATGCCATTGTTTCATCTCATCTCTGAAACATCTCATAGGGAATCATCATGTTCCTATTTTACAATCCACTAACTACTCTTTAACCAACCAACAAAACATGTTTTTGCAATTTAACAGTTATGTAAGATTTAATAAAACTCCACTTTCCATTTTCTTATTTAACTTTTTTTTTTTGGGGGGCGGGGGGAAAAAATCACAATCTAAACCACAATTCTGCAGCATCTTTATTTAATAAAGTATTTAACTCTACTAAGGCTCTAACTACATCTTAGTTTATGTTTGTGAGTTTGAATCCTGGTAAATTATATTTAGTGTTCATCTAATCTTGATATGCTCGTGGTCGTGGGGCTAGCTAAGCTAAGGCTTTAAACGTATAGCATTAGCTTACAGGGTCACTGAGGTCAGTTTGTGAGCTAAGCATTCCATGAGCACCAGTGTTTGTGTAAAAGTGAGAGACTGTAAATGTGTGTGAATTGACACGTCCATAACGCACGTATAACGTACCTGTGTTTACTTTAACTCTTGAGCTCAGATATGAGGGTTTGTTTTTTTATTTTAGTGTGTGTATGTGTGTGAAAGAGGTAGTGAGCCTGACAGATACTCGAGAACAGCAGTTAGCACCAGACGGAGCCAACAGGGAGACGGAGTCTAAAAACAAATGCTGCCTGGTAGAAACATAAACATCTGTATTTACAGAACCCCCTCATTTTGTTCTTGTTGTTGTGTACACTAGTTTAATCACTATTCCTCTGTTATTCATGAACGGATCAGGCTGAAATTTAGTAGCTATAATCTATGGACGCGTACGCACCGATGCTCAGAAACCAATTTTTGATTTGGGGCCAAGGGGGCTCCAAAAGAAAAGAAAAAAACAAAAATCAATTTCTCATTTATTTGGGAGTCAAATATTACGACGGTTGGTGATACTGAATCATTGGCACATACCAATATATAAATGGGGCCCATTTCCCTGGGGGCCTCATTTTTCAAATGACTCCTCCTCCTTTAGTTCTCATTAGATCAGAATGCAGTTTGGCCTGAATGAATATGATAAGAAGAGCCCTTTTTTTAAAATAGGGTAGGGGGCCCGGGGGCCTCCCCCCATTTCTGTGACTTTCCAAATTTATGGGAACATAGTTGTGTGATATATCATTTCAAAGATAATTCAGCGTAGATTACGATAATGCTTCACACAATTTGATTAGGAGCCCCTTTTTTTAGGCAATTTCCATTAAAGTTGATTTCTCATTTATTTGTGAGTCAAATATTGTGACAGTTAGTGGTGTCAAATCATGGACACATACTAATATGTGAATGGGGCACATTACTTCATATGTGCTACGGGGGCGCCAGAGGGCCCCATTTTTCAGATGACTACTCCTCCGTTCAAGGGCCCATGTTTTGTTAAATGGACGTTTCTGTGCTTTAAACATCATAAAGTGCTATTTACCCAAATTTTTGATTTTTTTCTTTCTGAAATGGTTTTTTGTTGTTTTGGTAGCATAGCAAACGTCTATGTGTTGAAGTCCAACCACTAACAGGTGCCACAGCACAGAGGAGTACAGTATAAACCTTTTAATATCAAATGTTAAATACTTTCATACACTTCAGAGGGAATCAGCGATTCGCTGATTTTGGCGCCTTAAGCTGGTGAAATGTTGACTTGAGCTGCTTTGCATCAGACTTGTTCCTGTTCTGTTTATGTTTTCACTGTGTGAGCAAACCAAACCTATGAAGGTTCTGACTGAGTAAACATATTCTTTCCTGGTTCCCTGTGGGGACGTCGGGACCAGCTGCTTCTTCCTCTCCCTCAGAGACACTTTTCACTTCATGCTCCTGTCTTTCACTTTCCTGCTATTTCCTCCTCGTAAATAACAGGAAGTGAGTTTATCCAGCGCCGTGTCCACTGTCCAGGTCCTCAGCTCCGAGCGTCTGGATGTGGAAGGACATGTTTTAAAACGAATATCATTATTTATATCATATAAAAACATTGTTTAGGTCTCATAAATTAATATAAAGGAGATCTGTTGCTAGAAAAAAAAAAGAGTTTGCTTTGATTTCCACTGTAAAAACTTTCTCATTGTTGGAAAAACTTGGCAAATTGCATTGTGGGATGTGGAGTCAAGGTAAGAATGAAATAAAAACGCTTCTATGCATTTGTCTATAACAGGGGTTCTCAACCTTGGGGTCAGGACCCTGAGAGAAGGTTGCCACACCCCCTCAAGAAATTAATAATATATAATTCTTTAACAATTTGAGCCAATTTTTGCTTATTTTTACTCTTTTTCTGCAACTACACCAAACTTGCCATTTTTTAAACCCATTTTCATAATTTTTTCTTGCCATATGTTTGCTTTTTTTAATGCATTTTTGCTACATTACTCCCATTTCTCACATATTTTAATACCTTTACTGCACGTTTTTCCTCCATTCAAGACATTTTCAGCACTTATAAACCCTTTCGCCACTTTTCCACCTAATGTCACATATGTTGACCCATTATTGTCACTTTTAACCTCTTGCCAATTTAACGACATTCATGATTTGTCATGCCCATTATTTGCCAATTTAAACTAATTGTTCCAATATTGACACTTTTAACCCTTTTTACCACTTTTTCTGTCCATTTTTATCCACTCTAATATGCAGCTTTTAACAAAATTCTGTGGTTTTTAAAATCCCATTTCACCACCTTTTCCACCATTTTTTGTAATTTTAAACCCATTTTTTCTGATTAAAACACAGATTTACATCTTCAAGATTACTATATTATTATATTATATGAAATAAAATTTTAAAGTGGCAATTTCAACCTTTTCCATCTGTTTTTGAAGCCTACACTGTCTTTATCTGCTAAAAAATTTTAACAGAAATAAAATCAAAATATCAGAATCTGGGACAATACAAATTTAGCTTCTTTGTATTAACAAAAACAAAAGTTCTTTCTATCCTTAGAGAAATTGGATGAATTAGAAAAAAACATCAACTAATGATCAGTATCTGCTGTTGCAAATTCACTAAATTTAAATAACTTAATGGCTCCAGCTGAATCTGTTTAGATAAATTACAGATGAACAACATTGATAAAATAAAGGCACTGTTTTTTTTTTTTTAATCTCATAGACATTAATTACATCAGGAATCTTAGATATATATTAACCAGACCTGATGTTGACTCAGTGCTCTGTGTCAATAGTGAAAGATTCTTCAGGTTAAAATGATAAGTGGAGCTGTTTTAGTTCAACATCTTGCATAACTGTACCAAAAAAACCCAAAACAATGAGTAGAGCCAAGACGACCTGCAGTCAGCCAGAGAACCTCCTGTCCTGTTTTATGGTTTCATGGCATTTTGTGGATTTACAAAGAATCCCTGCTTATTATTTTATTTCAGAAGCCCTACTTACTTACTTATTTATTTATTTGTACCAGTGGATCAAAGAAAATGCAAAACAAATGTGGATTTGGCTAATGATAATAACACATGTTATAATTCATCATTTTCTTCAACAATGTTATACACAAATATAGTTCAATTTTAGGTTAAGTCAAGCAGTAGGAATGGATTCATTCTTATTCCTGGGGCTGCTACTTCAGATTTATGGTTTAACTCTCATGGCTAGTATACACAAGCAGCGCAAATGTTTCTACTTCCTGTGTTGGAAAAAATAGCTTCAATAATGAATTATTAACAAAACCAGTTTTTTTTTGGTGCATTTTATTTATTTATTGCTAATGCTAGGTGAATGCTAACCTTGGGCTAGTGCTAAATCTAGTTAATGCAAGGTTAATGCTATTTCTAGGTCAATGTTAATGTTAGGTTAGTGCTAATAATAGGTTAATGCTAATGTTAGGTAAATGCTAACCTTAGGTTAATGCTAAAGCTAGTTAATGCTATGTTAATGCTAACATTAGGTTAATGTTAATGCTACATAAATGCTAACATTGGGTTTATGCTAAAGCTAGTTAATGCTAACATTAGGTTAATGTCAATGCTATGTGAATGCCAACATTGGGTTAATGCTAAAGCTAGTTAATGCTAATGTGAGGTTAACGTTATTTCTAGGCTAATACTAATATGAGGCTAACGCTTTTTCTTGACTAATGCTAATGCTAGATTAGGGCTAACCTTAGGCTAATGCTAAATCTAGTTAATGCTATGTTAATGCTAATCTGAGGCTAATGCTATTTCTAGGGTAATGTTAATGCTAGGCTAATGCTATTTCTAGACTAATGCTAATGCCAGACTGATGCTAATGCTAAACTAATGCAGTATGATACAAGCCAGCACCTGCATATTCACTTGAATTTTCTTCATGAAATGTAAATATTCTAGTTATTATTATTATGGCATTAGTAAACCACCTCCATTATTTTGTTTCATTTCTTTAGTTTTTTTTTTAATTTCATTTGTAAAAAACAAAGATAAAAGGAAACAGCAGATGTTTTTTTTTATTTTTTAAACACATTTTCATCATCTGCTGTAAAAAAAAAAAAAGGGCAGTAAATCAAAAATGTAGTGAGTCAACAAAGTTTCTTGGTAGTGAGAAATGCCAAAATAGAAAAACAGAATTAATGATGACAAGCAATAGGATGATTTGATGAAGAGAATTTCCTAAAAGTTCACTAGAATTAAATAAAAAACCATGAAACGGTGAAAAAGAAAAATGTGCAAAGAACAAATAGTGATGGGAACCAAACAAAGTGCATCTGGATTTCCTTCAAAGCACTGATCCAGATGTTCAGCTTAGCTTTCTGTGGCTAAGCATGAATTCACATTTACATAATAAAATAAAAACTAATCGATTCATGATGTATTGTGTTAAGTTATTGCACAAAAACTTTGATGTAACCAGTGAAGTTTGAGCAACATGAAGCTGCTCTGAGGTTCTGTTCCCACGCAGAGAACCAGTGTGTGTCCTTCTCACCGTCATCAGGCAAAGCTCTGGTTGTTTATGATCGGAACAATTCCTCGGCGTTGCTCATGGGCTCATTCAGGTGTCGTGTGTCAACGTTGCTATTTCTGATTCTGAGACCTGTGAGTGTTCAATGACTCCATCTAAAGCAATGATTCTCAACTAGTGGGTCGGGACCCAAAAGTGGATTGTAGACCTGTACTGGATGGGTCACAGACAGCTGGTCAAAAAGAAATAAATAAATAACTACTTAATGTCTTTAATATTAGACTTGTCTTTTATTTTGAAAAAAAAAAAAAAAAAGATTACATATGTGTGTTTCCAACAGCTATTTAAAAAAAAAAAATATTTAGTTGGTTGAATTCTGAAAAATAGTGGGTCACGATTTAAAGATCGTGGCAAAATGTGGGTCCCAAAGTGAAACCAGTTGAGAACCCTTGTTCTAAAGGAAGGAACTTTCCTTTGCTGAAGGTCTGGTAGCTCAGGTGTTTCTTTATCATCTCTCGTGCTGTCATCCTGCCTATAGTGTTGTCCCGCCCACTAGCTAGAGAACATAGCAGCCACGCTGGATCAATTCACTAATGCACTGTGAACGTACGTATAGCATTTAGCATAGCTCCAAAAGCAGCGTAGAGAGCTGCCATTGGATGTAAATAGTTTTCATATTGGATACGCAAACACATAAAAACACGCTATGGGGCCAGAGGCAGAGCAGCAATGGACCTTTGGGAGAGGGTGTGGCCTCCTCCTGGCTCCTCCTCCTGCCTTACAGTGGAGTGAGACTGTGTAGCGTCTCTGCTGTACCAGAAAATAGCGATGTTTAGTCCTTTGGGCTATGAAAAGCAGAAAATGCTGACACTTTCAAACGTATAGGTACTGTAGGCTATCGGGAATGGAAAAATAAATCATTTATAATTATAATATAATTAAAACAAAAAATCAAAATATCAATTCACCCTTGGGTAGGCACTGCCTACCTTGCCTACCCTGACGGCACGTCACTGGTCTCTGCCTGGTTTTAATAATAATAATAATAATAATTATAATAATAATAATGCATCAATTTGATCACTTTACAGAATTAAGGCATTATTCTTTCACACCACACTTAGTGGTGGTAAACTACTATTGTAGCCACAGCTGCCCTGGGGCAGACTGATGGAAGCGAGGCTGCCATCTTGCGCCATCGGTCCCTCCCACCACCAACACACTCACACACTACATCATACTAGGCAATGTGGGTGAAGTGCCTTGCCCAAGGACACAATGACAGATACCACTGGGGTGACTGTCCCCCACTGTGGCCCCTGGAATTCTCAGAGGTCTCCATCCACCCACTAACCAGGCCCAGACCTGCTTAGCTTCAGAGATCTACAGAGATCAGCCAATGACAGACTGGTATAGACATATTTACCCCTGGATTTATTAAAATCTTGGATCAAATACAAGTTAGTTCATTATTATTATTATTATTGTTATTATTATTTTGCAAATTCCATTTATTTTTCAAAATATTTGACTGAATTTTTGGCCCTTTAAGAAAAACACATTTCAAAATGTTTGCATTCAACACAAAACACATCATACTACGCTGGGTTTTTAATGCTAATACAAAATAATAGCTTTTCATGACATTCATAGCACTTTAAATAAACAGTCATACTGCGCTGGTTAGAGTTTTATTTACTGTGTATTCTCCCACACAGACACCCCTGGTACCCTACAGTCATATACAGTATGTCCCTATATAATATGTCAGCAGCTCACATGGTGGAAAAGGAAAGTGGGAAAAATACCATTTAACCAGAACTTGGAGTCAAACCAACAACCACAAAAGTGTCTCCTTCAACTCTGTGGAGCTTCTTGGCAGAACAGTTGAGTTTGGTTTAAACAGAAAACACTGGTTCCATTCAAACCAGAGCCAAAGCCTTTTCCCTGGCACCAGTTAGTCCAAGTTTAACACATCACGCTTTGTTACAATCAGAGAAAAGATGGATTCCACTGTGTGTGACGGGAGTCGCTATAGGTCACGTTTCATCACTAAACTATGCACGACATTGAAGAAATGTTGGATTTATGGCTAATGATGCTTTTTTTTTTTTTGAAATGGAAAGACTTTCTTCAGTAAATAGAATAATAAAATATTCATTCATTCATTGTGTTCACTTTGTGTTTGGAGGAAATGAAATGTTCAGAGCAGGAAAAATAAAATGATTCATGGAAAGAATAACTTTTAATTAAGACAGGACTGAAAATGGAAATAATTAATCCTAAAACAAGTGTCATTATTAATGTCATTATGTTGTAATGTTTGTTTTGATTTCTTGCTTTGGATATTATTATTACTGCTGTGGTTGTTAAGGTTTTCTTTTATTCAGACATCTTTTTCAGAAAATGTACTTTGATCACTTGACACGTTTCCACTGTAAACTGTCAGTCTTCTTCAGAGGCATCTGCTGATCGCTTTGAGGTGTCCTTATCAGTGTAAAGTTCCCTGGATACAAACCTGTTTGGCTTTCAATCACTTTTTTTGTTATTATTATAATACGTCAATTTAAAGGAATACACATTCATACCCTTTAATATGATTCAACAATTTAAAAAGTCAAATGAAAATCTAAATGTGGTGAGATGACGACCTAAATATGCATTAACGTTCTGAATGATGTTATATTTCATTTTTAGCTGCTGAAAAGTGAAGTTTTTTAACTAATTATTTATACATGTTTGATAGGATCTTAAGTACGGTTAACAATCACCTCCAAGCCCATATTCTCTCCATTAGGCTGTGACGATGTTACCTTTTATTCTAATAATAATAATAATAATAATAATAATAATAATAGGCTCCATCGGGGTGAAATAAGTTGCTCTCTTCCGTCTCGTTGCCATGGTAGCTCATGGTATCTTTGCTCTATTGATGATGGCTTTTTATCGCGCTCATGCACGTAAGTAACCCAAGGTTTACATACTCTTTGACCAACTTTATACCAACTGTAATGAAATCAGATACTCAGAGTTTCCCATCAGTGGGGTATGTTAACTCAGAGTTTATGGATAGACTCAGAGTTTGTTGAACCAATAATGAGAGTTATGGGATTTTTGGGACTTCTGAAACTGATTCAGAATCAGTTTATTGATCCAGATCCCTCCAAAATCTAATGAAATCTTATATGATGTGAGGTTTATCTTAGGTAAGAATTTGGTCAAACTCTGTACTTTTGGGGGGTGTTAACTACGAATCTATACGACCTCTTATCACGCTAACTTCCGGGATTTGATCAGTGTGTGCTGTCCTACAAAGCTCGTTGGAGCTTCATCACTTTGGTAATTAATGCTAATCTGGTCACGACCAGGTTTTGCTCTGGCTTGGATGTTAGCGAGTCCTAAAGCACCGCCTCCTGACCAATCAGATCTCTTACAAAATAAAAAAGAAGATTATTAATTTTAAATGCAATCATTTCATTTACCAATGACATCCTTTAGGAAAGATATAGATTTATATCTGATGAACTGATCTACAGTCAGCTGATGAAGCCTGTGTTGATCGGTGTCATGAATTAGTTTATAAGCTGGGGCTGACATTATCAGCAGGAACATGCACTATGTGCTCTCATCCCAGTGTGTGTGATAAATAGGTCTACTTGAATAGAAACATGTGTGTGCAGTAATAAAGTTTAACTGCAGAGCGCTGTCCGTTTATCATCATCTAATGGATTCATATAATAAATAATCTTGCCCTGTTGTACATTAACAGTATCAGCAGCTTCCTGTCTGAGTTCTTTCATTCCTGCCTTTTCTGTAACAACAGGGTTGTCTTTGGTCTGAATTATGGATTTTAATTATTCATCATTTTAAACTTCAGCAACCTGGTCGGTACCAAGTTATGAAGTGGATCACATCTGAGCGAATATAAAAGCTCCGCCTCCTGCTGTTTGATGCACTACTTCACTGTTGTTGTTCACTGTCATCATGGATTTATATTCATTATATTTATTTAAGATCATAAACTGTTCCTCCATTCATTGTAAAGACGCTCAGTCTGACAGTTCTCTCTATTGATTGGTCAGACACTGCAGTCTCCACCCCTTTCATGTGCACGTAGCGGGGCTGTAATCACTTAGCTTAAATTAGCGTGTTGTGATCATAGGTGATCAACGGTCGTAGTACAGCTTGTGTCTGAGAAGGAATGTTTGATTAGCTGAAACCAGCTAACGGACATTAATCCAACCATGTGATGTAATCCTGCTAACAGACAAACAAAGAAATAAACAAACACCAGTGAAAATATGACTTCCTTGGTAGAGTTCAAAATGGCTGCTAACTAAAACATACAGTACTCCCTCTTACATTTTCGTAACCTGACACAGTTTTAAGTTTAGCACTTTATTCTCCCACAGACCATTTGATACGAGGAGAAAACACAGGTGTGCAGAAGATATGTAGAAACTAGAATAGATGTTGCTCACAACAATGATGTGCTTTCTGTCCTTCAACAGCTTCAGATCCAAATGTCAGCTGCAGTCTTCAGATCGTTCAAAGCACACATGCTCTAGTTCAGGGGTTCTCAAACCTGGGGGCGTGAGACAGTGAGAGGGCGTTGCCAGATGCCTTCATGAAACTAAGAATATTTATTGAACAACTTGAGCTCATTTGAACCTATTTTCATGAATCACTGTTTCTTGTATTTTTGGTCCCTTTAATGCAGTTTTGCTACATTTTTTAAGACATGTTCAGCACTTATAAACCCTTTCCACCACTTTTCCACCTAATGTCACATATGTTGACCCATTATTGTCATTTTTAACCTCTTTTCACCAGATTCCATGCTTTTTTTTCTTCCAATTTAATCACATTCACGGTTTGTCATGCACATTATTTGCCAGTTTAAAATAATTGTTCCTACTTTTAAGCCAAAATTTACACTTTGAACACTTTTTTGCATTTTTGTCCACTCTAATTTACAACTTTGAACCAATTTGGGTGGTTTTTAAAATCCCATTTCACCACCTGTTCCACTATTTTTGGTCACTTTGAACCCATTTTATTTGTGATTAAAACAAGGATTTCCATCTTTAAGATGACTATAATAATAATAATAAACGTTCCTGGATAACAGTGGATATTATTCAGATGAATAAATAAATGTGGTTATCACAGATTCATAGAATAATGGACTATCATTTTACTGACTTTATGGATGGACCCCAAAAATCTCTCCCCTTTATTCCCCCTTATAGATGGTCCTGTCTCCACATGACTGTTCTTCAATGTTCATGTCTGTGTTCAACCACCTTCAGCTACAGTGGGGGTCCCCTCTCTGTGGAACCTTTATGTTGGGGGTCGTGGGCTGAAAAGGTTGAGAACCACTGATGTAGTTGGACATAACATTTGAAAGAATACATCTACTTAGGACAATATGTATGCATACCTCCAAACAACTCATGTGGAACAAGCAATAATCTATTGGATCTACGCAAATTATCTTCTTATTTTCTGCTCCTATAAACGATCCCAGATTGAAATTCTCAGCAAGAGAAAAACTGCTGAAAGGAAGCTTTTGTAACTGCTTTCAGTGCATAAAAAAGTCATTTCTGTGTAGGCGGGAAGTGGCATTTAATCCTAAGTATTAGTCGTATCCAAAGGACAAAGAAGTCAAATATTTATAATAGCTTCAGAATGGATTTAAATGACTACTGTTTTGTCTTTTCTCTGTAATCTTTGTAAAGGACAGAAAGCTTAAAATGTTTTTTGAAGTTCAGTAACACAGTTTGAGTCTAAATTAAAGTCAGATGGGAATCTGGCACACCGCAAGTGGCCGGGATGGAATCCAGGAAAAGTGCTGATGACTGAGATAAACACTTCTCTCAGAGCTTCTTACTATGGCTTTGTCTGCAACTAACAGAACATTAATCTCTATCAGTGCAATTTTAGTAGCTTTTTCCCCAATTGTGATGACTCGGCATAGTGTGTAAAATTATATACATGTACATTTTTCTTTAATATTCTAAAAGCAGACGACTTTTTTGAAGCTGAGTCAGATTTACTGTGTTGTGTTTGTCATGGTTTTGTGTTGAGTTTGGACCCAAATAAAGAGATTAAAGAAGGCAGAAGTAGATTTAAATAAAATTACATTTAATAATTCAATGTTGATCAAAAACAACAAAGTACAAAATAAAGTCTATCAAACGGTACAAACCAAGTCAATGGCTGTGTTTTAAATATCATACTAACAGACTCATACATGCATTCACATTAGATAGTATGAAAAAATTAAGTACACAAGAAATACCCGATGTATACTGTATGGGGACATTTTTGTGATAAGTATGTATGGTGGGCACACTAGTCATACTCAACCGTCCCATGAAGCAAGACATAGAACTACAGTACTATTAGTTTACCTATATATATATATATATATATACAATATATATATATATATACTGTATATATATATATATAATAACGCAGTAACGCACCGTTAGATTAGAATTAAGATTGAAATATTAGGACCCTGTTTACTCGAGAACGTTTTGTCTGTTTCCACGGCAACAGCAATTTGGCGCTTGAAAATGGAAGTTTTAAAAAAACAGGCACCTGAGTGGAAGTTTTTGAAAACGCTTCCCTCTCCGTCTCCGTGTAAACAACTCTTTCTGTGTCACGGTTATGTTCACGGTTTGGTTCATTGCAAAACTACACCGCCATCTACTGGCCTGGCATGTTTACTACGTCATTGTTTATGCTTCCCGCTCTCTGAGTTTGAAAACATTGCATTGTTGATGCAGAACTATTTAAAAACAAAAAACGGAAGTGGAAGCAAAACGTTGCTATGTAAACAGGGCCTTAGTTACCACAAAAAGTAACGCTGTTACAGTAACATGTTACTATGGAGGAAGTTGAAAGTTGTTATTAGCAACAATGACGACAGCTGCTCAAAATTATGAGCACTTGCATAAAAACAACCTCTGTGTATCTTCTTACCATGGCTACTGTTGTTAGCTTTAAGCTAGCTTGGTCACATCCGTCACAGTAGGCTAAAGATGTTGTGGGATTTTCCCCAGTCTGCTGTGGTCATGGAAAACCAGTTACAGTATCTGGTCCCACTGAACCCACTGTGCAGTGAAACTAGCCTACAGTATGGTTTCATCTAAGAATAGATCCATTGTTTTTTCTGACTTTTTGCCAGCGAGGAATCAAAATCAATGCAATGCATCACATTTATCTGTTGGGCAATGGTTTACAGACGTTGTTAAACCACTAACAGAAGATAAAGCTGTGTCTGCAGTTTTTTTATGTGTTAAACACTTGACAAATCTCTGAAAATAACCAAATTACACATTGGACCTTTCCTTCCCACTCTGCATGTGTTTATAAGGATGATTGTGTAAAGAACTTCCCCAAAGACTTCTTTACCCTGTGATTGGTCTATAGGGGATTTAACACCAAGAAAAACAATTACAGCCCCGTAGACGTCATGATGGTAACACAAGTGATAGACTCTAAAATGCTAATGTCTGGTCTCACTTTCCACAGCAGTGAAAGGCTCATTTTTTACAACAGGCCACACAAATGTCAAAATGCTGGGTGTGAAATGAATAATTAGACACTCTGACAGTTTGTTGCACAAAGTAAACCTAATCATCACTACATCCATTCTAGTGTTTTTAGGTGAATTTCAGACACAAAATCAATTAAAAAACTGTCTTGAACTTGAATGTTTTAAGGGTTTTTATAGGCACTGTAATCCATCCTGTCCCTCATTGGTTAAAGCTGTTATAGAGCCAGTTTCTCATTGGCCACTTCAGTCTGTGACTCTAGTGTTTTCATTTATTTATTTATTTATTTATTTGAATGGGACAGTGTGTATTAATGTACAGCCAAAAAATGTAAATACACCAGATTAGCTAAATGCTAATTTCCATCTGCAGTCCCATGGTAGATCAGTGAAGGTACAGTAAGTAAAAAGTAAAAGTAAATTAAAGTAAAACATAGAAAACATTAATGAAGTGTCTGTTTGGTAGAAATTGAGATGAACCACCTAAATACATTTATCACTCTTTTGTAACGCTAACCATTAGCCTCTTTGAACGCTAGCCTGAAGCTTATTAGCCCTGACGCAGGGAACCTGTGTTGTATTTTGTGTTTGCGTCATCAATAATTATAAATAATATGAGGAATCACAACATGAAGTTTGACAGTAGAGATTATTTATCATAGAGGTCCTTAAAATACATTTACTTACATAAAATCTACTCACAATGAGAAACTCAGTTACTAGGAATTCCCAGTGTGCGTGTGCGTGTGTGTGTGTGTGTGTGTGTGTGTGTGTGTGTGTGCGTGCGTGTGCGTGTGCGTGCGCGTGCGCGTGCGTGTGCGTGTGTTCAGCCTTTCACAACACAGTGGGAATGAACAACAGAAGAGTGTGTGTGTGTGTGTGTGTGTGTGTCTGTGTGTGTGTGTGTGTGTGTGTGTGTGTGTGTGTGTGTGTGTGTGTGTGTGTGTGTGTGTGTGTGTGTGTGTGTGTGCGTGTGTTACAATGAGATCAATAGCTCCAGTTCTCTGAGGCACTTTATGAAACACTTCTTGAACGTTGGCTCTTCAACATTCAGAAGCAAAAAGGAAACATGTGCTGTAGTAGCTTCATGTTTGACAAGCCTCAGAGATCACACTGAATGTAAATAAATCTTTATAGTTTATTTGGACAGAAAATTGTTGCCATCCAATGTTTATTTTCAAGACTTTCCAGCATTGACTGGATTTACACAAGGACATCATTTGGTTTTCATTTGTGGAATAAAACTTTCAGTGATAGTTTGACAGAAGGGTGTAAACATATTTTTAACAAAACATATGATTTTAAACTTTAATATGAAACTCCAACAGGAAGCTTCAGCTGACATCATGTTCATCTGTACAATGTGAAGGTTGTACAAATGAACAATGCTTTTCATTTCCCTCGCTACCAGTGAAAGGTCATAGACTGTGTTGGAAATGTCCACTACAAACTCAATAAGTATATACTGTTTACTATATACTGTACTATAAGTATGATTAGGATGATGAGCGTTCTCACTGAAGTGTACTTCTGAGATAACCTCTTGTTTTCTACATACAAACCTCCAAAGTTCAACATATAACAGATGATTTTGAAATGATCTGCAGAACTTTTCTTTAACTCCATATTAATAATTTAATCTTTTGTGTTTTGCTTTAAAGTGACATGAACCCAAGTAAAGCGTGTCTGCTTTAATAAGGTAAAAAAAAAAAAGAGTTCTGCTGTCACCGATTTCCTGTTGCTGCTTTATTTACTTTGGCTGTGAAAGTTACTGATGATTATTTAGCAAAGGAACACGTGTGTGTGTGAGGACAGGTGTGACTGTGTTGTGTTAGAGATGAAGCCAAAAAAACAAAACAGAAAAATGACTCCCTGAAGACAAATTCACTGTTTCTGCTTCATGTGCATTAAGTGCATGTGTTGATTCTGTTTTTGAAGGTCATGCCCTTGTTAAACATACAATGACTCAGTCACAGCCTCTCCGTCACGACAGAGAGTCAGAGGAAAAACAGCAACAATTTCAGGTGTAGAGTCACATCCTGCTTTAAATCCAGGGAAACGCTATAACACACCCTTCACTAACTCAGTTTTAATGAAAAACTAAACCTTTGAACGTCTGCAGTAGAACCAGGAGCTTCAGGCTAGTGGTTTTACTGGCTGTGATGTGACCCTGAATTACAAAATACAAGAAAACAACACGTCATCAATTTATTCCCATTTTACTAAATAAACTAAAAAATTAATGCACTAACTTATTTGACTTCATTGTGGTCAGTTACTAGGGGCGTCAGACTGGGGGCGTAAAGGGGACTGAGTACCCAGGATTTTATTTATGTATTTATTCATTTTAAACATTTTAAGATGATTTATATTGGAATAAGTGAAAATAAGCTGCTTCTCAAGCACAGTTTTTCACTAAAAAACAATTATTCATGCTGCAGCAGAACCCTGGCTTTCACCCCCTTTAAAACAGAGCAAATGGTACGACCCACATGTGCAAAAATATCTCAAACATAATATTTAATAAACCACTAAAATATAGTAGAACAGATTTATAAAATATTACGGATATGGAGTCATTAGGTTATTGCTGACCCCATATGGGGTCACATGTCTAGTATATGGTTAAAAAAATAATAATAATTTAGGTAAAACAGATTAAAACATATCTAATAACTGTATCCTATACTTTCTGAAATATATATCTAGTTCAAATAAAATGCAGTATGAAAATATCTAAGGTGTCATTCACTAATTCTGGCTACTGTATCTGTAACACACTTTCTTCCACTGAAATTAAGAAAAGCCTTCATTATGGGCGTGGCTCCTAGAGTAGTTAAGACACGCCCAGTCATAGCAGCCCCGCCCCCACAGCGCCACACAATTCCACATGCAAAAATAAGTAAATTAGGAAATGTAATTCAAGTACCAATATATATAAAAAAATCATATAACCTTTATTGTAAAAGGTAAAAACTCATAAAACTTTAAAACTCATAAGAATAATATATAATGTGCAATCATATATTCAATATTTTTTTCTATTTTTCATATTCAATGTTCAGCAAGGTGTGCTAACTGATGCTAATACACGCTAATTAGAGCTAAAACACTAATTTATTGAGTACACCCACATATTTTTGCTGACCTGCCACTAAAATATAAAACTAAAAATAATGCGTTAATTATGAGCGTGGTTAGGACACGCCCAGTCACAGAAGCCCCGCCCACACAGTGCTGCACAGTTCCACATTGAGCTGTCAATCAATGCTCACCGAGGAAACCTCGTCCCTTCTCCCATCCAACAGTGATGGTTAGTGATGTCACTGATCTAATCACAGCCAATAGCAACATTTAATTGCATTAGCAGCGTTCAACCCCTAGAGGGCAGTCACTCTGACAAAAAAAAAATGCTAAATCATATATGTATTCAGCAGAAAAAATGGTTTTAGGGTGGAGTTACACTTTAAAGTTCTTCGATGTACCAGTTTTATCTATTAGGACTTCTGCTTATTGAAAAATTCCAAAGATAAATTGAAGTGTGAAGTACAACAAAGCTTCTGTGCAGAGAGAGGAAAAAAATGTCCGCAGGCTGTAAATGATGCCAATAGTTCAACCACTTCTGAGGCTGCGTGGGCAGAACTTTGAAAAGTCATCCAACTCTGAGCGGAAGGCGATTGTTACTGTCTTATGATTATTACTGCCTGATGATTGTTACTGTCTGATCCCCATAGACCATCAACAATCGTAGCAAACATCCAGTCACTTAAGAAGCAGATGTTGGGAAAGTTTGACACATGTTTCCGTCTCAACACTAGTTAAACGCTGTTGGTTCTTTACCAACATAATGTGACTCACTATGGTCTCCACATTGCATTCCTCTGTGTCCACAGCTTCCTGAGTGCGTTTATAGGATTCTAAAATCAGAAAAATATGTTTGCATTCAACCAATTGTTGTCGTCTGTCTTCGTTTGCATATGATTTCATTTTTCATCACAACCCTATTTCCTGCAGATGAAAAACATCTCACACCATCACGATCTTAACGGGATCCTCCACTGTTTTAACAAGTTTGATGTAAAACCTTTGAAATGTACTTATAAGTAGATCCATGTCTAAAAAAACCATATTGCCTTTTAAAATGTGGGACTACGTCACAGTTCTAGAGCCTGTGTTCCTCCATCTTGAAATCACGTGATTGATGATGTCACACGGCCCCACTGCCTGTAAACATCCCATTGTTTTCTGTTAGAGTGAAACATTCAGCCTGATTTTTACATCATTTAGCAGCTTTTTCAGTGAAAAATTACAACTCGTGCTGCTTTTGGTTGCTCTTAATAATCAGGAAAACTTAAAATGCAGATGTAAACCTCTTTTGTTTACTGAAAAAAAAAAAATTGTAATCCTGTCTTTTCTTTATATAAATAAAGGTTTGTTTGTTGTTTATCACTCAAAGATGAACTAAAAGCCCAAAAACTATTTATTTCTGCTGAATACATACATAATTGATAACACTTTATATTAGGGAACACCTATTAACCATTATTTAGTTGCTTATTAGCATTAGTAACATATTGAGTACTTATTAATGCCTTAGTCTCGCAGTCTAAACAAGGTTGGGGTTAACGTTAACGTTAACGTTAACCCTAGCGTATTGAGATCCTAATTCATATACAACAACTTCCTTATTTACTACTAATAAGTAATAATTCTGATGTTATTGAGGGAAAACTCTTAGCTAATGGCTTACTGGTTGTATAATAAGGCCATTCATAATAAGGTATTAAAAGGTACTTAATAATGACTATTTAAGAGTCAATATGTTACTAATTTTTATGCTAATTAGCAACTAATTCATGATTTATAGGTGTTCCATAATATCATAACATACTCATCCTAAAAGGCTTGAAATATATGGAACCATCTCACACGCCTCATTTATTGCTATTATTCAGTTACAGCAAAGAAGATGAACCTTTAAAGCTCATCAGAAAGATTACATTAATGTGATGTTGACGTATTCAACAGTGGAAAAGATAATGAACAAACTATCAGAAAAATCTCTACAAAACCAACATGTATTTGCTCTGTAAAGTTTGACATCATTCCAATGTGATTTAAAGAATTTGAATCAAAATATGTAGGATAGCTTTGATCCCATCAGAGGTCGAAAATAACTAAGAACAAGCTCAGCGTCGGCTCAGGTGTCAGGATCTTACGAGCGCGTCTTATCGAGGACTCAAAAAAGCCCAGACTCTACGTTGCCCCGTCTCTCTACGTTGTATTCTCAGGTTCCCGGTGATCCGGTGGAATGCTAACTGTAATTGAAACCGATGACAGGCTGTAATATGGAGTGACAGTTCTGGAAGATGGGACACCAAAGCTTAGGTGGATTTGCACAGACACTAATTTTACCCGTTTGTGATGTGGAGATACACAGGCAGCAGTTTTCTACCACAAACACGTGTTTAAGATAAAAGATAATTGTCTTCAGTCAACATCTCCAACAGCTTAGGTCTAATGTCTACTGTCCTCTGTTTCCCTATTGGAACTAAACCGAGGAGTGGCAGCCTCAGCTGTTCTGTTTCATTAAGACAAGGCTTCTCGTGGCCTCAGAGGAACCGCTCCTTTGGGTTCTAGATCAGACAGCTGTAGTGGAAGATAAAGTGTTTTTCCTCCTGTGCGTGTCACACTAAACAAACATGTCGTCTACGAGGTGTCAAATGTAAAAACACAGTCACTGTTTCATAGCTGACATATTTTGAATATTTAGCTCACTTGTCTCACATTTTTTTATTTTTTCTTTCATTTGAGGCAGAAATTCATGTAAAACAGCATGTTCTATATCATTGTCAAATATGCGTACACATGAAAAATAAATCTAAATGTAAATGTTAAATCTGAATGCAAAAGTTCAATATGTCTACTCTAAATCTACATTTAACATTTATATTTACATTGTCATTTCAATTTACATTGTCATTTCAATTTACATTATCATTTAGATTTACATTTAACATTTAGATTTGGATTTAACATTTACATTTAGCATTTAGATTTACATTCGACATTTAACATTTAACATTTAACATTTAACATTTAACATTTAGATATAGATTTAACATTTAACATTTAGATTTAGATTTAGATTTAGATTTAACATTTAGAATTTGGATTTAGAATTTACATTTAGCATTTAGAATTACATTTACATTTTACATTTTACATTTTACATTTTACATTTTACATTTTACATTTAGATTTAAATTTAGATTTAGATTTAGATTTAAAATTTAAATTTACTTTATCATTTAGATTTACATTTAACATTTAGAATTGGATTTTACATCGACATTTAGCATTTAGATTGATATTTGACATTTAGATTTGGATTTAACATTTACATTAATATTTATATTTAGCATTTACATTTAACATTTAAATTCAACATTTAGATTTACATTATCATTTAGATTTACATTTAACATTTAGATTTGGATTTAACATTTCCATTGAGCATTTAGCATATAGATTTACATTTAACATTTAAATTTGAATTTAACCTTTACATTTAGATTCACATTTACATTTAGCATTTACATGTACATTTGCATTTGCATTTGCATTTTACATTTACATTATCATTTAGATTTACATTCAGATTTAGCTTTTAGCTTTACATTATCATTTAGATTTAGCATCAGTTTTCAGATTTTGCTCATTTCCAACGTTAATGGAAACGTAGCTAGAGTTGCTACAGACATTACAGACTTATTTCTTGGTCAGTTAATATAATATTTTACTTCAGATGTCCAAAAGAGGGCAATGGAAAAATACAGTATCTGGTTTCTAAGTCACTAAAGTATTTGAACGAATGCCAGAAGAGGTGTCAGGTGACCTTTAGACCCCTGCTTAGTTCACTTTCTGGTCATTTACTAGCCATCGCTATCCTTACCACCTGCTGTGCTTTTCTGCTGAGTCGGGTTACGGACGACGACATCATAAATCAAATCATATTAAAGAGAAAGATGGAGCCACCAATCAGACGCTATTGTCGGCCATGCATTTTGGCTAACCTTTTAGCACAAGCTTAAAATGCGATTTGGTGTAACTCCATCACACCAGCTGCTGCAATGTGTTACTAAGCAACATTTACAGGGAGTCGGACAACTGTCTTATCATTCTGGTTCTTATTAAGTTCTGTACATGAATCTTAGACTCACGGCCAAGAAGTGGACAAACATGAAAGACTGAGTACATTTACACATTTGGTTGAGTTGGGGATACGTGAGAGAAGATCAGTGCAGCAAAGACCATGAAGACGTTGCACAAGATGGAATTTCAGGGACGAGAGAAGGATCTTAAATCAGAGTAAGAAAGTAAACTATCCATTTGGAGAAGAGCTAATATTACTCATACCTCACAGGGTTCAAATTCATACCACAAGTTATGATGAGTGACAGGAAAGGCAGACAAATGACTCACAAAAGGACATTTGGCCCAAAAGCCATAGTGGCTATAAAGTGGATACAGATCATGTATTAAAGGGGCAGAATTATGACGCGTGTGTTAACTGGAAAAGACGGCATCGCAGGCATATCTTCCCGTTCTGATTAAATACTATCATTGGTGGATTTAGTCTGGATGACACAAAGGAAATTTATTGTAAAATCAAGAGTTTTTCTATTGTTCCAAAAATTACATCTAAAACATCTCGCGACCCTGAAAAAAGAAGCAAGTGGGTCAGAAAATGGACGAATGGATGGATAAACTTTAAAACAGACATGGGCAACTGACGACTCGGGGACCATATGCGGCCCTTGCTCTTACTTTGAGCGGCCCCTAAAGAAAACGCACAAAATTAGGTCAAAACAGGTACAAAATTACAGAGATATACACTAGACAATATAAATAGACAAAATGACTCCAAAAATCGCAACAACAACAACAACAACAACAACAACAACAACAACAACAACAACAACAACAAAAATAACAACAACAACAACAAAAGCAACAACAACAACAACAACAACAACAACAAAAATAACAACAACAACGGGCTATACTACAAATCTAGATTGGATTAATGTCCATTAGCTGGTTTCAGCTAATCAAACATTCCTTCTCAGACACAAGCTGTACTACGACCGTTGATCACCTATGATCACAACACGCTAATTTAAGCTAAGTGATTACAGCCCCGCTACGTGCACATGAAAGGGGCGGAGATTGCAGTGTCTGACCAATCAATAGAGAGAACTGTCAGACTGAGCGTCTTTACAATGAATGGAGGAACAGTTTATGATCTTAAATAAATATAATTAATATAAATCCATGATGACAGTGAACAACAACAGTGAAGTAGTGCATCAAACAGCAGGAGGCGGAGCTTTAATACTCGCTCAGATGTGATCCACTTCATAACTTGGTACCGACCAGGTTGCTGAAGTTTAAAATGATGAATAATTAAAATCCATAATTCAGACCAAAGACAACCCTGTTGTTACAGAAAAGGCAGGAATGAAAGAACTCAGACAGGAAGCTGCTGATACTGTTAATGTACAACAGCGCAATATTATTTATTATATGAATCCATTAGATGATGATAAACGGACAGCGCTCTGCAGTTAAACTTTATTACTGCACACACATGTTTCTATTCAAGCAGACCTATTTATCACACACACTGGGATGAGAGCACATAGTGCATGTTCCTGCTGATAATGTCAGCCCCAGCTTATAAACTAATTCATGACTTCAGCCGTTTGCACACCGATCAACACAGACTTCATCAGCTGACTGTAGATCAGTCCATCAGATATAAATCTATATCTTTCCTAAAGGATGTCATTGGTAAATGAAATGATTGCATTTAAAATTATTAATCTTCTTTCCTAAACGCAGCTGTCAGATCTGCACCAACCATTTTTTTTTTTTTGCAATTTTTTTCATTGCACCAAATTATCTAATTTTTCAGCAGGCCTGAGGTGAGTGCAAATTTTGGTGAGACTGTGGGTGTCCTAAGGTGGTAAATAATAATAAACACAAGAACTATAGGCTCCTACGGCCATTCATGGCCTTTGGACCCTAATGAGAGGAAAATACAATAAATGACTTCCAAAACACATATAAAATTACAGTAAAAACACACGTCAACAACAGAAAGTGCAAAATGATAAAAAATAAAAAAAAAAAAAAAAAATACACAAAACAACCACAAAAAATGAAAGAAAACAATAAATTGTACCAAAAACACATGAAATGACAACACAAATTAATTTTTCCCTGTATTAATGCTCAGATTGGTCATTATTCTAAATACTGACACGAATGTTGATAATCCCTTTTTTTGTGGCCCCATCAACATTAGACTTTTCCTTCTGGGAACACATGATTGCACTTTGACATTGTAGCAACACGTTATAATATTTTACATGAATGACCAACATGTGAGGAAGTTTTTGATGACAGTGGTAAATTATATTTAACTTTATAACAGATTTTTAAACTCTTAAAAGTGTTGCTTGAGTTTTGGATTGTTCAGGATACTTTTTAAATGTAGTAAAAAAAAAAGAGAGAAAGAACGATGCATCATTCTGGTTCTTAATAAGCATGTAATAATGAAAGACTGAGTACATTTACACATTTGGTTGAGTTGGGGATACGTGTGAGAAGATCAGTGCAGCAAAGACCATGGAGACGTTGCGCAAGATGGAATTTCAGGGACGAGAGAAGGATCTTAAATCAGAGTAAGAAAGCAAACTATCCATTTGGAGAAGAGCTAATATTACTCATACCTCACAGGGTTCAAATTCATACCACAAGTTATGATGAGTGACAGGAAAGGCACACAAATGATTCACAAAAAAACATTTGGCCCAAAAGCCTATCAAATGTTCTAACTCCATAGTGGCTATAAAGTGGATACAGTTCACATACATTAAAAAGGCAGAATTATGAAGAAGAAAAATCACTTTATAATGGTTCTGTTACAGTGATATAAATCCCTTTAGCCTCATTCAGAGGGACAAAGTTGAACAAGTTCTGCTTCCTCCCTCCCTGTTATTCCACATTTTGTAAAAAGTCAGCTCAAAACGGGACAGTTGGATTTTTCTCACCATGTGACATCACATCGCGAAAACTCCTCCTCCTGACAATCCTGGCTCCTCCTACCCTGTAACAATGTGAGCTCCTCCCTCTCAAACTACCTCACAGCTAAAACAAACACTGTGGTTTAATATAGAATATATGTTGTACTTTATTGTCATATATGTAAAGCTACATTTAACCCCTCCCCGAGGAGCTGTGGGCAGCCACAATGTAGCACCCATGGAGCAGTTTCACTTTTAGTACCCGTTATATGTTTGTGACACAATGCGATGCAGTGGTTTTACAAAACAAATGATTATCACCTTAAATTCCTGTGGTTAGTAGAGATGAGGAGGAGAAGAAAGTGACTCAGTAGCTGACTTACTCTGCTGCTGCTGGTGTGATAAAAACACCCTGAAGCAGCACTGAGACGGACTCACAATCACAATAGCCTCTTTAATATACATGTGTTTTACTGTAATGTTCAGGTTTTTTTTTGGCTAAAAACAATAACAAGAGTGTGTGGACAGCAAATTAAAATCACAATGGTGATCACTGATTACCCTCTCCTAGAGGGAGACATGAAGTCAGCGTCTACAGACACGCCCACTCATGAATATTGATGAACGCCCCAAAACAGCTTGTTTTTAGAAGCATCATTAATGTCACTTTTCAGAGGCTAAAACTCTAGAAAACAGGCGAGTTTCGGAAAATAAACCTCAAATATTACGTTGTTGTGGTTCTTAGAACAAATAGAGATGTGTGAAAAACAGCAAAATACTCGACTTTTAAAGAAAAGTAATTGTATAAAAAACGATAATCAGTGAGTGTGTGTGTGTGTGTGTGTTTAGAGTTTGGAGTGTGCTCCTAACATATGTTTTTAATCTCAAGAATACCATTAAAATACACTGGCGTCAAAGATTTAACATGTTAGCTTAAATCACCAACGGCTAATGCTAATGTATCATACTGTTATCTCAGCTGGAGAACTGAAATGTGTAACATGAGTTCATGGTAATATATCTACTAGCTTTTATTTTCATCTATGTGCTACGTACACCACATTCGTTTCCTGTTTTTAACTAATCCCTGAGGAGCAGTGGGTAGCTGTAGTGTAGCGCCTGGAGAGCAGTTGCGGGGCCTTGCTCAAGGGCCCACAGCAATGGCCGTCCACTGTGGTTATAACAAAACATTAAATAAATGCTAAATTTGGTATTAGCCCTTTACACTTTACACATAACCTCTGCTGGAAGTGTGGTGGCAAAATTGATTAATTATGTATACTCATATATTTGCTTTTTGATCTCATTCAGCTTAATACCCCAATTTGGAACTTTCCACTCCTGTCTGATGTCTTTTCCTCTTCCTGCAAAGTCAGTGTGCCCATACTCCCATGATACAGCTTCTCTAAAGGAATGTCAGTTGGCCTCAGTTTAATCTCCAAGGCCAGAGCACGTCCAAACCCACCCCGACATCGGAGGTGTCACCTCCGGCAGACTCACCTTCCCCCGCTGGTCTCTTCTTTGTTGTCTGTGGAAGGGGGGAGGTGGGACAGTGGGGTATAAATGTGTGTGAAAGGAACATTTGGGCCTTCTTCGCGTCTCTCCTCTGGCCAGAGGAGACCACTTCTTTGTCTATCCCGCTTTGTACCTTTTTATTTAGTTTAGACTAAATCATTTTTTATTACTTCATCATCTTTCCTGTCTGGTCTTCATCATTTTTCACCGCAGAGTGTGTTTTCAAGTCAAAGACGAGGTAACCGTAAATTTCACTGTAACAGAAGTATAAAAGTCTGCACTGTAACAGCAGAGGGAAATACGCAAGATAATAATGGTGTAGCAATATTTCAATTATTGTATCGATCCACTAGGTGTCACTGAACCTCAATGCATTTTAGCTTGAAGGTTGACTTTATTTTATGTGGTTACTTTTTTATTAAGCATTTAAGAAGTTAACAGAATCAGAATCTGCTGCAGAAACAAAAGTTAAACTATTTTGAAAAATGTAATTCAACAACCACTTGTGTTTGATATTGATACTTGAATTTCAGTTCGTTACTATTTACTTGTTCTCACAAGTTTTTTTTTTTTTTTTTTAAATGTATTATATAATTATTGATATTGCGATGTATTGCAACGTCTATCTTATTGTTTAATATTGCGATATATCGTATCACTGAAAGAAGAAAATGCTTTTCTAAAACCTTGGGATGCTCACTTGGTGTGCTTTATTTCACAGCTCAGAGGCTAGCATAGTGAGCTAACAGCGAGGCCTTTGGAAAGCAGAAGGTGATAATGATCCTGGAATAGGGAATAGTGTTCAGGAAGCAGCAGCTGTCCTGCCTACGTGTTCACCTTCTCAGGATCTTCTCTGGTCACTGGTCGTGTTGACAACAAGCAGGACGGCAGCGTTTTCCATCAACCCTTGAAGAGGTGTCTGGTGTCATGACGAGTACGCGTGGTGACTGGAAAAGATAGTGGGACAGCATTGCAGGGGTATCTTCTCTTTCTGATTAAGTACTATCGTTGGCATTGGTGGATCTACTCTCGTCTGGATGACATAAAGGAAATTAGTTGTAAAACATATCGTCACCCTGAAAAAAGAAGCAAGTGGGTCTGAAAATGGACGAATGGTTGGATGAACTTTAAAACAGACGTGGGCAACTGACGACATGTAGCCCTCGCTCTTACTTTGAGTGAACCCTGAAGTAAACGCACAAAATGAGGTCAAAACAGATACAAAATTACAGAAATATACACTAGACAACATAAATAGACAAAATGACTCCAAAAACGGCACCAAATGATAAAAAAAATTATAAAATTACAAAACAACATAAACATAATAGACTAATACCCAAAAAATGACTCAAAAATCACAAAATGACAACACAAATTGGCTCATAAAACACAAAAAACCAAAACAAATGAAATGAGAGGAAACAATAAACAATAAATTGTACCAAAAACACATGAAATGACAAAACAAACTTATTCTTTCTTGTATTAATGCTTATATTGTTCACATTGTTTTAAAACACCAACATTGGACTTTTTTTTCTAGAGAATAAAATATTGCACATTGACATTGTATCAACACGTTTTAATATTTTACACAGAGGGAGTTTTTGGATGACAGTGGTAAATCATCTTTAACTCTATAATTGGTTTTTAAACTCTTCAAAGTGTTGCTTGAGTTTTGGATTGTTCAGGATACTTTTTAAATGTAGTAAAAAAAAAGAGAGAAAGATGATTAATGATTTGAGACAAAAACAGATAAACATGAAACATCAAATATCTTCTGCTTCATCAATTCAATATTTACAGGTTCATGATGAATGTTATGATCAAAACAAGAATTTCAACAGAACAAGTGAAAACATTTAAAATTTGAATTTACTACAATTTGAAAATGACTGTTCTAGACCGACTTGCTTTTGTAATTCATTTCATCTGATGACAGTAATGCTTTTATCAGATATCTTGTATTTTTGTTGTCATTTTGTATGTTTTTGGAGTCATTTGTGTACTTTTCTCTCATTTCTTGTATTTTTGTTGTCGTTTTTCTGAGTTTGGAGTCTAGTCATATATTTTCATTGTCCTTTTGTGTTTTTTTGGAATTATTGTGTATATTTTTGTCGTCACTGTATATTTTTTTTTGTCGTCCTTTTGTGTTTTCTTCTGTCATTGTGTAATTCATTTCATTTGATGACAGTAATGCTTTCATCAGATGCATAAAATAAATCCAATAAATGCCTTTTTTTAATTGTAGAACAGACTGAAAACACTATTTCTAACATGTTTCCTGTTGAGATGTACTTTTTGTGTATAAAGGTAGTGAAGTAATATCATTACATGATAATAATTTATAATTTTACAACACTATGTGTGAGAGTACAGTTTAATACACATCATAATAATATTATCTATAAATTATGTACATCCACAACTCAGAAGAAAATTGTGTAATGAATAAAAATCTGAGTTAAAAAGTTAAATGCAAAAAAAAACATGTTGTGGGATGAATAATTTATTAATGAGCAAACAGTTCTAAAGATGAGATAAAAGTTATTTCTAAATGTTTCTTTAAGTGAACAGGGCTTACTGTACGTAACAATGCTCAGAAAATTTAGTTTGAGAAATGCATCACAGATTCATGTCATTATTCAAAGCAAACTTGTAGTAAGTTTTTTTTTTTTTTTTCAAGTTTTTTTTTTATATAAACTGGAAACAAACCAAAAAAACTGCTTTTTAGTTTGGAGATAGAAATGGAAAGCCTCACTCTAGCCTGCGTTCCTCCTCCTGATCTGTTAAAGATCACTGTAACCTTTTAAAGCAAATAAAAACCTACAGTATAAACTGCACCATAATCTAATAAAATCATTTATTTTTACGGCACAGCAAAGTGCTTTGCTCCAAAAGCTCAAAACGACTTTTGAAATGTGAGCTTTGGAGCAGATTTTACAAATTAGTAAACTGGTGAAAACATGCAGACAACTAATTTAAAGCTTAGATGTAATTCAACGCAGATTCACCCAAAGTCAGGCTAGAATTATGGGGCGCCGATTATACAGTTACACATGCTGAAATAAACAGAAACTTTTTGTAACATTTAGCAACAAACCATGTTTAGAAAACACGTGAATTTAATGAAAGATACTTTTGTCCAGATTTACAGCAATATTTGTGAAATTTGTGTGGGGGTTTCTCATAAAAATGTAATGTCAAAGTTAAATCTAAATATTGAATGTAAATCTAAATGTTAAACATTAAATCAAAATATAAATGTTAAATGGAAATATTAATCTTAATCCAATTGTTAAATATGAAATCCAAATCTAAATGTTAAATCTAAATGATGCATTTAAATATAAATGTGCTCTAGTTCAGCAGGAACAGGAAAATAGTGATCTGATTTAGCCAGAAACAGGATATTAAAGGAATCACATCTGTTTATCAAAGGAGTGTTAAACAATTAAATGTGTAAGTAAAAAAAAACACCAAAAAACCCCCAAAAAACAAACATCGTCCCATTTTGCAGAACACTAATAGCCAGCAGATATGTCACTTCACAATATTTGTACATGAGGGTTTTTGAGGATGCTGAATCAATTTTTAATGGGATCCACGCTGGTAAACCAATGGTTCCCACTTAACATCAAGAAATCCAAGATGGCTGCCATCCGTTTTGACAATTTGGATGTTTTGTCATAACTTTGGTTCTCGTTGACATAGAAGCTTGATCTCATTGACAAATACTAGGTTTTCAGGGTCAAGCAACTCAATAATAAATCTTAAAATACTAAAAATTGTGCTCAGAGCAAGATCCAAGATGGCCGCCATCTGTATCGCGAATTTCAATCTTACCAGAACTTTGATTCTGTTAGACATAGAAACTTGATCTTTGTGGCAAAAAGTAGGTTTTTGAGGACAAGGATTGTCCTGAGATAGCTTAAAATACTGTTAATTGATCCAGAGCAAGATATAAGATGGCCACAAAAAAGCTTTACACATGGAAAGGGTGGCCATCTTGGATTTCTTTTGTTTTGAGTGAACCATTGGTTTAGCAGCATGGATCCCATTAAAAATGGATTGAGCATTCTGAAAAACCTTCATGTACAAATGTTCATGCTTTCTTCCAGAAGTGAACATTTTATAGCCCAGGGGTCTACAACCTGTGGCTCTGGAGCCTCATGTGGCTCTTTGACTGTTTTGCAATGGCTCCCTGTAGCTTTAAAAAAATGTTAAAATAAGGAATTGTTATTTTTTACAGAGGGTTTTGATGAACAATGACATTAACTTCAAATAAAATTATGATAAAACAATTGGCTAACCTAAAAATAAATCACATTGTACAATGACTCAGCACCTTCCTACTTCACCTTGTGCAACATCTACAGACCATCAACTGTCCTGCACCTTAAGTTTTAAATCCCTGGTAAGATAATTAAACTAACAAAGAGACTATTCAAAAAAATATTCAATATTATTTTAATTGTATAGAATTTTATAAGTTTTCTTCATTGAGAAGATGTTTTTTTGGCTCCGGAAGGACTTTAATCCAGGTGAGATTTGGCAAAATGGCTCCTTTGAGGTTAAAGGTTGCAGATCCTTGTTATAGTAAATATTGCTACTCATCTGCTGGGCTTTGATGTTTAACTAAAACAACTTCTTTGATTAGAATAATCTTTAAGAATAATAAAAAAGTAGCCACTCAACAAAGACAATAGGTCAACTTAGGTCTAGAAATGCTGTGTTTAAAAAGAGCTTCAGTTACACATGATTAATAATGAGCTGGTATTAGAAACAACATGAGCTCAGAGATGGACAGCTTCAACAGGTGGAGAGGATATTAAGGGGGTGGGGGCCCGTTGGGGGGGGGGGGTAAAGCCTTTTATCTCTGCTCAGAGGGAGAAAGTGGTGTCAGTGGGATTTCTAGAAATAGCTCACCCTAGGGTCTGGACAGAGCAGATATGAAGCATGAACTGTGAGGTGTTGAAGCTGGAGCATCCGACCGTTGTCATGGATACTCATGGAGCCACATGTTAACTTTGATTTGGGATCATTATCTGAGAATAATGATACATATTTCCATGTCATGAGCTACATTTATCACAGCAGGGGCCACAAAGATTTGAATGTCTGATACGAGGGCCACATTATCAACATTCATGTCTGCATTTAAAATAAAGACCAATCCGAGCATCAATACAAACAAAGGGTTTGTGTAGTTTGTAACAGTTTTTTCTGATTTTTCTTTTCATTTTGCTCATTTTTCTCCCTTTTTGTTGTCATTTTTGTGTATTTGTAGTCATTTTGTGTTTGTTTGTTGTCACTTTTCTGTTATTTTTGTGTATTTTATGGTCCTTTTGTGTATTTTTCTGTGTATTCAGTCATTTTTTTGTCATTTTGTTTATTTTATTTTATTTTATTTTTTTTTTTGTCATTTTCTGTGTATGTGGTATTTGGACTAATTTTGTGTATTTCTGTTGTCACTGTATATTTTTCTTTCAATTCATGTATTTTTGTTGTCGTTCTGTGTGTTTGGAGTCATGTTGTTCATTTTCCTCACCTATTGTGTATTTTTTTGTTGTCATTACGTGTGTTTTTGGAGGCATTTTTTGGCCTTTTTATATATCTTTCCCCACTTTCTTGTATTTCTGTTGTTGTTTTGTGTGTTTGGAGTCTATTTTTATATTGTTCACTCATTTTTGTGTAGTTTTATGGTCAATTTGCATGTTGTTGTTGTCATTGTGTGTGTTTTTTGGAGTCATCTTGTATATTTTTGTCATCACTGTATATTTTCCAGTTTTTTTTTTAATCCTATAGGGATGTTGAATACAAAATAGAATGTAGATGAATAGTCTGGTTTACCTACTTAGAGGAATGAAATAATCCCCCTTTACTTCTAATATTTACATTTTCATGAATTGGCACATTTTCGTTATTATCTTTTTATTTCTGAGTGATGCAAATATATGTTTTTTTGTTCCTCTGCTGAATGTTGCTACTGTAAAGTTGTTGAACCCAAATATAATTCAATCATACTATAATAATAATACATCAATTTTATACAGCGCTTTATCATAGACACTCAAAGACGCTTTACAGAATCAAGGCATTATTCTTTCACTCCACACTTAGTGGTGGCAAGCTACTGTTGGAGCCACAGCTGCCCTGGGGCAGACGGACGGAAGCGAGGCTGCTATAGTGCGCCATCGGACCCTCCGACCACCACCAACACTCACACACACACTACGTTCATACTCGGCAATGTGGGTGAAGTGCCTTGCCCAAGGACACAATGACAGATACCACTGCAGCGATTGCCACCCCACTGTGGCACCTGGAATTCTCAGTGGTCTCCATCCAACTACTAACCAGGCCCAGACCTGCTTAGCTTCCAAGATCTAATGGGATCGGGCAATGACAGGTTGGTATGGCCACATCAATGCTATTAATTCTATCTTTTATTTTTGATGTTTTAATGTCTGTAATAAACATTGTACAATTATTGGTTTAAATGTGATGTTTTTTCACTTCTATTTATTTTGAGGCTTTATTTATAGTTTTGTCTGTGTTTACTTGTCTCTGTCTCTTATTCATCTTCTACACGTGTTCATGGCCCCTCCCTCTCTGCTGCTGCCCCTCATCTGTCATCTGTGGTTATAATAAAGTGAGCGCTTGGTTGAGTGACTGTAGGCCTGTTTTGTTGTCTGACTTTACGCTGCATATTATTGGTCACAGTGTACTTGTGTAAAGCATTATCACAGTTTAAGTGTTGTCATCATTGTGGCTCCACCTGCAGCACTGCACTGACAGCCAGGGTTAGGGTCAATTATTACTGTAATTAGGTAATTTTTAATTCAGTACAATTATGACGTAATTATAATTGTATCTTAAAAAATCTGTAGCCGTTGTAATTGAGATTGGATAATTGACTTTGTAATTGTAATTGTCATGGAAATTCTATAAAAACTGTCAGTGCCGAATCAATAAAATTGAAAAAAAATGGGTTCCCCCCTGAAAAAAGGCTATCATAAAACCCTAAAAATGAATGCAAGAATTAAACTGGGGTGAAAATCCAGTAAGGCCTGAAAAATAAGAAAAATGTGGAAAAACACCCAAAATAGGAGGCCAGTCCATGTGTCCATAACTGTCTGTCATTGGCTGGTCTCATCAGATCTCAGAAGCTTAGCAGGGCTGGACCTGGTTAGTACTTGGATGGAAGACCACTCAAACACCTACATTTAAGAGGTAAGGCACAAAAACGGGCGAAAAAATGTAAAATGTCTCAAAACAGAGATGCCTCTAGGTGAAGATACAGGTCCATGCCTTTGCTAAGAGTTTAAATGGTTCAGACATACAGGCATAAAAACGGGCAAAAAAACTGACAAACACTCAAAAAACAGACGTAAGGCATGAAATAGGGCGAAAAAGTGTCAAACACCGAATTTCAAACGCCTCAAAATGGAGGTGAGGCTATAGTAAGGCATAAAAATTTGCGAAAAACTTTCTAATGCCTCAAAACGGAGGTAAGCCTATAGTAAGGCAAAAAAAACGAGCGAAAAAATTTTTTACACTGAAAAACAGAGTTAAGGCATAAAAAAAAAATGTGAAAAAATTTCAATTGCCTCAAAATGAAAGTAAGGCTATAGTAAGGCATGAAAAAGGGTGACAAATCTTCAAACACAGAAAAAAGAAGGTAAGGCTATAGCAAGGCATAAAAATGGGCGAAAAAATTTCAAACACCAAAAAACGGAGGTAAGGCTATAGCAAGGGACAAAAAAGGGCCAAAAAATTTCAAATGCCTCAAAATGAGGCATTTGAAATGTGAAAAACTTTTGAACGCTTCCAAATAAAAGTAAGGCTATAGTAATGCAAAAAAACGGGAGAATAATCTTCAAACACCGAAAAACAAAAGTAAGACTATAGCACGGCATAAAAACGGGCAAAAAAATTTCAAACACTGAAAAACAGAGGTAAGGCATAAAAAAATGTGAAAAAATTTCAATTGCATCACAATGAAGGTAAGGCTATAGTAAGGCATAAAAACGAGCGAAAAAATTTCAAACACTGAAAAACAAAAGTAAGGCTATAGTAATGCAAAAAAACGGGAGAATAACCTTCAAACACCGAAAAACGGAGGTAAGGCTATAATACGGCATAAAAACAAGCGAAAAATATTAAAACGCCTCAAAACGGAAGTAAGGTTATAGTAACGCATAAAAACAATCAAAAACATTTTCAAACCCCAAAAAACGGAGGTAAGGCTAACTTAAAATGCCTCAAAATGAAATTAAAGCTATAGCAAGGCATGAAAACGGGCGAAAAAATTTCAAAAACCAAAAAACGGAGGTAAGGCTACAGCAAGGCATAAAAACGGGCGAAAAAATTTCAAACCCCAAAAAACAGAGGTAAGGCTATAGCAAGGCATAAAAACAGGCAAAAAATTTTCAAACACCGAAAAACGGATGTAAAGCTATAGCAAGGCATAAAAACGGGCGAAAAATCTTCAAACACCGAAATCAAAAGTAAGGCTATAGCAAGGCATAAAAACGGGTGAAAAAATTTCAAACACTGAAAAACAGAAGTAAGGCATAAAAACGGGAGAAAAATCTTCAAACACCGAAAAACGGAGGTATGGCTACAGTAAGGCAAAAAACAAGCGAAAAATCTTCAAACACCGAAAAACGAAGGTAAGGCTATAGCAAGGCAAAAAAACGGGCAAAAAATTTCAAACACCGAAAAACGGAAGTAAGGCTATAGTAAGGCAAAAAACGAGCGAAAAATCTTCAAACACCGAAAAACGAAGCTAAGGCTATAGTAAGACATAAAAGAAAGTGAAAAATATTCAAACGCCTCAAAACGGAAGTAAGGTTATAGTAACGCATAAAAACGATCAAAAACATTTTCAAAGCCCAACAAACATAGGTAAGGCATAAAAACGGACAAAAAAACAAACATCAAAAAACGGAGGTATGGCTATAGCAAGGCATAAAAATGAGCGAAAAAATTTAAAATGCCTCAAAATGAAGTTAAAGCTATAGCAAGGCATGAAAACGGGCGAAAAAATTTCAAACACCGAAAAACGGAGGAAAGGCTACAGCACGGCAAAAAAAACGGGCGAAAAAATTTCAATCACTGAAAAACGAAGGTAAGGCTATAAAAAGGCATAAAAATGAGAAAAAAATGTTCAAATGCCTTAAAATGAAGGTAAGGCTATAGTAAGGCAAAAAACGAGCGAAAAATCTTCAAACACCGAAAAACGGAGGTAAGGATATAGCAAGGCAGAGAAACGGGCAAAAAAATTTCAAACACCGAAAAACAGAGGCTAAGCTATAGCAAGGCTTAAAAAAGGGCGAACAATCTTCAAACACCGAAAAACGGAGTTAAGGCATAAAAAAACGTAAAAACATTTCAAATGCCTCAAAATGAAGTAAGGCTACAGTACGGCAAAAAATGAGCAAAAAATCTTCAAACACCGAAAAAACGGAGTTAAGGCATAAAAAAAAGTGAAAACATTTAAAATGCCTCAAAAAGAAAGGTAAGGCTATAGTAAGGCAAAAAAAATTGTGAAAAAATTTTGAACGCCTTCAAACAGAAATAAGGCTATAGTAAGGCATAAAAACAGGCGAAAAATATTCAAACGCCTCAAAACGGAAGTAAGGTTATAGTAATGCATAAAAACGATCAACAACATTTTCAAACCCCAAAAAACAGAGGTGAGGCTATAGCAAGGCATAAAAATGAGCGAAAAATTTTCAAATGCCTCAAAATGAAGTTAAAGCTATAGCAAGGCATGAAAATGGGCGAAAAAATTTCGATCACTGAAAAACAAAGGTAAGGCTAAAGCAAGGCATGAAAATGGGCGAAAAATTTTCAAATGCCTTAAAATGAAGGTAAGGCTACAGTAAAGCATGAAAACGGGTTAAAAAATTTCAAACACAAAAAAACTGAGGTAAGGCTATAGCAAGGCATAAAGATGAGCGAAAAAATTTCTAATGCTTCGAAACGGAGGTAAACCTAGAGTAAGGCATAAAAACAGGCAGAAAAATTTTAAACACCGAAAAATGGAGTAAAGGCATAAAAAAAAATGTAATAAAATTTCAAATGTCTCAAAATGAAGGTAAGGCTATAGTAAGGGATAAAAATGGGTGAAATAATTTCAAACACCGAAAAACGGAGGTAAGGCTATAGCAAGGCATAAAAACGGGTGAAAAAATTTCAAACATTGATAAACAGAGGTAAGGCTATAGCAAAGCATAAAAATGAGCGAAAAATGTTCCAATGCCTCAAAACGGAGGTAAGCCTAGAGTAAGGCATAAAAACGGGCGGAAAAATTTCAAACACCAAAAAACGGAGGTAAAGCTCGAGCTAGGCATAAAAATCGGCAAGAAAAAATCAAACATCGAAAAAAGGAGCTACGGCGATAGTAAGGCATAAAAACGGGTTAAAATTTTTCAAACACCAAAAAACGAAACTAAGACTATAGTAAGGCATAAAAACGGGCAAATAAATTTCAAACACAGAAAAATGGAGGTAAGGCTATAGTAAGGCATGAAAAAGGGTTCAAAAATTTCAAACACCAAAAAACGAAGGTAAGGCTATAGCATGGCATAAAAACGGGCGAAAAAATTTCAAACAGAGAAAAACGGAGGTAAGGCTACAGTAAAGCATAAAAACGGGTTAAAAAAATTTCAAACACAAAAAAACTGAGGTAAGGCTATAGCAAGGCAAAAAAATGGGCGAAGAAATTTCAAACTGAAAAACAAAGGTAAGGCTATAGCAAGGCATAAAGATGAGCGAAAAAATTTCTAATGCTTCGAAACGGAGGTAAACCTAGAGTAAGGCATAAAAACAGGGGGAAAAATTTTAAACACCGAAAAACGGAGTAAAGGCATAAAAAAAAATTGTAATAAAATTTCAAATGTCTCAAAATGAAGGTAAGGCTATAGCAAGGCATAAAAAAAATTTTCACTCATTTTTATGCCTTGCTATAGCCTTACCTTCGTTTTTTGGTGTTTGAAATTTTTTTACATTTTTTTTATGCCTTACCTCCTTTTTTCGGGGTTTAAAAATTTTCACCCGTTTTTATGCCTTACTATAGCCTTACCTCTGTTTCGAGGCATTAAAAACATTTTCGCTCATTTTTATGCAATACTATAGCCTTACCTCCGTTTTTCAGTATTTGATGATTTTTTGCCCTTTTTTTATGCCTTACTATAGCCTTACCTTCATTTTGAGGCATTTGAAAATTTTTCGCCTATTTTCATGCCTTACTATAGTCTTACCTTCGTTTTTTGGTGTTTGAAGATTTTTCTGCCCATGTTTATGACTTACTAAAGCCTTACCTCCGTTTTTCGGTGTTTGAAGATTTTTCGCTCGTTTTCATGCCTTACTATAGCCTTACTTCCGTTTGGAGCCGTTTGAAAATTTTTTACAATTTTTTCTGCCTTACTATAGCCTTACCTTCATTTTGAGGGATTTCAAATTTTTTCTTCATGCCTTAACTCCGGTTTTCTGTGTTTGAATTTTTTTTGCCCGTTTTCATGCTTTACCTTCGTTTTTCAGTTTGAAGATTTTTTGCCCGTTTTTATGCCTTAAAAAAAGGCATAACCTTCATTTTGAGGCATTTGAAAATTTTTCGCCTATTTTCATGCCTTACTATTGTCTTACCTTCGTTTTTTGGTGTTTGAAATTTTTTCGCCCGTTTTTATGGCTTACAATAGCCTTATCTCTGTTTTGAGGCGCTAAAAATTTTTTCACTCATTTTTATGCCATCCTATAGCCTTACCTCCATTTTTCGGTGTTTGAAGATTTTTTGCCGATTTTAATGACTTACTATAGCCTTACCTCAGTTTTTCGGTGTTTGAAAATGTTTTGCCCATTTTTATGCCTTGCCATAGCCTTACCTCCGTTTTTCGGTGTTTGAAATTTTTTTGCCTGTTTTTATGCCTTACTTTCGTTTTGAGGCATTTGAAATTTTTTCGCCCATTTTAATGCCTTACTATAGCCTTACTTCCGTTTCGAGGCATTAGAAAATTTTTCGTCCGTTTCTATGCCTTGCCATAGCCTTACCTCCGTTTTTCGGTGTTTAAAGATTTTTTGCCCGTATTAATGCCTTACTATAGCCTTACCTCCGTTTTTCACTGTTTGAAATTTTTTCACATTTTTTTTAAGCCTTACCTCCTTTTTTCGGGGTGTTAAAATTTTTCACCTGTTTTTATGCCTTACTATAGCCTTTCCTCCGTTTTTTGGTGTTTGAAGATTTTTTGCCCGTTTTTATGCCTTGCTATAGCCTTACATACGTTTTTCGGTGTTTAAATTTTTTTCGCCTGTTTTTATGCCTTGCTATAGCCTTTCCTTCATTTTGAGGCATTTGAAAATTTTTCGCTGTTTTTCATGCCTTACTATAGCCTTACCTTCGTTTTTTGGTGTTTGAAATTTTTTCGCCCGTTTTTATACCTTACTATAGCCTTACCTCCGATTTTCACTGTTTGAAATTTTTTCACATTTTTTTTAAGCCTTACCTCCTTTTTTCGGGGTTTTAAAATTTTTCACCTGTTTTTATGCCTTACTATAGCCTTACATCCGTTTTTCGGTGTTTCAATTTTTTTCGCCTGTTTTTATGCCTTGCTATAGCCTTACTGTCATTTTGAGGCATTTGAAAATTTTTCGCTGTTTTTCATGCCTTACTCTAGCCTTTCCTCCGTTTTTTGGTGTTTGAAGATTTTTTGCCCGTTTTTATGCCTTGCTATAGCCTTACATCCGTTTTTCGGTGTTTCAATTTTTTTCGCCTGTTTTTTTGCCTTACTATAGCCTTACCTCCGATTTTCACTGTTTGAAATTTTTTCACATTTTTTTTAAGCCTTACCTCCTTTTTTCGGGGTTTTAAAATTTTTCACCTGTTTTTATGCCTTACTATAGCCTTTCCTCTGTTTTTTGGTGTTTCAATTTTTTTCGCCTGTTTTCATGCCTTACTATAGCCTTACCTTCGTTTTTTGGTGTTTGAAATTTTTTTACATTTTTTTTATGCCTTACCTCCTTTTTTCGGGGTTTAAAAATTTTCACGCCTTACTATAGCCTTACCTCTGTTTCGAGGCATTAAAAACATTTTCGCTCATTTTTATGCAATACTATAGCCTTACCTCCGTTTTTCGGTATTTGAAGATTTTTTGCCATTTTTTATGATTTACTATAGCCTTATCTCTGTTTTTCGGTGTTTGAAATTTTTTCGCCCGTTTTTATGCCTTGGCATAGCCTTACCTCCGTTTTTTGGTATTTGAAGATTTTTTGCCCGTTTTTATGCCTTACTATAGCCTTACCTTCATTTTGAGGCATTTGAAAATTTTTCGCTGTTTTTCATGCCTTACTATAGCCTTACCTTCGTTTTTTGGTGTTTGAAATTTTTTCGCCCGTTTTTATACCTTACTATAGCCTTACCTCCGATTTTCACTGTTTGAAATTTTTTCACATTTTTTTTAAGCCTTACCTCCTTTTTTCGGGGTTTTAAAATTTTTCACCTGTTTTTATGCCTTACTATAGCCTTACATCCGTTTTTTGGTGTTTCAATTTTTTTCGCCTGTTTTTATGCCTTGCTATAGCCTTACTGTCATTTTGAGGCATTTGAAAATTTTTCGCTGTTTTTCATGCCTTACTCTAGCCTTTCCTCCGTTTTTTGGTGTTTGAAGATTTTTTGCCCGTTTTTATGCCTTGCTATAGCCTTACATCCGTTTTTCGGTGTTTCAATTTTTTTCGCCTGTTTTTTTGCCTTACTATAGCCTTACCTCCGATTTTCACTGTTTGAAATTTTTTCACATTTTTTTTAAGCCTTACCTCCTTTTTTCGGGGTTTTAAAATTTTTCACCTGTTTTTATGCCTTACTATAGCCTTTCCTCTGTTTTTTGGTGTTTCAATTTTTTTCGCCTGTTTTCATGCCTTACTATAGCCTTACCTTCGTTTTTTGGTGTTTGAAATTTTTTTACATTTTTTTTATGCCTTACCTCCTTTTTTCGGGGTTTAAAAATTTTCACGCCTTACTATAGCCTTACCTCTGTTTCGAGGCATTAAAAACATTTTCGCTCATTTTTATGCAATACTATAGCCTTACCTCCGTTTTTCGGTATTTGAAGATTTTTTGCCGTTTTTTATGATTTACTATAGCCTTATCTCTGTTTTTCGGTGTTTGAAATTTTTTCGCCCGTTTTTATGCCTTGGCATAGCCTTACCTCCGTTTTTTGGTATTTGAAGATTTTTTGCCCGTTTTTTATGCCTTACTATAGCCTTACCTTCATTTTGAGGCATTTGAAAAATTTTTCGCCTATTTTCATGCCTTACTATAGTCTTACCTTCGTTTTTTGGTGTTTGAAATTTTTTCGCCCGTTTTTATGCCTAACTATAGCTTTACCTCCGTTTTTCACTGTTTGAAATTTTTTCTATGCCTTACCTCCGTTTTTCGGGGTTTAAGATTTTTCACCCGTTTTTATGCCTTACCTCTGTTTTTCGGTGTTTGAAATTTTTTCGCCCATTTGTATGCCTTGCCATAGTCTCACCTCCATTTTTCAGTGTTTGAAGATTTTTTGCCCTTTTTTATGCCTTACTATAGCCTTCCCTCCGTTTTTGGCTGTTTGAAATTTTCTCGCCTGTTTTTATGCCTTGCTATAGTCTTACTTTCATTTTGAGGCATTTGAAGATTTTTCGCTCGTTTTCATGCCTTACTATAGCCTTACTTCCGTTTGGAGCCGTTTGAAAATTTTTTACAATTTTTTCTGCCTTACTATAGCCTTACCTCCATTTGGAGGCTTTTAAAATCTTCTCACAATTTATTTTGCCTTAGCTTATTTCTGTCTGCTATTGGGAGGAATCGAACCCATGTTTGTGTGGGGACAGCGACATCCATGACACCGGTTTACACAGACTTATCCACTACACCATCAGTACTCCACTTACTGAAACCTGCTCGTGGCGTATTTAACTTTTAACTTTAGGTTATTTGAATTGAAAAATTATATTCATTTAAAGCACTGACAGGTGACATTTCTATTGAGGGAATGAGATTTGAACCCCTGCACCACTGTGCCAGAGTCACAGAGATGACACACCACACTAAAGCTCCTCTTGCTGCTTACACTTCTCACTGCGTATTTGACTTTTGTTTTTAGGGTCATTGAGTTGAAAAATTTTACCAACACAAAGTATTCACACGTGCTGTTTTTAGAGGAGAAATGGGATTTGAACCAATGCTGTGCCAGAGATAGTTACACTAAACCTCTTTGTACTGCTGACTTCTCGTATCATATTTGACTTTTAATTTAATTTTAATCCAAAAGCTTGTTGCGGTGTGAGCCATCAGGAACACAATACTTTCCTGATAAAAGAAGGAAAAGTGTAGCAACTGCTTTACCACTACACTACATGTACACTATAGGTTTATATCACTCATAGGGTATTTGACTTTAACATTTGTGGATATTAGCTAAAACTTCATGTGTTCCAACAGAGAGTATTGAACCCATACACTGTTGGTTAGAGAAGCCGTTCTGACAGGGTAAGCTAAACTCTGCTTCATACTGTTATGATAATGATTTGTGGTGTTTATGATTCAAAAACAGTTTTGAAAAAAGGACCTGACATGGCAAACGGACTCATTTTTATTTTTGCCTCACGTCAGTGTTACCTCTGATTTTTTGGTGTTTGTCTGATTTTCATCATTTTGTAATCTGTAATACAGTCTCAAACCCATTTTAGTGTGATTGTCATATTTGCACTGGTTTTTCCGTTCCTTATCTCAGAAAAAGAATTCTAAAAGTTTTCAAATTTTTTTACTTTTTTCTCATTTTTCATGCCTTGCTGCATTTTCATCAGATTGACACTAGTTTTGAGGGTCTTGTGGTAGCCGTATTAAAAAATAAATAAATAAAATGTTGCCCGTACCTCCATTTTTAGGTGTTTGACATTTTTTGCCCTAGTTTGTGCAGAGATAAGGCTATGGTAAGGCAAAAAATAGGGCTTAAAAAGTGACAAACCTGCTTGTCATTGGCTGATCCAGTAAAATCTCAGGAGAGAAGCAGGGTTGGACTTGGGCAGATCTTGGATGGGAGACCACTGAGTTATCCTGATGTCACAAGTTTATAGTAAGGCATAAAAATGGAAACACTTTTGATTTTTTTTTGAGACAAGGCTATTAAAGACCCGACTTGTTCAAATATGATGAGAACAATCAAACTGCGGTGAAAATGCAGTAAGGCATAAAAAATTAGAAAAATTTGAAAAACACAAAAAATGGAGGTTAGGTTATAGTAAGGCATAAAACGGTAACATTTTTAAATGATAAAGCAATCAAAATCCCCTACAAACTAGTGCAAATGATGATGATCAAACTTAAACTGGGTTGAAAATGCAGTAAAACAGTGTCAAACACCTAAAAACGGAGGCAAGGCATAAAATTGAAAGAATTTTGATTCTGAGATAAAACTATCATAAGACATAAAAATGAAAAACATTTGGATGTTATTTTGATAAGGCGATCATAGGACCTTAAAACTGCTTCAAATATGATGAGAACACTTAACCAGTGGGAAAAATGCAGTAAGGCATGAAAAATGAGAAAAATGTGAAAAACACCCACATTTCTGAGGTAAGGTTATACAGTATATACAGTAAAATATAAAAATGGAAAAACATTATTATTTTTTTTCAGTCATGGCCAGACAATCGCACTACATGATATTATACATACATACTAAGTTACCACATATTTGGTGTCTTTTTATGCATTTAAATTTATTTTTTTTTTAACCCAAAGAAATGCTATTGAACTGAGTATTTAGGTGACGTCAATGACCCACAGATCAAAACCATTAAATTAACACTGCATGGCAGGATTTTTTAAAAGTTGAGAAGACTTTTCTCCACACAATCTTTTTTACAGTGCATAATGTGTTGGAGAGAATGCAGTTTGTAAAAATGGGTGCGCATGCATCAAAATGTTTGGACATTTCCTGTGGAGTGCCCCAAGGTTCAATTTTGAGTGCAAAATAATTTACCTTGTATATAAATGACATGTTTAAGAATTCTCAGCTGTTAAAAATGATTCTATTTGCAGATGACACTAATATGTTTTATTCAAATGAAAATTATTGTAAACTAATTAGTACTGTCAACAATGAATTAAGGAAAGTGAAAAAAATGGATGGACAAACAAACATCCTTAAATCTGAACAAGACTAAAGCTGTTTTATTTTTTATTTTTTTTTGGAAATTTCAAAAAAAAAAAAACTGAAAAACAATTAACTGTAAAACCCAAAAATAGAAAAAAGAGCAAAAACCTCTCTAATGTTGTTAATGGAGGCCTCTGAGGCAGAAATTGAAGTTACCTAATTTTTTTTACGTTTTAGTACGTTTTTACAGAAATGTTGCAATTGATGACGCTGAACTATAACAACAGCTGTGATTTTTGTGACTAAAAAATAAATAAAATAATAAAATATATGTATAGACTATAAAGGTAAATGGTGTAAAATGTGGGAGGTGTTCTTAGTATAAGAATGATATGAATATATATTAAAAAAAAAAAAAAAAATGTACGTATAAGAGCTTGACAATAGATTGTGATCTACTAAAGTACTTACCATTGTTAGTAACATCTTTTTGTATATTTATGTGTATACATATGTATGTTTCTTGCATGTAAACTGTTATGTTAATTGTTTTGTGAAAGAAAGCAACCACTGAAATGAATTATGACAATTACAGGAGTGGGAACTTATAACTTTACTTCCTCCCACTCCTTTTTGAGTTCATGTATATATGAAAGTATGTTAGTTTGAAAAGAGTCATGTGTATATGTAATGTACAATGAACTCAGAATAATCAATCAATCAATCAATCAATCAATCAATCAATCAATCAATCAATCAATCAATCAATCAATCAATCACTCTTTTTTACAGTGCACTATGTGTTGCACTAACATTATGAACAGAGAATGACAGTGTGTTAATACACAGCCATGAAGCTTTTTGTTCTCTAATGAAATCTGAACCTCTCTGCAGCACACACACACACACACACACACACACACACACACACACACGCACACACACGCACACACACACACACACACACACACACACACACACACACACACACACACACACACACACACACACACACACACACACACACACACACACACACACAGGAGGCGCTACAGTCTGCATGTGACTTACTGTCTGTTACTGAAGCCAATGAGAGTCTGTAAAACACAGGGAACGACAGCAGCGACCGGTAAGAAGCCTTTATGAACACATTTATTTAGTGTTGAAACGGTCTTTTATTCATGTTTCACCATTAGTAGAGAGAGTTTAAAGAAAGTCTATCATTCTTCTTCCAACTTGTTTCTCCTTCCATGCAACAAAATCACAATTTTACATTCAAAGCTGCGCCTTTACTGTATTTGTTCAGGCTGTTTAATAGTGTGTTTAATTCTTGTTCCTGAACCCTCACGCTATTATTATTATTATTATTTTTTTTTTGCATGTCTCTGACGCGCACGAGGACGCGCACACTCCCACCATTCATTTGAATGACAGGAATAGTACAGATATAGAACACATATAAGACAGTTATTTTTGTGTCTCAAAGCTACGGAAGTGGATTAGGGACAATTTTGATGGAGAAAATAATTTTGGTCAAATCAAGAATAAATGATCATAATAATGCATTGGATTTTATATTGTGTTTTATCATAGACACTCAAAGCGCTTTACAGATTGAAGGCATTATTCTTTCACTCCACACTTAGTGGTGGTAAGCTACTATTGTAGCCACAGCTGCCCTGGGGCAGACTGACAGAGGCACCATCGGCTCCTCCCACCACTAGGCAATGTGGGTGAAGTGCCTTGCCCAAGGACACAATGACAGATACCACTGAGGTGACTGTCCCCCACTGTGGCTCCTGGAATTCTCAGTGTTCACCATCCAACACGAACCAGGCCCAGACCTGCTTAGCTTCAGAGATCTACAGAGATCAGCCAATGACAGACTGGAATGACCACAAAGGCAAAACGTCAAGATTAAAGTTGAAATTTACTCCCACGACCCTGAAAACAGGAACAAGCAGGCAATAAAATGGACTGATGGAAGTTGAAATATAATGTTGAGATTAAAGCCGAAAAGATGAGATTAAAGTTAAAATTTCAAAAATAAACTTATTATTGTGATAAAAGTAGAAGGTTTGCTAATAAAGTCAAATCTACGGTAGCTGGCTAGGGCCAATTCATGGTGAACTTTTATCACAATATTGTGTTTTGAGTTTGTTTTTGAAATTTCAACTTAAACGTTGTTTTTTGACTTTAATTTCAATATTATATTTCATATTTATTCTCCACATTTTCACTTTATTTTTGATTTGCCCAAAATATTTTTCGCCATTAAAAATTGGCCCTAATTGGCTTCCATACAGACTTTATTCTCGAAATTTTGACTTTAATCTCAAATTTTAACTACATTATCAGCATTTTGACTTTAATCCTGACATTATATTTTAACTTCATTCTCAAAATTTCAGCTTTAATCTCGACATTTCAACTTTATTTTCAAAATTTTGACTTTAATGTTTTTTTTGACTTCAACCTCATCTTTCCAACTTCAATCTCTACATTGTATTTCAACTTTATTCTTAACATTTCAACTTTAATCTCGACATTTTGACTTCATCTTGACTCCATCCAGATTGACCCTAATCTGCTTCTGTACAAAGCTCTACAAAGAGCTGGGGCTACGTCAGTTCTGTGAATGGTAGTTGTGTTGCGTAATTACACATTTCACAGAGTTGTCTCCTCTCAGAGACTAAACACAAATGAAATGTGTTGATTCCAGGCTATGTCATGCTCCTACATGTAGATGCACATTTGGTTTTAGTCTTTAAGTTTGAATCTTTTATTTCATGTGAAACGTCTACAAAAGCTTGAATAACGTTGAGTGAAGCTTTCTGTGCTGCAGGATGAAGCTGAGGTCAATCCTCTTTAGTGAACATCATTAATTAAAGGTGTGTCTGTGTAGAAACTCATGCTTTTCATTGCAACGTGAATAGATTTGGTTTCACGTCAGAAAAGCTGAGTTTCTCTTCTTTTTCTTTCTTTTTTTACAGTAATCTTTACAGGAAGAAAAGACCAAAGTCATTATTTGTTCACATGAGTTTTTTCCTTATGACTAAAATCTTTATCTGATGAATGTGGTGATGACAGACAGCTGAGAGACCAGTAGTCTGTGTCCCAGTGAACCTTTTACTCTGTTATCATGAACTACAGACAGACAAAGCTCTTCTACACATTCATCCCACAACATCTTTTTAGATTCCCAATAAAGTTGAAGTTATAAATAACTTGGCTGCAGCTTGTGCTGAAAACCATTCATTTTATCTTGATTTTCCCATTCATTGGAAGTTAGGAATAAAAAATGTGTATGTTTATAGTAACTGACGAAGGTGTAAAGAGGACTGATAAATGCCAGTCAAGTAGAAGTACTGCTTGCTTGAAACTGTACTCAAGTACAAGTAAAAAGTAGCTCAATTAAATAGTACTGAAAAAAAAAGTTACTAGTTACTTTCAGCCCCCATGTTTATTTGGAAAAAGAGACAATCTATTTATTTTCCACAAAGGTTTCTGTAAAAAATAAAAAAGTTTGTCAAAATGTACAATTATTTTTCGAATAGAATTTAGAAAAGAGAATTTTCACATTTTGCCTTTTTTTTTTTTTACTTACATCTGATTATAGGTGTTTGTCTGATTTTCATCATTTTATATATATTTTTTAATAAAGGCTATCATATTTGAACCCAATTCGTTCAAATATGATGAGCACACACTGCGGTGAAAATGCAATAAGGCATGAAAAATGAGAAAAATTTGAAAAACACAAATTTCTGAGGTAAGACATAAAATAGGGCAAACACCCAAAATCCATGAAATGGAAACGTTTTAGATTTTTTTTTTACTGAGATAAAACAATCAAAATACCCTAAAAACTAGTGCAAATATGATGATCAAACTTAAACTGGGTTGAAAATGCAGTGAAACATGAAAAATAACAAAAATATGGGAAAATATCCACATTTCGGAGCTAAGGTTAAAGTCAGGCATAAAAAGAGAAAACAGTGTCAAACACTTAAAAACAGAGGCAAGGCATAAAATTTTGATTCTGAGATAAAACTATCATAAGACATAAAAATGAAAAACATTTGGATATTCTTTTGATAAGGCGATCTTAAGACCTTAAAACTGCTTCAAATATGATGAGAACACTTAACCAGTGGGAAAAATGCAGTAAGGCATGAAAAATGTGAAAAACACCCACATTTCTGAGGTAAGGTTAGTATGTAGTGAGGTACGAAAATGGAAAAAATTTGGCCAGACAGTCGCACCACATGATATTTTGACACTTTGAATAACAGAATAAATTACATAAGTATTTTAGTAAGTAACATGTATTTAAAAGTAATCTAAATAAAAAAAATCAAAGTACATACTAAGCATATATGCCAAGTCACTACTACTACTAGTACTACTAGTGGTATACTAGTGGTCTACCACTCAAGTAGAAGTATACTGTTACTTGCTTGAAATTGTTTGAAATTGTACTCAAGTACAAGTAAAGGTATATGTCATCCATAAAATACTCAAGTAGCTCTATTAAATAGTACTCAAAGTAAAAGTTATTAGTTACTTTCAACCCCCACATTTATTTTTGGTAATAAATCTTGGCACGGTTATCTTGCATACAGTAAACATCTCATGTAGAAACTTAAAAAAAAGAGAGAGACAATCTATTCATTTTCCACAAATGTATCTGTATGAAATAAAAGGTTTGTCAAAATGTAAATTTTTTTAAATAAAATAATACCGATGAATTCAATTCAAAATAAAAAAGTTAAAATTCTCTTTGGCACCGCGCCAAAATCCTGTTTTGGCGCGGTGCATTACGTTTAATCTGATTGGTCGGCTATGATGTGATGCATTTAATCGTTGTCTGGTCATTTAGTTTCACATTGTCTGTTAATCATTTTAAAACAAAATAATAATAATTTACTCAGTAACGGTTGGGTGTGGAAATGTGACAAATTACTTTACTTTTTTTTTTCAGAATCAGAATCAGAATGGTTTTTATTCGCCAAGTACAGATTAAAAAAAGTACAAGGTATTTAAGTTGGTAATTGGTGCGAAAAACAGAAAAAGAACAAACTCTTGCACTTTTAAAAAGTACTTAAGTACAAGTAAAATTACTGATTTAGAAATACACTCAAAAATGTACAAGTACCCATGAAGGCAACTCAATTACAGTAACATGAGTATTTGTAATCCATTACTTTTAACTCTGTATTTTATAATGTGTAAAATGTGACATTGGTACAAAAACTGTGAAAAGAAGAGCGAGGAGAAGGCACAGACTGCAGAAAAACATGATGCAGTATTATCAGCAGGTCTGCTGCATGGAAACACCTGGTGTTGGACTATGTGTGAATGAGTCTGGGGTGGTGTGGACACGGGTGTAAATGGCGTGTAAGCAGTGTGGTGGGTGTGCTACGGGGGCAGAAGTGGGGGGGTCAGAGACTTCTTCCTTCACAACATTCAACAATGGAGCAGCAACAAGTTGGTGGTTTTTAAAGCTCCGGTTTGGGCCGTCGCCGGATCTCCTGACTACCCACAATGTTGTGTGTTCTACGTCATCTTCAACACTTCCTGTGTTCGATGAGAACATTCAGAGCAAAAGGATCCTAGAGCAATTTAAACCGCTCTAGTATGGCTGTCCGATTTGAGCTAAAAACAAAATCCAGATTTTTTTACTTTGAAATTTTGATTTCAGATTTAGATTTTTTTTTTTATTATTGTTAGAGTGCCATAACTTTTGATTAAAACATGTTTATTACCTGTCCATGAGAAATGTCACCAGATCCTGGTCCGATCGGAATCCTTTTAAAAGCAGCAAGCCCCTCCCCCTTTGAAAAGCATAAATTCTGTTGCGGTCACGAAGACGTTTATCCACAAGCTTTGTTTTTCTTTTTTAATAGAAGCTTCATACGTTGACAATCGTGTAATGTGTAACTGGAGTGTCCTCCATGGCGCTACGCTGCTCAGTGATACCTGTTTGATGTTGTGACGGTACACGTGCATTCACTTTGATTGACAGTTGACAGTCGAAGCCTATTGGCTGGGTGAAGTCTGCGCTTTCTTCCATTTGTACAGGGGTCTATGGGACGAAGGAGGGACTTATATACATTCATGTATATGAATAACCACCGGCAGTAGACCATAGTAAAAGACTAGTTAGAGATTTTTTCTCATTTCAAAAGAATGATACATAAACATAGATTTCTCAGAAACTCTGGATATTATCTTTGAAGAACCTAAAAAAAAATCAACATTTAAAAAGAAGAGGTTGTTGTTGGGGTCTATCACTTTAAATGTGTTTGAAACCTGTTCTTTCAACAATCTGTATAGGGACCATGTCCTTAGCAATGTGGGATAGATTTGCCAATTTTCACTTATTGGATTAATTGTGCAGCTTTTACGCTCTTGGATTCGTCGGTGTTGAAAACTGAACTGAAGCCAAACTAGAGCCATGATGGCCTGAGTTCACCTCCATTAAAGCTGTTCAGTTGTATCATGTCGTACCCAACACTGCCATTGGCTTTTTGTCCCTTTGCTGCCAAAGTGCACGCATGTTAAATCTTGGGGGGGGGGTCCATGTTTCAGAAACCCAACATTGTGCCAACAGCAGTTGTTGTGTCTTTCTGAAATAGCAGAAGTGTGTCTCAGGGGTCGATAATATAGATGGCAACTGTAATTCCAGCTGCTACCGCGGCAACCATCCCTGCTCTAACGATAGCTTTGGCTGATTGAGCGCAGCATTTCTTCTCATGCACTTTGAGATGTGTATCAAGTTGCTGCACCATTGTTGATCAGAGAGACTTTTGCCTGACATGAAAGAAGCAGCTGAGGAGGATTACGCAGCTGTTGCTCTTCTTCTCTCCAGGGGGCGGAATAATCATGTGTGTGTGTGTGTGTGTGTGTGTGTGACTTTGTAAACACTTCTGATCTGATATCAGTGCAAGAGCACGTGTCTCTGTTTTTTCTTTTTATTAATATAATATGTGACGTTGAGGTATTAATATTTCACTCAAAATAAATAAATAAATAAAGAATTCCATTGCATCTAACTCATGACACCGGAGAAATAAGAAGAAACAAACCTTACATAAACACAGACTTAGTTTCATAAATAAACGAGTGTCCGTGATTTGTTGGTAATATTTTTATCGGTATTTATTTATTTGTTTGTCTGTTAACAGGATTACGTCAAAAGTACTCAACAGATTTTTGACAACAATTTAACCAAAGATAGATTTTATGCCATGGAAGATTCCATAAAATATTGGAGAGGATGTTGATCAATAAACTGATTCTGGATCAGTTTTAAAAATTCAAAAATCCCTTTCTCTCATCACTGGTGAAATTTAAAAAAATAATATCACAGTTTGTAAATGGCTGATCTTTATGAATTTTGACCCATTAATATTGGGTTGGTTCCTCAATTATTCCACTGAGTTTTAACCAGATCAGATCTGGATTACGCATTTCATGGTGATTTTTTGACGAAATAGGGGCACCCATACATTGTGACCTACTGTATTGTTATTAATGGAGATAGAAATGAGTTCTTTAAAGTGTGAATGATTATGGTCACATGATCAGGATTATTGATCCAGTTAACTGACAATATCTGGTAAAGTAGAGATTAGCACTTGGCGGTGTGTTCTTGTTTTTGTTTTTTTAAATGATGGGTTACCTTTTAGTTTAGGATTTTCCCCCTATTTAAAAAAATAAATGAATAAAAAAATAAATTCAAACCAAAGTCAAACTGTAAGTTACTCCCTTACAGCTAGGGCTGTCCACTGAATCTGACAATACGATATACTTCCCGATTTTTATGTCACGATACGATATATCCCGGTATATTTCCGATACGATATATCCCGGTATATTTCCGATACTAAACAATACGATACACATCACAATATATTGCAATAACTAAAACATTTCACATTCACAAGTACAAAATGGGATGAAATAAAAAAAAAAAACACACATTTTTTTTAACAAGGAGAACAAGTAAATGGTAACGAACTGTAATTCAAGTACAAATATCAAAAACAAGTGGAACGTTTATCAAACTGTCAAATTACATTTTTCAAAAAAGTTTAACTTTTACTTCTACAACTGATTCAGATTCTGTTAAATTCTTCAATTCTTTTTTTTTTTTTTTAAAGTAACCACATGAAAAATAAATCAACTTCCAGCTAAAATGCATAAAGGAGTGAGGTAGTTTAACAAGATCTGATGATGCGTTCACTGACACCTAGTGACTGGGCGTTTACGTGTTATGCATATGTTAGCGCAATTAAAAAAACAAAATTTTGTTAAAAAACATGATTAAAAAAATCAATTTGCACATTTTTCAGATCGATACGACAATCGTACGGTGAAATATTGCGATATATTGCAGAATTATACCATTAATTACAACAACGTCGCATCAGTTTGGATAATAATGCAAATTTATATTGAACTTTTATCAAAGTTTTAAAGGCTTCTGTTGTTTTTTCTCTAGTGTTCATTGGTTTTTGCCTTGTTTTGTATTTCATCTACAGTCCATGGTTGTGTTTGCTGGTTCTAAAATAGTTGAGAGTTGCTCAAAGGCCAAACTTTCCCACAGCCTACGTATCTGAGACCAACAATTAGTCTGTGGACCACACATTGTGAAGCACAGACAGTTGCTGCTGGTTATCAGTCTTAGTGTGACTATGCAAACACAGCATCCAGGCCTGTTCCGCTCATTCATCACTGATTAGAGGTTTAATGTGTGTTAATGCAGCTGTTTTCAATCTGTGTATGAGTCACAGTCAGTGTTGGGCAAGTTTATACATTTTATATTACTCGTTACAGACATAAAAACATATTTGTATTACAACATTACCATGAATTCATAAACACTACTTTAAGTTACATAATCTCACATTTATGTTATGTAAAGCCAGTTTAAAAAAAACTACTCTTGTTACATTGATAAATGTGCAACATCTGCAAAACAATGTCTAAACATAAGCTAACGTTACAAAAACATCATCTAGGAAAACAACATTCAATCAGTCATAAAGCAAATGACTGGAAATGTAAAATGTAACTGTAAATACATTTTTTATGTAATTAACATAACATATCAAATATGCCCTAGAGCTATAAATCAAATACAAGTTTGTATAACTTAAACAAAAACCTTATGTCTAAATAATAGAATAATAATAGAATAACTTAATGAGTGAATGTAAATTATATCACAATGCAGAGTTTCTTCTTCTACGCCACAGAAAAGGGTAGAAATTACGGTGGTGTCGTCAACACTTTTTCGACTTTTTTCGTCTTCATTGTAATATAAGTGGAATTCATTAAAGTCTCCATGTACGTTGCGTTACTGAGATTATAACGAGTATAATATTGCTGATTTTTGTTTCAGTGTTGCGTTATTTTACCGCATTACAGAAAAAAAAGGAATATATGACAGTAACTCCTTACTTTTGTAATGTGTTTCTCCCAACGTTGGACACAGATGTGTTTATTGATTTTTCTTACAGTTGTCCAACATTTTCTGCTTGTAAAAGTAAATAAACCACTGTTTGTAGACGTTAAGCCATGAAACGACGTACGTTGCTACTTCTGAATTGTGCTGTGTCAGCTAAACCAAGCGTCTGCTGAGGCCAGACTCACAGGAAATGATCCCCTCAAAGCCAAAAACAACACACTGCCAGAAACCAAGCACAAGGAGGAGCCGAGGGGGGGTACACACACACACACACACAAACTGGATCTATTTCATGGCTGTTTAGAATGGTAGCACAAGCATAAACACTAAGACCACCATGGACCAGTGTCCTCCAGAATAAAATTCCTCCTGTGAAGAAAGATCAATTCCTTGTTGATCCCTGGAGTTTTTCTGCTCTTTGGCTCACGTGTCATGGATGATATACTGTGGACCTTGGAAGGAACTCAATGCTCCGACTATAGAGCAGGACGTTTACTCTGGAGAAGCTTCTTTTATTTCAACGTTAAGACTAAATACTCACATCTGTGTTTGAAGAACATGAAGTGCAACAAGAACTCTTTAGTGCAGATTATTTCCACTGAAGCTAAAGTCAACAGTAGAAAGAATTATGATCATAAAGCGATTGTTAATACAGTAAATGTGCTGCAGCTTAGTTTAATGGAAACTAAAGTTTAGATTATTTTTGCATTAACCCTGTAAAGCCTGGACATTCAAATTCTTTGAATGGAGTCTTTATTTTTTTTATTTTTTTTGACAATTAAAAATATTTTCAACCAGCATATTTTAACCCATTAAACTTAGAAACAAAAAAAAAGAATTATTTTTTTCACACTGAGAAAGCAATGGTTGAAGAGGAATCTTTCAGTTTCAACTAAGGGTGTAAAAAAACGATTTCTGCGATATATCGCGATATTTCACCGCACGACTCTCGTATTTAATTATTAATCAATAATAGTAATGGCTTGGATTTATTGAGGCTTTTTTTGAGGAGACTCAAAGCACGTACAGAAATCATTCTTCATTCACACCAGTCACTTACATCAGTCATACTGGTGGTGGTAAGCTACATTGTAGCCACAGCTGCCCTGGGGCAGACTGACAGAAGCGTGGCTTACACTGACCACCACCAACATTCATGCATGTACTTTTAAAGGTGCAACGTGTAATTATTTAAAGGCAGTGGCTATCGTATCAATACACCGACATTCTATCCAGCACCCCTCATTGGCCAGTTTTAACCCTAACCCTAAAACGATACGTACGTGTACTTTCGTAAACGTACCAATAGCACCAGGGGTTGTCCGTACGGCAACTGTATGAATAGACACTTTCTTATTTATATTTCAATGTGTATCGTATTGTTTAGTATCGGGATATATCGTATCGTGACATGCAAATTGTGAATCGTATCGTCAGATTTATGGCAATGCCCACTCCTAGTGTCAACGGTTTATTGTATGAATGTTTTTTTTTTTTGCATTAAATCAAGGTTTTTACACTTTTTTTAATAATATGTTTCAAGACCCTCAATACAGACAAATATCTCGTCTTATTTTATGCAACATCTATGAAAGATATTAGGGGAAAAAACAATAAGTAGGTTTTAAAAAGTGTATTTTGTGTCAATGGATTGATCCATTTTGATTGATTAGGACAGTGGAGGTACTACTGAAGCCTACATTCACCCAACCTATTGTCATTGGAAACATAAAATATGATTTCTCTTTAGCTTTGTTTAAAACACTTTTAAATGAAATAATAATACAAAAATAATGTTATTGTAGTTTATATTTTAATAAACTAGTTTATCATAGAGATTTAACCCCTGAGACTGACCACATGAGGTACGATCGAACCCAGGTTCAAAATCACTGGATGTAAATACCTAAGTTTGATTTTTCAAGGTTTTATTGAGTGTTTTGTGATTTCAACAACAGTTAAAGTGACTTTAGTGTTTGTCTGAGTCTCTATTAATACGGGCTGAAGTCTCTAAAGATAAACGCTCACACAGTCAGATGATAGGCAGGAGACGGCCCTGTATGCAAATGATGTCAGACCAAATAAGACCAAATAAGACGGCTTGTGTTTGGGCTCCATCCACCACAGATTACCCTCTTCCATTCTCACAGCTGCTCTGGCTCCTCACTGTCGCCTTTTCTAGTGTCTCAGATGGAGCTTTGCCCCCAGGGATTTTTCACTGCTGAGTTTTATTGAAATATTCTTTTTTTTTTTTAAATCATGGATGGTTTAAATGATGGATTCTACTCCATGTAGCCAGTATGATTAAATATGATCAGATTGTATTGTTGTATTGATAAAGGAGAATTTACAGTAGTTGTGTTATTTAATCTTAAGGTGGGCTGTAAACGCAGTGATGACCAGATCTACTAAATCAGAATCCAGATCCAGAAGCCGCTCCCGGTCCAGGACCAGGTCTCGCTCCTCGTCCCGATCCAGGAGTCGCTCTAGGTCCAGGTCCAGGAAACACCGTTACAGGTTTGAACGGCACTTCTCACCCAGTTCATTCTTTGTGGCTGTTTTAACAATAACTGTAGTTGACAAAGGGGGTATTTGGATTCAGAAATAAGAAGAAAGGGTCAAAAAAGTTTGAGAACCACTGATATAGATAATACAAGTGAAATAATTTATGTGTATGAAGTTATATAAATAAATATACATATATAAAGGTTAAAATTTTCTTGTTTGCTTTCACTTTGTATGAGTCCATTTTAGCCAAACTGTGACGTTAGTTTAATAAAAGTACATATTTTAAGTAGCTCTTTATACCTTGAGGGGGAGAAGAATGCCTTAACTTTAGTATTTTGGTTTCAGAGGCTTTTATTTTGGAAGGTTTATAGAAATTAAAACTATCGTAAAGAAGGAAAACGTCTAATACGGAAAAGAGGAAAGATGAAGTGCAGCAGGTGCTTAACGCTCTCCTCTCACGCTATTGTTACAAACTAAGTCAATGGTTTCAAACCTTTTTCTTGTCGTGACCTCATTTTTATATCACCCTGTGACCCCAGAAGTGACTTTTTTTCTTCTAAAATGTTTTGTTGAACTGTGTAATAAGAATTATTGGACAAATTCACAAAATGTGCAGCTCAGATATTTTTTATACTGCATTTTATTTGAACTACATTTATATTTGAAAAAGTGAAAGTATAGAATACAGTTGTTTGAAAAATAATGATAATAATAATAATAATAATAATAATAATAATAATAATAATAATAGATTTTTAAGCCTCTTCCTGCACTGTATGTCTAATTCTGTGATATTATGTATTGTTTTTTTAATTGTACAAGATAGATAAATAAAAATGAATAAATTAATACAATTAAAAAAAAACCAAAAAAACTAGACATTTTGGGCAAACCCACATAAGGTCACAGCCCCAAGGTTGTTTTAAGTTATTTTTTTAAAGAATGCATATTTTTTCTCAAACTCTTCACGACTCTGGTTTTGTAAAAAAAAAAAAAAAAAAAACCTCAATGTTTGTTAATTTTTTAGTGTTTTACCAGCTGTGGATCTCTTGGTTTTACTCTGACAGACTTTAGTCTTGGCTTTACGCCTCGTTTCTTACATCCTAGTGTTATGTAGGGTTTTGTGTGTGTGTGTGTGTGTGTGTGTGTGTGTGTGTGTGTGTGTGTGTGTGTGTGTGTGTGTGTGTGTGTGTGTGTGTGTGTGTGTGTGTGTGTGTGTGTGGGGGGGGGGTTAACCCATGAATACTGACCATTGGTGATGTATAGAATGGTGCCTTTGGTAATTAATTAAAGCAGACTTTTATTCTGAAGGGCTTTCTGCTGGTTTCGTTATGACATAGCATTCAAATGATGGTTAGAATTCATATCCTGAAGGCGTTGCAGCTTTTTGACCAGAATTACCATAAAGATCAGACATGTAAATGATGTCATTGTTTACTCTTCCTGAGCCAGCGGCTTCGTGGTCATGCAAATTATATTTCAAATCATAGAGTCCATTGTATCGCCTGATGATGGCAGTGATCTCCTACCTTTGATAAGTTCATGATGAGTGTGTGACTGAGAAACCCAGCAGGGCTTTCCCTTCAGTGTGTGTAAACCTGCTGGGTCGACATATTTATCAGCTGTTAAAGTTGGCAGTAAACGCTTCTGTCCTCGCAGCAGTGTTCTCGTCACTATACGGTATCTTGTTCTTCAAGTTGTCACCTCGGTGATTAATTAAGTCAGTGGTTCCCAAACTTTCCCCTTCCGACATTTAACCTGTAGCCATGCACCCCTACTCCTGCACACAAAAAACATAATAATGTAATGTCATATACAATGTAGCCCTACAGTGAAATTTGTCTCAGAATTTTACCTATCCTGTTGAGGAATAATTTAGTGAGAAACAAATCTCTTCTTTTTGGGGGAGAAAAAGTGAAACCAATCAATTATTATATACACATTATTATTTAAATACAAATTATTCTACAAACGTGATTATAAATTATACGAACACGATAAATGTGCAGAAAAATGAAAATAATGATGTGATACAGTGAGTATAGTCCATGTGAATCCACTTTTTTTAATGCAATAGGACTGAATGTCATTTACAATTAGAACTTGTTCAAAACTATCGACCCAAATTTTACACCAGTCCCGTACCACCAGTACCACGTCCATCCTAATCCCTGCACACTTAAAAAACATCATAATGTAATGTCATGTGTAATGTAGCTCGACAGTGAAATTTGTCCCTGAATTGTACCACTCTTGTTGAAGAATAATATATAATAAAAAAACAAAAGAAGTAAGCACACAAGAAAACATCTTATTCAGATTTATCACTTGATTTATTTAATTCATTAACCTACTGGCATTTTCAGTGAGAAACTAATCTGAAAATTTACCAAACAATTGTTGATTAAACATACTGTATATCAGTAATAATACAACATATTCATCACCCTGATGCTGTGAAATACAACTTACTATAATTTAACTACAATGTTTGGCTGAATTTGAGAGTTTGAGTCTTAAATCGTTCTCCATGAAAACTCTTTTTCTATATTTAGTTTTCATGTTTGTCAAAGATGAAAATCTACTTTCACACAAGTACGTGGTGGCAATGGGCATTGAGCACGTTTAGCTAGCTAGCGCAGAGCAGTGATAGCTCTCGTCATGTTTGCACTTTTTGATGAGATTGTTTTTCTGTGAGAGAGTAACTTACAGAGGCTCCTGACTACTACTCTATTTATATACAGTATAGTTTCCAATGTTGTCACGCAGTTTCTAATTTCTATTCACGTACCCCCTGGGGGTACTCGTACCCTACTTTGGGAACGTTTTTCATTGAAGAGCCAAAAATTGAAGGTGGTGGAGGGCTGTGGGCCAAAGCTAAACATTCAATGTGCAGAGCATGAAATGATATATAAGGACATAACTGTGCAAAATAAACACTGAAATCCGTGTATCATTCATTTTTCATTATGTTTCAAAAACATGAAAAACGAAAAAAAAAAACACTCATTATTTGATATTTGTTTCCAAAACCAAAATGAAAAAACGCAAAACGCCTTGTTTTTCAAATTCAAGCTCTTTTGCTTCGGTACAGAAAACGAAAAACGGAAAACGAACACCTTTATTCGTTTTCTCCATCACGGAAGTGAAGCGTTACACATTCCGAGACATCTTTATCTCTGCAACACTTAGAGTCTCTAAATCCTCTGAAATGTCCGTGAGGAGGTTCTGTGTCCAACACCAGATAAAAAGAAAAGGACACGTTTCTGATGCACAGTCGGAAACAGCGACATTGTAATGCCTAACTGCCGTTAGCATAGCCGTTAGCGTCGGATGAGAGTACACCTCCGGGTCACGTACTTTGGCAAATCGGTAATGGCGAAATTGAATAAGGTGTTCGTTTTGCGTTTTTTGTTTTCTGTACCAAAGCAAAAGAGCTTGAATTTGAAAAACAAGGCGTTTTCCATTGTTTCATTTTTTGTTTTGGAAACAAATATCAAATAATGAGTGTTTTTTCTTGTTTTTCATGTTTTTGTTACATAATGAAAAATGAATGAACGAATGTTGCACGGATTCACTTAAAATATAGTTTAGAAATCGAAGAACACTTTTTGTGTTTATTGTGTTCCATGGCATAAAATTATAAAACATCTAAATATCTTCAAAGACATGTAAAATGGGAATTCCTCTATATCATCAAAACACTATATTTTCCACTGCCTTGAACCATCCTTTAAAACTCAATAAAAAAATGTAATTGCAGCTTAGCTTTAGATTTTTTTCTTCTTATAAATCACCGTACTGTATTACATTAATTGTTGAAATAGAGATTGCATAGAGTACTATATAGTGTAGAGTACTATAGAGAGCAGAACATTCTCCAAAAGGCTGACTTTGGCCCCCATATTAGACGACCCAGCTATAGGGTTTACATCTCTCTTAAAAGTCAGAACTATGACACTGAATCCTAGTTGAAGGAGCAGGAGAGTTAGACGTGAAACTATATCTCCTTAATCCAAAGCTCCAGTGGTTGCCAAGCAGAGAGTGAAACTTTTTTCTTCTTGTGGTCCATGTGACTCACTGCTCTCTGCTCTGACGCTGGATAGAGTTGATGCAGTGTCTGCAGCTCTCTCTGTGTGTGTGAGTGTGCACGACTGCTGGGAGCGCTGCCTCCTTTAATCACACCAATGAAAAGGCGAACTCGGTGAGTTATCTGCTGGCTTTCACTCGGCTTTTAATGCATTTCTTACTTTTATGCAAATCTATAATTCCATTAGTTGAGTTTTCTGCTGTTTACTGCTGATGCACAGACTTTGATTGGATTTCTGTTGCTCAGTTGTAGTTTTATTTTTTAGTAACGTGCACAAGAAGTTTGAAGTCTTCCTAAGCAGTAGTAATTCACACAGCGCAAAAGCTAGTGGTGAGTGATTTCTAAAGAGAGTGGTTGGTGTTTTGGAAAAAGCAGCAGTGCTGGGAATGACTCAGTGAAAGTACAGAGGAATAATTGTATCATGGGAATATTAGAGTCTGAACATTGTATTAAGGTTATGACCAGTGCTGCACAAGCTTTATTTAATGGGTTTAAAAGGAGAGCAGAGACACCTGGTGGACGAGACTGGTTAAGCACTGGTTTAGCACTGGTTTAGCACTGGTTTAGCACTGGTTTAGCGCTGGTACAGCATTGGTTTAGCACTAGTTTAGCACTAGTTTAGCACTACTACACTGTTTAAAAGCTCTGTGGATTTCAAAATAAACACACGTCATGTACTCAACACATGTTTTGCTCGTTCTGGTTGATCTATGTTTCCTAGATGCTAACTGTATGTGTGTATGTCATGTGTTGAAGCACTTATGTCATTTCCATATGTTCTGTTCTGCTTGTGAACCATTATGGCTCATGTCTCACGTTTTACTGAAGTGGCTAATGTACATGTGTCATTCAGTGCAGATGTAACTTCTGAGTAATTCTAATAATTCTGAATTTTTGCAGAGTATTTGTTTGTAATTTTGGATATGTCATTACACAGATTGTAAGTTACTTTTAGGGGTTTCTTCTGATATGATACCAGTAATGGTGGACACAGATTAATCCGACACAATATCAGCATGAATCATACATACTTTTATTAAGTACTACTTTGGAGCGTGGAATGTTCGAAAAGCTTCATCAAGTGATATTAGAGAACAAAAGTCAGCAACAGTAGGTTTGAGCAGGGGTTCTCAACTTCGGGGTCAGGACCCCATTTGGGGTTGCGAAACACTGGGAGGGGGTCGCCAGATGCCTTTAAGAAACTAAGAATAGCCCATTTTTGATTATCTTTACCCTTTTTCTGCAATTACACCAAACTTGCCATATTTTAACCTATTTTCATCACTTTTTCTTGCTACGTTGTTTTGACAATCAGACACACTTAATCTACCTAGCACAGTTTGATTAAAAATGTTGGACCACACTCTTACAAATTGACATTTTAGAAACTTGCTTCATATTTTCATTAATCATCTTTATTTTGCTACAGCTCTAGGTCTCGGTCACGATCAAGGTCTCGTTCTCCATCCTATAACCGGGAAAAGAAATACCAGAGGGGATACCAGACTAACCGGGAGTACCGGGGCTACCACCGGGGCTTCCGGAGGCCGTACAACTTTAGGGGCCGAGGACGAGGCTACTTTCCACGTGGACGCTACCAACGTGGCGGAGGTGGTGGAGGTGGTGGGGGATACAACCACAACTTTCGCCCAAACTGGAAAAACAACAAGCAGAACTTCCACAAACAGCAGCAGCAGCAACAACAACAACAACAACAACAACAGCAAAACTTTTCACAAGGTCGATCGCAGAATCGCTCAGGAAGCCCCAATCATGGTCACCCCCAACACTCAGACCGCTCCCCTTCTCCTTTATCCAGACTCTCACACCAGTCTTCCTCCTCGTCACACTCCTCCTCCTCCCCTAAATGTAGGCCTGCATCAATGCTCTCGAGCCAAAACACCAATGTTGTGAAGGCAAAGCAATTGGCCTCCCAGGAAGTCCAAGGGAGGGAAGATGGAGGAAATGAGGAGCCGGCAGCATGTTCGGAATCAGTAACCGGAGATGCCGGAGAAGGAGTCGAGAGTGGAAAAACATTAGGGAGCTGGCAGGCCGTGGTGGATGGCAGTGGCACTCCTAAGAAAAAAAGTCCTCTGGCAAGTTGTGCTCCTTCTAATGGAGAGAGCAAGTCAAAGGCTGCTCAGTCTGGCCTGAATAAAAGCACTAATGACACTGGCAATGGCGCCTCCATCTGGAAGAAAGCATGTAATACATCTCCAACTAAAACAACTCTCCCTAACGAAGGCCTAAATCCAATGCTCTCCAGTTTTGATTTCTTTTCCAGTGAGGACTTCCAGGATGGAGAGAAAAAAGCTATTTCCATCGCTTTTAGGAAGTAAGATTAAGATTGTTCTTGATCCCAGTATTGCTCTTGCAGTTCTAGATGGTTAAACATTCGTGATAACTGGTTTGATTTAACCCTCTTGTTATCCTCAAATATTACCAACACAACTTACCCTTGAGGTCAATCTGACCCCAGGGATATTTGCCTCCGGAAAATGATTTTCAAGTGTTGACCAAGTTTTTTGTGTCAGGCACTTTGTTTATTTGTTTAATACATGAATAACCTATTGATAATGTAACCTTGACCTCTAGCACCACCATCAGGACAAACTCTTAAATTAGTGCAATATGTCTTCAGCACATTGAAAAAAAATGATCTTGATCATTTTAAAAGTCATTAAATATGAAGCAAAAAACCCCAAAACAAAGTAAACTATTGTTTTTTGAATGATAAACATTAAATGGGGTCAAATTGACCCCAAGGATAATAGGAGGGTTAAAACTATTTGTATTTGAATTATCTTGTATGTTTTTACTATGATCTGTTCTTTCCTTGTACATTAAAATCCTATTATTTCTCTGTTCAACTTCTCTTCTTCTTCAACTTTCTAGATTTTTGGAAGATCAAAACAATAAAGCTAAATCGACTTTGGAAAATGGCAAAAAAATGGAAGCGAATGCTGCTGATAATGAGCAAGGGAGGCTAAATGGTAAACCCTCTTTGGGTATCTTTGACGCAGCATCAAGAAAATGCAAAGAGGACGGAGATGTTAGCATGTCTCTGTGTAGCTTGTTGAAAGCGTCTCCTTTTCTATCCGCCGATGGCGAGGAAGAGGATGGTGGCGTGATCTTCAAGTCTCATTTAAAGTCGCTTCATAAAGAGCGGCACAACGGCGATGAGACTTTGAAACTAAAGGAAAATGTCAGTCACTCGGCCCGGGAGCTCTTTGAGGAGCGCTTTGGGAAGTGGCCGAAAACGTCCTACTCAACGTTTGCCGACAGTGACACTGACCCAGAGGCAGGGGACAGATACCGCCTCACAAAGCAAGAAGCAGCCCTCACCAAGAGGGAGTTCACAGGAAGGTTTGACGATATGTCACCTGACATGATGTGCGAAGCCAAAAAAATGGCTAAGTCTCCCACAATTCAATGTCAGAGTTCGTCCTCTCTGCTGAGGAGGAACTCTGACCGAGAGTCGATAAGTGTCCGAGTCAACGACTCGTCTCCAATGTCCTCAAAGAAAAAAGTAGCAAAGGTCAATGTTAGGATGGATCTGTTTGGAGAAAGCCTCTTAAGGTGAGGAGCTCATCAATATATCTAACATTATTTAAATCTTTTTGTTCATGTTTGACTTTAATACAGGGGTGTCAAACTCATTTTAGTTCAGGGGCCAAATACGGACCAGTCGGAATTATAGGTGATGTGAAAAAAAGAAGAACTTTACCATCATTGTGCCCTAGTTTTCAATATCAGTCCAATTCACTTTAATTTTTTTGGATTTTGTCACCAATTTTTGTGTAATTTAGAGGAATTTTGTGCCATTGTTTGTGAGAAATTGCAAGATTTGTAGAAAAACAGAGTTATTTCCACAATTTGAAATTCCAAAATGACTATAATATAGTATAGTGGAGTTTCATTAAATTGCTGAATGCATCATCTAGAACTGGATTATTTGGTAATTTACACAATAATTCATGTTTTCTCTGACATTCTTACTTTCTCCTGCTGGCCGGATTTGGCCCCCGGGCCTTGAGTTTGACACATGTGCTTTGATAGAATCTTTAATTCACATATATCTTTTTGATCAGTTCTTCAGATATTTTAGCTGAAGAGCGACAGTTGTCTCAGGACCTCGTGCAAGCCTCGAAAAAGAATCAAGAGTTTCGCTCCATCTTTCAGCACGTCCAGTCGGCCCAGTTACAAAAGAATCCCTCTGAGCTGTTTGCTCAACACATTGTGGCTATTGTCCATCACATCAAAGGTGAGTCATTAATATCAATGCATTTCATGTGCTTTGTATTTGTGTAAAAAGCCTTTTCTTACAGTCTATGGAAGCTTGCTTCTCTGATACAGATTATTTCAAAACAAGTGCACTCAGGAAGCGCCAAACTCCACCAAGCGCCAAATCTCTTTACTCGAGACTGGCAGTTATCTGGATCAGAGATCCTGATCATGATACCAGGATCATTCACACTTTAAAGGCTTGGAACAAATGTCTATCCCCATTAATAACAATACAGTTGTTCCAAATGTATGGGCATCCCATTTTTTGATGATGAAACTCAGTGAGGTAATCGAGGAACCAACCCAACCAAATCTCCTCTTTGCTAAATATTGGCAGTTATCTGGATCACGGTACCATTATCATTCACACTTTGACATTTCTATCATATTAATAACCATACAGTAGGTCGAAATGTATATGAGCACCCCCATTTTTGCCAGAAAATTGCGATAAAATGCGCAATTCAGATTTGATCCAGATGAAACTCAGTGGGATAATTAAGGAACCAACCTGACATAGCGGAGTCAAATTTTGTCAAAATCAGTCAAGTATGAACCGAGATGTGAATTTTTATAATTTTACCAATAATGAAATATAGGAATTTTCAAACTGATCCAGAATCAGTATATTGATCTGGATCCCCTCCAAAATTTTATGGATTACTGTATATAGCTACGTTCCTGCCAATCCATAGCTGCTTTTAAAAACTGGTAATGGAAACATTGGAATTAAAAAAAAAAAAACACTCAAATATTGCAAAAATGTTTTTTCACTTTCATGAGGAGGTATTTCAGAGGTTTTGATATTGAAATGTGTCGCAAAAGTGAAATGGAAACACTTATTCTGCAAGTACACCTCAGAATGTGACGTACCAGGTCACATGACCACTTCTCTCTGAGAAAACATGGCGCGGTATGTGTAAACAGAAGAGGACACCCAGACGTTTCTTAGTATTATACTTATACTTACTAAACAACAAAGGAATATGGAGCGTTATAAGGTCCATCTTTCTGCAGTGAAGTCTCACGGGATGAGATTTCACAGGAGTTGCGATGCTCAAAACATCGCGAAAATCTGCATTGGAAACTCAGCTAGTGACTAGAAGCAATCTGTCCATAAAGGTTGTATTAATTTGCTGTAAAACTTGTTGTTTCAAACATGACATCACACCTTCACCTGTTAAATGGAGCCCTTTCTGTAATAAGTCATTATGGTTTGGTATATTTATAGTTAGTCTGATCGTTGCCAAGCCTAATCACAGGTTTGCTACTGAACCAATCCAAGTCCGTCTGATACTATTGAACTTTGCAGCTCAGCACTTTCCATCCTCTGGATTGACTCTAAACGAGCGCTTCACCTTGTACCAGAGACAAGCTGCTGAGAAGGAAATGATGAAGCCCAGAAAAAGCCCAGAAATTCACAGGTAGAGTCGCCCTATTGAGTGACCCTCTCACCTTCAGTGTGCTGTGGCTTCACCTCCTCTTTTAACAGCTTTCAGGTATTTCTCTCATCTTTCCTACCTGATAATCTTGGCTTGTTTTTTTTGTTTTTCATGCCTGGTGGAGGTCAGTTGGATGTTGGCATTTCCACTATAGTGTGTCCTAAAGCTGGTTGGATTTGTGGTGCACCTGCAGCTTGGCTTGTATATGTGTTCGTTTGTCCTTTTTCCTGCCTTAACTGTGTTTTGTTCTCACAGGCGAATCGATGTTTCTCCGAGTGCTTTTAGAAAGCACCCTCAGCTTTTTGAGGCCATGAAAAGCTCAGACGAAGCCACTCACAAGGTGACTGATCCTTTTGCTGTATGAAATGTGTTGGAAAAACAAACAACAAACGAGCCAGACGCCCGTAGACTGCACTCTCTCAAAGCTCCATGCTTTCATTGAAGAGATGCTCAAAGTCTAAGAAATGCAAAATAAGACGTTTTGAAGTTGTTGTTTGTTATACGGCCTCTCACGGTGAATTGATTGTATTGCGGGCACAAACCTGACCGAGGCTAATAATCCACTAGGATCAGAAATGGAAGCTTCTGAGCCAAAGCTGTTCAAAGGATGCAATGCCATTGCCCTTGTAAGTATTCTCTTAAAAAACGAAATAAGGCTTGGAACAGCCAACACTGCACACAAGTTTTCATTTACACAGCCTAACATTTTAGTCTTCAACAGGTTTGTATTTTTCATTATAAATTCTAAAAAACATAGACTATAAGCTACATACAGTCATTTTAGATTTTCTATGCTGGCCAAGCTGGTTGTTATGCTATGTTGTTTTCTCAAAATAAAAGTGTCACAAGTTTAAAAAAGCATGTTCAACCAAATCAAAAAATCAATGATAAAAATCCTCTTAATGTTTGCCCTTTACGCAGCCATTAGTGGAAGTCATTTGTTGCTAATGCTCAATTATTTTAAATGTGGGAATGAATCAGATTTCTTTTTTCATCTTTGTCATTTAATTAAGTGTAATGTTCATTTATTAACAACTAAGCACACTATAATGTAATATAGCCTAGCAAGTGTTAGCTAAATTATATAAATTTGTGTTAGCAACATTATCTTAGCTTGTGTTAGCTAAATTATCCAAGTTTGTGTTAACTAAATTATATAAACTTGTGTTAGCTAAATTATCCAAAGTCATGTTAGTTAAATTATATAAGTTTGTTAGCTAAATAATGTAGCATCAGTTAGCTAAATTATGTAAGCTTGTGTTAGCTAAATCATATAACTTTGTGTTAGCTGAATTATCGAAGCTTCGGTTAGCTATTCGATCTAAGCTCGTGTTAGCTAAATTAGATAAGCTTGTGTTAGTTAAGTTTGTGTTAGCTGAATGATCTGAACTTGTGTTATCTAAATCATATAACTTTGTGTTAGCTGAATTATGTAAGCTTTGATTAACTAAATTATCTAAGCTTGTGTTGGCTTAACTTATTAAATTAGCTAAGCTTTGGTTAGCTAAATTATATAAGCTTGTATTAGTTAAATTATCCAAGCTTGTGTTAGCTAAAGAATCTAGCGTCCAGTTAGCTAAATTATGTAAGCTTGTGTTAGCTAAATCATATAACTTTGTGTTAGCTGAATTATGTAAGCTTCGGTTAACTAAATTTTCGAAGCTTGTGTTAGCTTAACTTGTTAAATTAGCTAAGCTTTGGTTAGCTAAATTATATAAGCTTGTATTAGTTAAATTATCCAAGCTTGTGTTAGCTAAAGAATCTAGCGTCCAGTTAGCTAAATTATGTAAGCTTGTGTTAGCTAAATCATATAACTTTGTGTTAGCTGAATTATGTAAGCTTCGGTTAACTAAATTTTCTAAGCTTGTTTTAGCTTAACTTGTTAAATTAGCTATCTTAGTTTGTGTTAGCTAAATTAGCAAACATAATGTTTTACTTCCAGATAAAAGGCTTCAGACACAAAGACAGATATTTAACATTAACACATTTCGGATTGTTTAGGTTGTTTCTTCTAGATGCTACATACATAGCATGCTACTGGTTTACCAGTTCTGACACATCAGTCCTCTTTGTTTAAGAGGCTTTCTTGCTTTATAATAATGTGTAAAAAAAGACATTAGTCTGGCTGTACAGGATCATTCTAAAGCAGGGTTACTGAGTTTGTACACATCCTTATTTCACTGGACTTTAGTGGTTTTATGTGCACCAGATCTCCGTGTACCGGACTTTTCCACGTTTTAATTAGAATTCACACATTGATTAGCATGAACTTGCTAATCAAAAGTCTGTCCACCACGTTGTTTTGTGTTTTGATTTGCTCAGGTTGGGGGAGACAAAATAATGAAAGGCGATTCAACGGACCTTCGTTTGGATATTGAGCGTCGTAAAAAATATTCCACTCATGAAATGGGAGAATCCCCCAATTCTAGTGCAGAACAGTCAGTGGAGAGGTTCTCCAAATACCACAACAGGCCAACGTACGTATCGACGAGCACAGAGTGTTCTACTAATGTCTGGACGTAAAAGCATCCTTATTTCAATCTGATTTTGTAGAAAAGGTCCAAATAAGCGCTCTCGCTCCAATTCATCCTCATCCTCATCATCCTCCAAGTCCCAGAAAGATGAAGGCTCCCCCGAGGAGAAGAGTGAGGGTAAAAATGAAGGTTTTAACAAGTCCCAGCTTGTTCATCAAAGAGAGACACAAGGAACTTTTGAAAGAGGGCGGCCAAGTGGTGCTATAGTGAGTTTGATTAAGAACACAATCAAATGTTTTCACATTTTTGTGAACATACAGTATATAAATATGCTTTGGTGTTTGTTTGTTTTTTTTAATTCAAAGCAAGTAAGAATTCGTGGAAGGACCTGGAACAGAGGCGTTTTCCAGGGGAATATCTCACAAAATAACCCTGTCCCAACAAGTGAGGACTGGAACCCAGATTATACGCCAAAAAGCAAACAATACTACTTGGTACGTCTACAAAGATCTACACGGTAACAATGTATTCAGAGGTAGAACGAAGAAAAGCTATGTTTGTTCTTAAACACATTGCTGTGAAGTAGGGAATACAAATTACATATTTTCACAAGTTTCTAATAATTGACATGTCACAGCATGAAGGTATTTCTTTAGATATCTGCCTTTTATTCAGAGCTGTGGATTCACGTTACATGACGTGGACTCGAGTCACAAATCTGATGACTTTAGACTCGACTTGACAAAATCACAAAGGACTTGCAACTTGACTTAAAACTTGAAATCTATGGGACGCCGATTGTAAAGTTGGGAATGATAAAATAAACAGCAACTTTTTGCAGCATTTGCAATCAACCAATTTTTTTTTTGTTTTCTATGTTACTTTGGACCAGATTTACAGCAATATTTGTGAAATTTGTGATATTTTCTTTTCTTGTAAAAATATAATGTCATTGTTAAATATAAATGTTACATTTACTAAATGTTAAATCTAAATGTCACTGGTGAAACTAAATATTTAGTTAATGTGCAAATTTAATTTTCTCGTAAATATATAATGTCAATGTTAAATATAAATGATAAATATAAAATCTAAATCTAAATGTTAAATCTAAATCTAACTGTTAAATCTAAATCTAAATGTTAAATCTATATCTAGATGTTAAATCTAAATCTAAATGTTAAATCTAAATCTAAACGTTAAATCTAAATGTCACGGGTGAAGCTAAATATTTTGCAAATATGCAAATACAATGAAAACTCATTGACTCTGGGACTTTAGTGACATGATTTGAGACTTACTTAAGACTTGAGGAGTATATTCTAAAAATAGAAAAACTGTGCTACTTAGAATTAATATAGAACAAATGATATTTAACATAAAAAACGATTTCTTAAAAACTAAGACTAAATACTGTAGATATATTTACTTCAGAAGAGAATAAAAACTAAAGATGTCTCACTTGGACAAAAAGAGGACCGCCTCTCGTTGACTATTGAAATGTTGCATAATCTGTCTTCAAGCATAATCTTTGTAAATTTCTAACTTCATAGCATGATGACAGAGATGAGGAGTCAGAACGCAGCTTGACGGCGAACTGGGGAAGAGGACGAGGACGAGCTCGATTCATCATCCGCAAAGGCTCCGCCCCCCCAAACAGCTGCAACCCCAAATGGGCCAGTGATAAAGTGAACGGGGAGCAGAGCGACAGGAAGCAGGAGGACACGGAGAAGAAGGACCATAAATGAGCAGACATGGATGAAGCAGATACCTGATCTGGGACGCTATCATCACATATTGTTACAGTGACATGAAGACAATTAAATACGACGTCTGAAGTCAGTGCTAACAAACGCTTTATGCATTCATGTTTGCAGATGATGCCTTTCTCTTTAACACTACATAGTGTTACTGCTCACTGCTCATTTCTAGAAATATATTTGGGTTTTTACATTTCTTAGTTGTGGCTTTTTTTGTGATTAACTGAAAGTCAATGTTTTTCTTGTAGAGGCTTTTACTGATTAACCCCTAAATGTGTTTTAAATTACCATGAACTGCACACGCTTTGATCAGATGACGTTATGTTTACTACAGGGTAGAAGTTTTCATTGATAAATAAAGTTAAAGGGTACCTGTTGTGAACTGTAATTGTAAACTCCATCAAAAGATCTTATGTTGACATGATCAACATTGGTCAGCATTTAGAATATGTTCAATCTGAGCACTGATACAGGACAAAACAAAGGAGTTTATCTTTGTTTTTGTGGGTTTTTAGTCTTTTTGTGCATATCCTGGAGTCATTTTTTGTCATTTCTGTCATTTGGTGTTTTTTGAGTCGTTATGTTATTTTTTTGTACGTTCTTGTCATTTTCTGTATTTTTCTGTAATTTCTTTTTAAATTTAGTTTTGTCTTTTACGTCATTTTGTATGTGTTATGTGTGTTTTTGTGCATTTAAGTGTTTGTTTTGTGAGTTCTTAGTCATTTTATGTGAATCCTGAAGTTATTTTGTGTGTAATTTCTGTCATTTTGTGTCAGCATTTTTTGTGTCTTTTGAGTCATTTGTGCATGTGTTGTTGTTACATGTGTTTTTGTAGTCATTTTGTGTATATTCTGGTGTCATTTAGTGTTTTTTGAGCCGTTGTGTGTGTTTTTGTTAGTGTTTTGTACGTTCTTTTTGGGGCATGTGTATTTTTCTGTTATTTTGTTTTGTCTTTTGACTTATTTGTATATGTATTGTTATTATGTGTGTTTTTGTGCATTTAAAATAAAATACTAATACATAAAATACTAGTTTAAATTAGTGATTTGTGGCAACAAATGTGTATTTTCTGGCCACAAATTGAATTATTAATACTATTTTTCTTTATCGTGTCATGTTTAGGAATAAAGGCTCCAAAACTGGAGTCACCATTTTGTCAGGTTACAGATTTTGTCACACCACCGGTCTACGATGATGGGCATAATGATGCATTTTCACTACAGGTACCTTTTAAACCAAAAAAATAAATAAATACTGGAACTGCTTATACTGCTGCAACGTTAAAGTTAAAAAGGAAAAGTCTCCACTCTACACGTGACCGTGATCCGACGATGGGACCAAAACTTAACAGGGTCGACTACTGCAGTCCGTCATTTATTAAATGTGGGTCTAGTTTACAAACTCTAGCTGGAAGAGTCAAACAATTCACCTTCATCTGAAAAACACTTTGATGATGACGTATCATCTTATTATTGATTGTATAGCACAACTGAATATTGTCAAGCTTTTATACCCTGTCGGACAGGATTATGAGTTGGATTGTAATGAGTTTTTTTTTTTTTTTCATATTGAAGCATTTGGTGTATTTTTCATGTTTTTGCTAACTTTTTCTTCATCATTAATGTAACTTTAGTGAAAGAATTAAAATGGCGTAGGTGAAGATGTTTTGAATTGAAAGAAACACAGATAGCACCTTTTCGTACGGCCGTCGTTGTCATACCAAAGGTTTTTACACATCGTCTGCGTGCCTTTCTGTCGCTGTGCTTGTTTCACACACTCAGATTTACAGGAATTTTGAAAATGCTAATTCACAAGAAATGTTTTTTTGAAACAGCTGTAAGGCTTTTGTTTTTGTTTTTTTCTCAAAGGTTGTGAATTAAAGACACACTGATTACTTTCATTATTCTTTGTTTTTTGTGTGTGTCTGTGTGTTTTACTGACAATTAACAATTTATGACAATTTATATAACACTTAATTTATTTAACAATGTGTTTAACACTAAATGTATTCAGATTTTAAATACTTATTCATGTGGGGAAAAAGAAAAGTGATCAAACTGTGATGAAAATAATCATCTATAACTAAATCTAAATGTTAAATCTAAATGTGAAATATTAAATCTAAATGTTAGGTATAAATCTAAATGTTCACTATAAATTATAATGTTAAATCTAAATGTCAAATCTAAATGTCACAGGTGAAACTAAATATTTAGTTGATATGCATATTCACCGGAAGTACGAAAATAAAAGTGCAAACTGCAACCGTACAACTTTACATTTGGCGCCCTATAAGTAGAAGCCAGATCTGTACAAGGTATGGAAACAATAAATCAAACACACTATTATATATGTATAATATATAGATGTACTGTAATATATACATATATACCTTGTTTGTTTTGTAAATAAAATATAAAGAAAAAGAGGAAAAAAAGAAAAAACCACCATAACAATAACAGGAACTTCTGGTCAATAAAAAAGGAATTGAAAGAATATTTTAAAATATTAATAATAATAATAGCTGGCAAACGTGTGATTATATTATATATGTAAATAAATAGAAAAAAGACCAAATGAGCTAAAAAACCTGGCTATAATTAATTAAATAAATAATCAGTTTAAATAAATAATCATTAGTTTAAATCCTGACCATTGTTGCTACTTTAAGTGGAGACGACATTGTTTCGCCAGAAGCTTTTGAACCAAATTTAACGTACTTTAAAAAAAAAAAACATTGTTTTTTTTTTTTTTTTTACATCTAACATGAGTGAAGCTGTGTATTTATGTTGAACATCCATATGCGTTTGTTTTGCTGATGAATACTGTTTTATTTTGTTTGGGGAGTCATTGTTAAGGCATCACAAAGTCCACTTTGTGAGCCTGTGACTGTAAACTGGTCCTACCTGTTCACAGGTTTTCTCTCTCGTTTCTTCTTCCTGAACCGTGTGACCCATCCTACTTCTGTGCTCGAGACATGCCATGACTGGCCCTCAGGAAAAGTTGCTCAATCTTAATGTTTGACAAGAAGGAAGAAGCTGCTTGGTTTCAGACCACAGCACGCCTCTGTTTGCTTGTTTGCTGCCATCGTGAACAGATTTCAGATTCACTTCTAAGGAGAAACAGATAAAAGACACGATGGGTGAGTCAGCGTTATGACTTTTTATGACTTATTTTTAAACTTCTTTAGGAGTGGCAGAAAAAAACATCTATTATGTGCTTGATGTTAGAACTGCTGCTGTAGCCCAAGGTTTTGTTACAAGTAAATAACAGCTTTGGTTTATGTTAACATCATTTGGCATGGAGAGAATGTACATATCTGTTTAAAACAAAATATGAAAACATGATACAGTATTAGCAGGTCTGCCTGCATGGAAACACCTGGTGCTACACTATTTGTGAGTATGGACTGGACATCAGTGTATATGCTGTGTAAGCAGGGGTCAGAGGTCACTAGCTGTCTGGACAGCACCCGTTAGAGCAGCGATTCTCAACTGGCGGGTCGGGACCCAAAAGTAGGTCACGGACAGCTGGTCAAAAATAAATAAATACTTAATGTCTCCCATGTTGGACTTGTCTTTTATTTTGAAAGAAACTTTTCTTTTGACCGGCATGCTGTGAAATGACTGTTGCACTGGAAAATATATAGATTTATTTTTTAAAAAAAGATTATATATATGTGTGTGTTTTCAACACAAAAATAAATTTGGTTGGTTAAAAAAAAACAAAAAAAAAAAACAGTGGGTTGTGATTGAATGACCGTGGGAAAATGTGGGTCCCAGGTTGAGACCAGTTGAAACCCACTGCGTTAGAGGACTGTGTGTTGATGGAATGCCTCTGAAAGGTTAAGGGTCAGGTGGTGGAGATGAGGCTACATCTTAACCATAACATCACCCTTTGTGTTTGAATGTAATGTTGATGTTCTACTATAAAATCTGAGTTTTTAGTTCCTGTCTCTAGGTTTAGAGCTTTGTTCCTAGTGGTTAGGTTAACGCTATTATACAGTATACACTTTTGCAAATAAGTAGGATTTGACTTTAGCCTTAAAGGTGGAGAGGTTAGCAGCCTCCAGTACTAAGACTGGGAGCTGGTTCCAAAGGGGAGGAGCCTGGTAGCTGAACATTACGCCTTATTTCTGAAACGCGGTGATTACTGTTTGAATACATCAGCCTCTGTGCAAGCAAGGAATCCAACATTTTCTGCCCCGTTTCTACTTGCCCTGCAGAGGTTCTGGTGCTGGTGGACTTTGAGGGCACCATGGGCGACGAGCTCACAGTGAGGATGGGGGATGTGATCAAAAGTGTCACCAAGGCCAGTGACGAAGGATGGCTGTACGGGGAGCTGAGGGGCAAGAAAGGAATCTTCCCTGCCAGCTTTGTTAAGGTCTGACATCAATGCTATGAATGCAGTTCACGTTATGCTGTGTGTGTGTGTGTGTGTGTGTGTGTGTGTGTGTGTGTGTGTGTGTGTGTGTGTGTGTGTGTGTGTGTGTGTGTGTGTGTGTGTGTGTGTGTTCGTGTTTATCCTCACTCTCGTGTTGTTGTTTTTTCTGATTTATTGCAGGAGATTCCAGTCTATTTGAGGGGCGACAGCCAAAGGGAGCCACGGAGCATCAGAACAAGTACAAACTTCCAACATCAATGACAATAAGAAACAAATAAAAACAATTGTAATCAAATTGTTCCAAAAATATATAGAAATAATCCATCATAAAAGCATAAAAACAAATAATGTAATTTGATATATCTAGTATAAATACTGTATTTAGATATGAATGTAAAAGGCACACAAACACACACAAAAACCACATAATTTGACTTTTAAAATGTATATTAGATCATGTTTCTATATCTAACAGAACCAAAGTTATGGTTAGATTGAAATACAGATGGTGGCCATCTTGGATCTTGCTCTGAGCACACTTTGCGGTATTTTAAAATTTATCATTGAATTCCTTGACCCTGGAAACCTGTACTTTGTCAATGAGATCATATTTCTATGTCAAATAGAACCAAAGGCAATATGGATGGCGGCCATCTTGGATTTCTTGATTTTGAGCGGGAACCATTGGTTTGTCAGTGTGGATCCCATAAAAAATAGAGCATATTCAAAAACACCCATGTACACATTTTCATCTTAGGCTATTATTGCTACATATCTGCCGAGTTATATACGTAGGTTCTGTGTAAAATGTATCTACAATTGTGTGCATTTTGGAAGGAAATTGGCACTAAAACACCAAATTACAAACAAAAAAGTGCAGATACTAGTGTTCTTAAGGTCTGGTACTTTATTTATAAACAGGTTTTCATCAGTATTACGGTACCGTTAGATAAAGATGATGCGTTGGTTTATGTTCACATTCAGCAAAGAAGATGAAGCAAACCCGTAGATGTGAGGTGCTGTACGCCTATAAGCCCACGATTCAAGACGAGCTGGAGCTGGTACCTGGAGAAACTCTGGAGATCATCAGAGAGGTAGAATAATATTCATCTTTTTTCCTTAAACAAAATCAAACCTTAGGTTATCTGACAAAAATGACTGAGTGACTGTGTATACATTTATAGAAAATGCTTTCAATTGTTAGTGTGTTGTTTTAAAATCTAGAGTTGATGATGAAAAAGGTAAAACAATTGTGGAACAACTTTGCAGAACTGGTAATTTATTTTTAATCTGGTTCATTTTATCCTTTTGAACCAAATATTGAAACCCTCCGTACTACACACTACAAACTCAATGAGTATATACTGTCTACTATATACTATAAATATGATTATGATGATGAGCGTTCCCACTGAAGTATACTCCCAAGTTTCCCAAGATGCATTTGGAACCTACAGCGTTAAAAACCTTGTTCACACTAAGGCTAAATATCTCTGTGGATTTTATTTTGAAAAGGGGATGTTTGACTTTTAGCTTGAAGCAGCTCCTAGGACCATTTTACGTTCTGCTTGCAATGCATCATGGGACGGTTGAGTATGACTAGTGTGCCCACTGTGCATACTTAAAAAATGTCCAATATAGTATACATCTGGGTATTTCTCGCATACTCTTTCACTGATTCTCAAACTTTGGTACGTGTAACACTTGTGGTTTCCTATATTTAAACACTGTGTTAGTGTTCAAACCATGCGTAATGTTACAGTGGCCAACAATAATAAATATACAGTACTTGTTAAATAAAACCTCCGCCTTGTTTTTAATGAATACTTAGGCCTACTACGCTACTGTATTTTAATGTTGGTCATTATGGTGGTATGGTGGAGAACCAAGTATTTTCTAAGGTGGTACTTGGTATCTAATGTGAACGCACCACATGCTAACTATGACGTCAAACTTAGTATGAGTCGTACGTTAGTATGTCATTTACTCTCTTTAAAGTCCTTACTTTTAATTCTTCATTTCATTCACAAAATGTGTAATCTGTGTTTTTTGTTTAGTTTGCTTTTTGCCAAGCTTATTAACGTAATTCAATAACTATTTAAATGAACTGATGCTAACTGTAAGGCTAGCCGATGTAGCATTCCTCCCTGAAATGCATTTAAACTGGTCTGACTGGCTTCCAGTTCTTTACCTGAGAATTCTAATCTCCATCACAAGCTCACAATGAACATATTGAATAACCACGCTAACATGTACACCCCCCACACCCCGCCCCACAGATTGAAGATGGATGGTGGATGGGAATGAAAAACGGCAAAGTGGGAGCATTTCCCTCCAATTTTGTCAAAGAAGTGTTTGTTTCTCCCAAAGGTTGGTGACATAATCACACTTCAGAGACTTTTCTTCTTCTTTTTTTTTTTTTAAAATTGATACATTTGTTGCTCTAACACTTTGTTCCACAGAGGTAAAACACAACGAGAGCAAAGTCAGACCCAAACTCTCTAACGCAGTCTTCTCTCAGGAGGTGTGTATTTATTCATAAAGCATGTAACGGCGTCTCCACGTAATTTTACACTTTCATTTTCACTTCGGCTTTTGATCCTTTTTTGTTTTGTTTTCACAAAGATCGTTCGAAAAGTGAGCGTGAGGAACAAAGTGAAAAACAGTAAGTTCACAAACACACACACAAGTGACGCTATTATTGCTTTTGTTTGTGCATAATTGCATCTTAAATGTTGAATAATGCGATGCAACAGGCTAATCTGTGAATATTTACAACGTAGAACAACATGTTGGTTAAAATTAAACCATGATGCACAAAGCACAGAAAATTTAAGCTTTTTTAGGTGTGAAAATATAAATTAAATGTTGACTAAAGACACACCGATGACTTATTAATGACTTATTATTTGATTTTATTTTTTGGTGTGAAAAATGACACATTTTCACTGTCTACTTATTCAGTTCAATATTTAGATGAACCACAATTTATATAAAACCCATATTTATTCAGATTTTAAATAATTACTAATGTGGGAAATACTTTTTAAAAACAAAAAAGTTCATAAACTGGGATGAAAATAAAAAACTAACCAATTAAATCTAAAAAAAAATATAGGCAATAAACAAGAATAAACAATGATAAGCACATCCATATTCATACAAGAAGACATGCATAATATATAGTAACATATTAAATACATTGTTTTGTTTTATATTAATAGTTTTAAAATAAAGTACAATATTTGTTCCCCTTTTGAATTATTATTAATTGATATTTTTGGTGCTCTTACACTTAACAAATAATGTCGACCATTTGAGGAAAAATAAATAAATAAATAAACATTTGTTTGTTCAAATTAAACTACGATGCACTTTTTTCAGTGCAAAAATATGAATTAAATATTGACTAATCCAGTGCTACCATTAAGAGTGTCATAATTATGATTTTCAAAAAAAAAAAAAAAACCCAAAGCAATTATCAGATGAAAACATAGTATTTAAAATAACATTATTTTTCCTTTGAATCTAAACAAGTGAAACTATAGCCTCGACAGGCCATTAGTCATTCTCAACGTAGTGTTATTTATACCCTGACACATTGTTAATATGTGACATGTTGTAATTCCTGTACTTTTACCTGGTGGATCGTTTAAAGGTGTGGCTTTGTGTTGGTTTCCAGTAAACAGTCCTGATTGTTCTTTGAACTTTGCCTCGTGCGAAAGAGATCCTCAAAGTTTGCACGAGTCATGATAACTGACAAAAGCTTCTTTTTCTCGTCCTATGATGATGATGATGATGATGATGGTGGTATACCTCCTCAGCCGAGTACTGCCAGGCCCTATTTGACTATAACGCCAAAGCAGAAGATGAGCTGGAGATGAAAAAAGGCGATGTTATTACCATCACTCGTAAGGTTGGAGCACATTTTCTCAGCATTGCTTCACAGTTATTCAACCATGATGTCATTGTTCTGACAGATGGTTCAGTAAATGATGCCAGCAAGTGTATCAGGTTGTTGTTCTGGGTAAACCAGTTGTGTTACTTACAAGAAATTCCCACAGTGACGCAGTCAGAGAGACAAAGATGACATAACAGTTAGCAAAACACGTGTTTTCTGGGCAAGGCCAATTCATTTGTATAATACATTTCATACACAAGGCAATTCAATGTGCTTTACATGATTAAAGTTAAAAAACAACATTAAAATAAGCAGTAAAAACTTAAGGCTGACAATACGCTGTCATTATTATGACATGACACCTGTTATTAGCATGAATAAGGCTGTCATGAAGTGTTGTTTGTTACCCTAACCTTAACCCTAACCCCACTAGATCCCTCCAATTAACCCAAAAAATGCCAACATTGCCGTCATGACACCTTATTCATACTAATGACAGCGTAATGTCAGCCTTATGTATAAAACGTCAAGTCAAGTGTGACCAAATCATTGGGGAGAGATTTGTCTGGTCTCAACAATACTGACAAAGATACTCATTAGTTCTTTTTTTCAATTTTCACTTCTTTTTTTTTTTTTAGATTGTAACGTGTGTTTTTTTTTTTAAATTTTCCACATGTTTTTTTACATTTTCACATGTTTTCTTTAGATTTTCACGTGTTTTTTACATTTTCACGTGTTTTTTACATTTTCACGTGTTTTTCAGAAATGTCTCCAACACAAATTATGCATCTGAAAAATCTGAAAAATACATGTGAGAATTGTGGATGTATTGTGAATAATTTTGAGACAAATTTCTCCCCATATATTAAGGCTAAACAGAAGGGGTCCAAGAACAGAACCCTGAGGAACCCCCACATTACATTGTTAATCTGTCAGATTCAAAGTTTCCAATGCTTACAAATAAACTTCACTCCTCCTCGTAGGACTTAAAGGTATAGAGGAGGATTTTCCAAATGTTTAGTTAAGATACACCCTCTCCATTTTTTGAAAAAATGCACGTGCAACACTTTACCTGCTCCCAAGAGAGAACGCCTATTATGTGTGCGAGAGAGCGTGCAAGATCCCGGTGCGTGACATGTGCCAGGGCTTGCATCTCCAATCATAGCTTACATTAGGATAAACTTCTCTACTAATAACTACTGGGTTGATTATTGTCAAATCTGAATCAAAAGCATAGCACTACTCTCCTCTTCTGAGTCCGTACCCAGTTAGTGACTCTTTTAAACACTAGCTAGAAACGAGCACGTACGACAGTCTTACGTAAACCTGAATGATTGACAATTAGGAGGACCAATAGTCTTGATGATCCACCCACAATACCTTTAAACTATTGCAATACTTTTCCATTTAGTTCAACCCAACGTTTTCAATCTGTGACACAAATGTTATGTTCCACAGTGTTTTAGGAAAATGTAATATTAAGAAAGCCATGTTTTTCGGCTGACCCTTTATCAACCTTTAGTTTAATCTTCTTCTCCCCAGTGACAGAATGATGTTTCTCTTTAATCTCCTTCTGCAGGAAACAGACGATGAGGGATGGTGGGAGGGAGAGCTGAGGGGGCGTTGCGGCTTCTTTCCTGATAACTTTGTCATGGTGATCCCACCAGTGGACACTCTGAATGTAAGTGAACTCAACACACAACCTCACAACCTAAAGAAGTTTGTAGGACTGGAGCTTGAGACTGACTGCTTCGCCATGAAACCATGGGCGTGCTTCATGGTAACTGTCATATCACCATAAATGTTTTCTGTTATTTTACCAAGTTGGAAAAGCTGCAGCTGACTCAATGACTCAGGCTCGTTTCTAAACATCCTCTATTTTGGAATTACTCAGATATTCCCCCTAATGGAAACACTGTAGAATAGAAATGTCTTTATTCAGTCATACAAGCCAACCTGTTAAGTTTTCTGTTTCTTCTTCTCCAGCCCGAGACCATGAGCCAACTGCCTGCTCGGAACGTCAACCACAATAATCCAGGTAGGAAAGCAGTGGTTTGACAGTTTGACAGTTTGACATCATGCGACAGTGCGGCGGTTTCTTTCCACAGAGTGAATTTTAAAGTGATCCTGCACTGTTTTTACAAGTTTGGCCTTTTAGAGAATCTATGCATAACAAAACACATTATTATGCACCATATTCATTTTATTGTTTTTTTTAAAATGGGACTACTATTCCTAGTATTACATGGAAATAGTAATTCCAAATTGAGGCTTACATGGAAAACACGTTCATTCGCATTTATTTAATTCACCTTTAGGTCTGAGTGTTGAGAAGCGTTCTGATTGGACAAAACCATTTCTTTTTGGCTACAACTTAGAAGACCACATAATAAGTAATACTTTTATTTTGATTGTATTTCTGAAGCAGCAGCTCGACAATAACACACTGTTTCACTTTGACGACCATATTTTGGCAAATCATAGCCAGCGGTTAATGCAGCTGCTCTACCTCCATCTACAGGGTTTTATGTGGAAGGAGAACTTTATGATGACTCGCCCATCATTAGTGAAACTCTGTGTCCAGGCTTCATGTCTTCAATGAAGTCTGTTTTGTTTGCCGATGTCCGTGGATGTCCACGTGTTTATTCTTCCGTCCATCCGCTCTTTTCATTATATCCATCTCTTCTAAGGCTCTTATTAAATGAACTGTTTTGACTCCAGTACCGGTGGCCATCTTGGATTATGTCTTCACCAGCGCATCATCGCAAGAGGACGAGCATGCTCAGAACTACCGGAATTAATTTAAAGCAGAATTAAATGTAAACAAGATCAAGGAATTATTCCATTTGTAATTAAAATTTGAATAAACTAGCCACTTAATTCGAATTTAAGTTTAATTCAGAATGGGCATTTTCATTCAAAATTAAGTGTTTACAAGGTCAGTTTAAAGAGGATTTAACTTTCATTCTGAATTAAAGGGGGAATTAAAGTTCACAAGGAAATTATGGCCAATATAGAGAAAAAGTCCACAGATTGGTCGCTTTGCAACCTTAGTCATTTTCTTAGTTTTAAATGAAGAAAATCACAAACCATAACCTGGACACTAGATGAACTTTCATGGAAGCCATTATAAAATAGAAAACAATAATATCAGTATAAAATATAGAATTTTGCAAACTTTTTCATGATAGTACAGAACGTAGAAAGGAAGCAGTGAGATCCTTATAAAGAGCATCTTGAAAACCAAATTCGATGTTTCCCACGCTTTTATCAAACTGCTGCAGGAGTAGGTTCCCACTACCAGTATGAATACCTATAAAACAATTAGGGCAATGGTTGCCACCTCAAGAACAATGACTAGTCATCTTCTTCACATTGTTACAGCCTTTCCACCACAATCACTGACAAGAACTTTGCAGGAAGTCTTTGACTACAATAGGAAGCAGGGGGATGGTTACATTGGTCATGTGACTTACTTAGAGAGTCTTGGAGAAAACAAGGGGGTAAAAGGGGGCAGCTCGATCTGTGATTTTCACAGACAGAAGTCGACCAGCTTCTTCTTCTGTGGATGTAGCTTTAAAAAAGGGAAGGTTTGCACCATGCTTTGATGAATAAGGTAGGCGCCCTGCGTTATTTATGACACTAGTTATTCTCATTAGCCTCTAGACATGCAGCAGTATTCATATAATATTAGACTCCATGTCAGGGATGTACTAACTATATTTTATTAAAAATAAAACTGGATTGCAAGTATTTTTCTGAGCAGCCTAATATACAGAAAAAAAGAATATATAATTCTACAGGATACTATTTTAAATACCAAGTTGTTATAAGTGGATGTAATCAAATTTTTATGTCATTTGATTAAATTCTAGTTTTAGTCAACTAAAATCACATTGATTCAAAAACCTCTACAGCAGGGGCGTCAAACTCAATAATAGTTCAGGGGGCCAAATATAAATTAAGATTTTAGGCGGGAAAATGAGCAATTTCAATGATAATTTCCCCAAGTTTGTAATTGATACATAAAGTATGTAAAGGCGCAGAAAATTATCCAAGCAATAAGTCTCTAATTTTATTGATTTTGTGACAAATTTTTATTTAATTTCGGGAAATTATGAGAAATAATTTCAGAAAATTGCGATCCTCCAGTTGGCATAACTATGTTGAGAAATTCCAAATCCATTAAACTACTTGTCAGTCTGTCTTATTACGTCACACACTGCGGGACTTCAGACTTACACAATTTCAACCTAATTTTGTCTCAAAAACACCAGATGCAGTTGATTTATGATAGCAGTATATTTTATTATTTTATCATGCATTTATTTTTATTTATTTTGTTTATCTATTGCCAGAAATGCCTATGGTTTTGATTCAATTTAGTTTAATTCCAGTTTTAAGAAGCTGACATTTCTTTTAATTAAGTATTTCTCTTTTCTTTTTTTTTTGTCTAATTTTCTTCAATTGAAAAGTTTTGTTGAAAAAAGTTACAAGTAAAAATATTTGTCAATTAAATTATGATGATTGTGAATGTAATCTGCTTTTACTCTGAAATGGACCAATTGGCTGCACGAGTGTAAAGAATAAAACATATTCATCAAGCACCATTTTTTATAATCTACAATTTCTTTTCATTTCTCCAGTAAAACCTGAGGCACCAGCAATGGAGAGAAACGGCTTGGCGAAAACAAAAAGTATGAACAATATCTAATATTTTCACATTTATTTAAATTTTGGATTATCGGTGCTTCTTTACGTGCTTTTTCCAATCGTATTTTGAGAATAAATAGTGTTTTTAATGGATACAAAGAGCTGTTGTTTTGATGGTATCTTTCCTCACAGATGACAAACCAGAGTCAAAGGATCTGAGAAGCAATCCTCCGACTAAGGTCAAGCTGCCGTCGCTCAACAAACCAAATCCACCTGCGGTTCAAATCAAACCAAACAAAGCTTTACCAAAGTGAGTGCGTTTTACTACTAAACTATCTGATACTCCAAACTCCTGCTCCACAACACACACACATACTGTATGTGGTGCCCTGGTCACTGCATGTTTAGTCGACATATTTTGACAATTTAGCTCACGTTCCTCACATTCAGCTCGTTTTTCTTTCATTTGAGACAAACATTCATGTAAAACAGCATGTTCTATAACATTGTTAAAAATGTGTACACATGAAAAATAAATCTTAATGTAAATGTTAAATCTAAATGTAAAAGTCGAATATAAATGTTGAATCTGAATCTAAATGTTAATGTTGAATCCAAATCTAAATGTTGAATGTCAATGTAAATCTAAATGCTAAATCCAAATGTTAAATCTGAATCTAAAAGTAAATTTTGAACCCAAATCTAAATGTTGAATGTCAATGTAAATCTAAATGTTAAATCTAAATGTTGAACATGTAGATTTAATATTTAGATTTAGATTTAACATTAAATATAAATGTTGAACGTTTAGATTTACATTTTTATTTACATTTATAATTTAGATTCAACATTTATATTTAGATTGAACATTCAGATTTACATTTAACATTTAGATTTACCAATTAATCCAAATATTAAATCTAAATGTTGAACATTTAGATTTAACATTTATATTTACATTTATAATTTAGATTTAAATTCAACATTTAGATTTAGATTTAACAATCTGATTGACATTTTTAACATTTAGATTTAACATTAAATCTAAATATTAAATATAAATGTTAAACATTTAGATTTACATTTAACATTAAAACTAAATGGTAAATCTAAATGTGGAACATTTAGATTAGTTTTGCAGCAGCAGAATTAATGCTGTGTGATGGTAAAGCTTTTAGTTGCTAGTTATGTGGCGCTCTAAGAGTAGAACACTGGGATAGGTTGCATTTAGTGCTTCAGTGGAAACAGTGGATGAGTCAGATCAGGCAGATGGAGATGAGTGCAGCGTATTTCCTGTTTCCTGAGTCTACACTCACACACACACACACACACTGCAGTAAGAAAACACACATCTCTTGTCTGGGGAGGCTGCTAATGCAGGGCTAAGAAACCTCTGCATGTTCTCGGATTCACCTTCAAGTTCAAATAACTCACATCTACCTTTTTAGTCTGTTAACAAACACAGGATTATTTTGATTGAAGCGACACTAAACAATCACTTCCTGTTCACTGAAAATTAAAACAACACTCAAACAACACACAGACACTTGAAGGGTAGCTGTACCAAAGATGTATAATGTGTTTAGTGTATTAAATGTCACTAAACAAGATATCTGCACATTTATTTTCTTTGAACTATTCCATTTACCTTCTCAAGAAATCACGTGCAGCGTTTACATTGAGTCACACCTGATTTCTCAGATTTTCCTCCTTATTTAGGCTTTTGTAGTGAAGGTCCCTTAGGAGAGCTCTTCTTCTCTGCTTCATTGTCGACTACCAAACCGCAGAGTTGGAACTGTCGCCCCCTGCAGATTTCCTCTCCTGACTGTTTGGACACAGTTTTCAGACAAAGTATGACAGCTCATAAGCTGTTCCCACACTGTAAGACGTAGACAACAGTACAGTAGGTGTTTTTCTGACTGCATTGCACAAAGATTGTGGGAAATTTCCATTTGGCCACTGATGTTAAACAAAGAGTGTTGAGGAAACATCTCTGAGAACACTTTATACTTTCACTTCATCGTTCAGCTGCAGCTGGAAGTCTTTAGCCCGACCACAAACATCTGCACCGATCTTAATCTGTCTGTCTCACGCTGCTCGCTGTCGAACCTGGTGTTTCAGAAAGTGTGATAAAGTGTTGCTGCATGCGCTGACATTCCTAATGGTTCTTAAATAGTAGAACTGCCATTGTTTATTTTCTCCCAGTAAAGTGAAGTGGATAAGTGTGTTCCCTTTGAAGCCCACTCACTATCTTTGGCCTTCTGTTGTTTGATTTTTACATTTTCAGTCGAACCAGCAGTGACTCGGCTCCTCCTCCTTCACCAAAACCAAACAATCACAAAAGTGGAGACACATTTGATGGAGTCGATGTGCAGACGGAGAAGTTAAGTCATCCTACAGCAAACAGAGCCAAACCACCACAGAGGAGACCCCCATCAGGACCCCATACAGGACCTGCACCAGTATGCCTCCTTTACTGCTTAGTCATTATATTTAATCACTTCTTATAATAACAGATTGAGTTATGGGAAATGTGCTTGCTCCAGCCACTAGGGGGCCACATGTGTCATATGTGACAGAGGATACAGGAGCTGGGTTGCCAGATAGAGTTGATAATTCTCCCTTCATTAACTGTCCAAAATCCACCAAAATGTAGTTTACATGTAGTTTACATGGCCTTCTTCTGAGACACTAATCCAGTGGTTCCAAAGCTGGGGGGCGCATCCCCAGGGCAGGGGTTCTTTTTACCCTTTTTTTTTTTTTTTGCAAATATACCAAACTTGCCATATTTGAACCTGTTTTAATCACTTTTTTGTGCCATGTTTTTGCTTCTTTTAGTACATTTTTGGTAGATTGCTCCCAATGCCTTTCTGGCACATTTTTCCCACTTTCAAGACATTAGCAGCCCTAATAAACCCTTTCCACCACTTTTCCACCTAATGTTGCATATGTTGACCCATTATTGTCACTTTTAACCTCTTTTCACCACGTTTCGTGTTTTTTTTTTTTTTACCACAATCACAATTTTTCATGCTGGCTTAAACTAATTGTTCCTACTTTTTTAAATTAAATTACCAAACACTCCCCCTCCCCCATTTCTGCAATTTTTAAGCCAATTTTGACACTTTGAACCCTTTTTACCACTTTTTCTGTCTGTTTTTGTCCACTCTAATTTGCAACTTTTAACCAATTTCTGTGGTTTTTAAACTCCCATTTCACCACCTTTTCCACCATTTTTGGTCACTTTCAAACCATTTTATTTGTGATTAAAACACAGATTTAGATCTTTAAGATGACTATATACTATGGTGCAACAGAAAAAGTTTGCCAACCACCGCTCTATTCCCAACCTGGCAACACAGCATCCGTATCGATACTTTTCTCACAAAGTCACATCTCATTTTTCTATAAAGTACTTAGTTTATTTTTATTCCCATTTATGTATTCATTATATAAAATAGAAAACAGGAGGACAAATGGCTTTATTTTTCATTTCTTTTTATTTTTATTATATGCTACTTTGTTGTTTAGCTCATGAGCTGATTCTGATTTGTCATCACAGAGCGCTCTGGACCAGACTGAAACAGAACCAAAGAAGGACCAAACAGACAAACTTCAGAAGGTTGGTTCCACCTAAAATGTCACAGTAATAGTTTTATGTAGATGTTCATTAACAAAAACCCTCCAACCCATGAAGGGTCCAGAAAACCCACTTTCATCAACAGCTAAACCAGAGCATCCACCCAAGTCTTCGCCTCCAACCCGACCGACTCCGCCCAAGATAACAGTGGAGGGTGAACCTGTGACCAACAAAGATGGGTTGACGGTTGAAAGCCTTCAGGCTGAGATCAAAGAACTACAGATGGCCCTGGAACTGTTTCAGACACGGCATGAGTGAGTTCTGCTGGTCAGGAACTAAACCCTGCTTTACTTTGCTCTTCAAAGGATGAAGGAAAAGGAAATTTATTGGCCGGATTTTCCATATTTTCCTGTCCTCAGATGTTTCTATGACTTGTTCTGACTAATGGGTGAATCACCGTGGATGAGGTCCTATGTTCCAAATGTCAAATTAATTTCAGTGAATAGGGAACAGTTTGATCTCTTTTGGGATGCAGAATTTTGGCGAGAAACCAAGCACATTAATTCTACATTAATGTGCCCTAGTTTGTACTTCAATGTATAAATGTTACAGGCAACGACAATAACCAGGAACTAAGTGACAAATATACTGTATGTCCCTGCAGGAGCGTCACAAATTTGATGATCCCAAACTCCGCCCCTCTCTATAAGGGCCTAGTTTGGTTTTTATCCTTTGTTCTTATCTCACTTCTCATCTAAACATGATGGCGCCAAAAACAGCTGCAACTACCAAGTTATATTATATTATATTATATTCCTTGTACTGTTCTAAACTGTACCTGGAAAATAAAATCCTTTCTGATTCTGATTCTCAGATGTTTGCGTAATTTTGTGGAATTTTGCAGTAAAATTTGTGAGAAATTGCAAAGTCATTTCTTGGCATTTCAACAAATGGACGGTGCACTTTGGTCTCAAATAATTCGGTTTTTCACAAATTGTACCATTACTATTCAAATAAACACCCTGTAAAATTTTAGTTTGATCGGATCAATACTTTTAGTGAGGTGTAAATGTGTGGATTTTTGCGCATCTTTATTTTTCTTCCATTTCAGCTTCTAATATCTCAGGAACTACATCACATAGGAAACTGAAATTTGGTATAATAATACAGCTCCACCTACTCTCTCAGAATAAACAACAACATCTGCTATACATCCTATCTGGTGGACATGCCAGCTTCTCAAAATAGTAAAAAAGTTAGTGGTTTGGACCTTCAGTAAACAACTTAACATATGTCTCAGCTTCCTTTAATTTAATCAGCTTAGAGCTATGAACATAGACTGTTCACATCACTAATGATTAGTCACATATATGCATTGGTTCTTGGCTCACACGCTCTGGAAATATGAAAAAAAAATACTTTTTATTATTTTCATTAACTTATAACTGCATGTGAGAAAGTAAGAAAGAATTTAATCTCTGTTTTAATTAACAGTATAAAGATTTCTCTTTCTTGGGACATAAAACAAATGTTCTTTATGCAAATTTCAGAAAAACTTATTTTATATATTTCATATTGTTATTTATTGTTTTCTTATTAAATATAAAACCTTAATGCTTCCTCACAGTGTCAAATTAAATATCTTTTGCAGCGTTCTTTAATATTTTGCATCTTTGATTTGACTTCAGCCTGTGTTTGAATCTCATTTGAACAGGCGAGACATGCAGGAAGTGAAAGAAGAACTGAAGGAGGAGAGAAACAAACGACTGGCACTGCAGGTCACATTGATTTAGCAAACGTTTACACAGAAAGCAGAGAACGCACGTGACTTACAGGTTCTCTTTGTTCCCCACACAGGATGAGGTGAAGAACTTAAAGACCAAGCAGTGATGCTATTTCAGAAAAGATGGACTGTAGTGATGAATCGACTCCTGTTGAACGTGTGGAGTGAGAAGAAACACACGAGAGCCTAAACCAGATCCTTTGAGGAACTTAAAACAACAAATTGTTGCATTTTTTAAAAAGCTGTTTTTAAATGTTCAGATGTATTTTTTAATTTGTGACCACGTATAACACGTCAACAGGGATTAAGAGGTTCTACTGTCATTACTTTGGTTTTGACATCATTTTTTGGGGCGTTCTGTTGTTTTCTATCATTCTGAATGTTTTGTAATATTACATTATGAGAATGTAACGCTTTTATTATCCACTAGAGGACACTGTGTATCTGTTCCCCTACTCTGAGAAAAACCTGGGCATTCTGTTAATGCAGGATAGAGGGTACAGTTTGTAACACAACAGAACAAATATAGATAAAGAACTTCGTATATGTATTACATACATTTAAGAGTGGAATTATGATAACGTTATAAAATACAAGCACAGTCGTTTTCTTTGTTTTATGAGATAAAGTTGATGTTAAAACCTGTTCTTGCAGCAAAAAATCTTTTGTAATTATTTTGCAGTAAAGTGAAGAAAAAAGGATCAGTATATGATCAAAGCACTGTTTATATGAACCGGCGATAACAACACTATATACTTGTCACAATAGTAGGAGAGGCACCAGGCTGGTGGTGGAGCACATCTGCACAAACATCTGGAGTTTATCAGGAGTCGGGTGCTGAAGGTCCATGGGAACATGCTATTTTTAAAAGCTCTGCTGAATAATTATCCTCCCTCAGAGAAAGGCTGGGAGTAAACAAACAAAGAATCCCTTCATGAAAAATAGCATAAAAAAAATAGGAGAGAATAATTTGGCTTAAAGCTGTGGTATGTAAGTTTTTTTTTGGTTTCATCACATTTTTGCATATTGTGATCCAAAGTGTTCTGAAAGAACAGTGTAAATAAGAGCTTTAGAAATCTAGGAATAGGACACGACCTTTCAGCCAATCAGAGATTTTTTTTTACAAACGGAGTGCTCCAGGAGCTGTTTTGGGGTGTTACTAAAGTCGATGCGCGTTCACATGTCCTGTTTTGTAGTGAAGTTCAATGGTGGACTTTCTAGCAGCATTAAACACAACAATTACACGGCAAAGCAAACGTAAAAAAAAGACCGACATGTAGAAGCAACAGAATATATCAGGGGTGTCAAACTCATTTTAGTTCAGGGGCCAAATACAGACCACTTTGGGTCACAGGTTTTAGGCGAGGAAACAAACAATTTCAACATTAATGTGACTAAGTTTGCACTTCCAGTTATAAATTAGACAAAGTCTGAAAAACATCAACAATATTTAAGAAATAAGTGACAGATACTTGAATGTCCTGTGATTTATTTATTCTTAACCAGTTTTTGTTAATTAATGACCTGTATTTGCCAGTCGAATACATATTTGGCAATGAAAATTGGCAAAAATGACAACTTGTATCTGGATTTGTTGACAGGTTTTTGTTTTTACTAACAAAATTGAAAGTAATAATGCAGGAAAAACAGAAGACATTGACCTTAAATATGACCTTGAGCAAAGGTAAAGGTCACACATTGAAAGGAAATGTTGTTCAATGGTACCAGTAACCAAGTTATAGGAAAAAAGTTTTTTTTTTTGTGACATCATGAACTTTGACCCCTACCAATCTTTTTACTGGTAGGTCGCACAGCTTTGGTCCAACAAAATAAAATACTCCACTTGAGATGAGCTTTTCATAAATGTAAGCTTCAAACTTGTACAATAAATATTCGTAGAGATATGGAAAATTTATTTTTTTGACACTTGACGCGACTTTGACATTTTGACTCCAAAAAAGGTCGACTGCACAATCTTGACTTGTATTGTATTTGGCAATTTTCAATTGCCAAATACAATTTTGAGAAATAACTCATAAGGACACATCGAGGCAATCAGCAGACACCTCTGAGGAAGACTGACAGTTGAAACATGTCATGAGATGTCCTGAAAGTTGTATGAATAAATGAAACCTAAACATATTATTTAAAAAGAGAACAAAAATAAAGGGGAAAAAGCAACGACAAAAAAAAGGAAGCAGCACATAATGGAGGAACACTTCAGCTTAACTGTGAAAAATTATGTTTTTAGGCCTAATGATGGGACAAAGGTTTGCATTTGCAACGTTGCCTTTCAGCTGGAGGTCAACAGCTTGATGCCTCGCTTAACTTCTTTCCATGGTGTCAAAAACCTGAATGTGGGGTTAAAGAGGCTGTAAATGGAGAGAGGGAGTGAAAATGTGTGTGTGCATGTTTTTGACTTTTTTTTTATTTGAGCACAAACGCACACATCCATTGGGTTCCACCATTTTTGGTGACGGCCCCAACTCTAACAGTAATATCATTGTGCAGCATCCACAAAACCATCAACGCTGAGAACAAGCACCCATGTGAAGAAGTCTTTGTAAAACAGACAAACCTGACGCCTCAGCCCTGGTTCCACACAGAATTATAGAAGATCTGGTTTGTCCCATATATAAGGATCATTCTAAGGCAGAGGTAAGCAACTTATATGACAGTAGGGCCACAAAAATGTGTTTGTTTGATCAGAGGGTCACGTGATCAACATTCACGTCAGCATTTAGGATAATGAGAGATCTGAGCATTAACAACAAAGAGTTTTTATAGAAATGTGTGTTTTTCTGTCATTCTGTGTATTTTTCCTGTAAAAATACGTGTTTTTTGGAGTCATATTGTGTATTTGTGTTGTCATTTTGCTTGTTTGTTTGTACTGTGGGTTTTCAGTCAGTTTCTTTTGTCTTTTTGTGTACTTTTGTTGTCATTTTCTGTAATTTTGCATATTTTTATGAGTAATTATGTGTATTATAGTTGTTGTTTTGTTAATTTTTAGAGTATTTTTGTGTATTTTTGGAGCATTTTCTCTTTTCTTTTAGTGTCTTTGTAGTTTTTAATGTAATCTTACTTTTGATTTGTGTATTTTTCTGTCATTTTGTACATTTACTTTGGGGGTCGCATAAAATTAGAGTTGCCAATGTCTGTTCTAAAGCTTGGAGTTTTAATAATGCCACATACTGCTTGATAATGCCATTGTTTCCCCTTTTAACACCTAAATTCTTTCTTTTTTACTATTTTCATTGGCCAAAAACTTGTTTAAAGAACATGGAATGACCCACTTGACTAATTTACCAAAAATCCTACCACTCTAGAACAATTTGTCAAACAGGCTGGAGCTGGTGCGATGTGGTCCAAACTAAACATTCCTCCTAAAAGGAGTAATTTGCCACCTGTGAGTCTTCATCGGCACTTCACATTTTTCAGCCCGACAGCTACTCACATTTTACTACAAGGATGATTTTAACCAGTTTGGGCTTGACCTTTGCATTCCATGCAAGTATCAGTATGTGAGACATTCAGAACCACAGAGATAAGGGTTGATAACACAGTCCTCCTTAGAACCCATTAGACACATCGACTGACAACATCCATTAGGAGGAAACCATGTGGGAGGAAGCACTCCAGATTCAACTCCTGTTGACTAAGCGCGCAAACATACATAATGTAGAACTGATGAAGATAACTAAAGGAGAACTGGTCCGATTTTAAGATTTGATATTGGCAGGGGTGGACAGGCCATCTGGTATACGGGTTATTGTCCTGTTGGGCTGTTGACCCAAAGTGGGCCGGTCCGGTCCGCTACGTTTTTCTTTTTTGATGAGTGAGTGGAGGAAGACATGGTAACAGGTGGCCAAAATGGTCCAAAAGTGGCAAAAACGTGTCAATATAAAACTGAAAAGTGACTAAAATGGGCCGAAAGCAGTCAATAGTGTTCAATAAAAGGGCAAATAAAGAGGAACCAGGTGGTATGTAATGGCAAAGGGTAACTTCAATGGGCGAAATGTGGCCAACAGTGAAAAAGGGCAAAAATGTGAACCAAAAAAAGACTAAATGTAGGGAAGAAGAAACAAGTGGTATTTAATGGGCAAAAGTTGGCTTATTTGGATGAAAAGTGGCCAAAAAAATGAAAGAAAGGACAAAAATTCAACAAAAGTGTAAAAATGGACAAAAAAATAGGAAAAAATTGATATTTATTGGCACAAAGGTAGCTAAAGTCTAAAAAATTGCCAGAACTTTTTTAAAAGGGGCAAAAATTGGACAAAACTATTTTTTTCAGGGTCTTCAAATTAGAAAAAAAAAAAAATAATAATAATAATACAAATTTTATTCAATTTTTGTGTTGTTTTCAAAAGGATAAAAGTGGTTTTGGGATTTAGTTACTTTTGAATTCTAAAGTCTGCCTGACCAGCCTATGAACATTTGACCATGAAACTGAATCATTTTTAAAAGATTAAAAAAAAATGTAACTCAGCAAAAGAACTCTGTATGTCTGCTTAGGCCAAAGGTGATGTCATGTGACTGAATAAGCACAAACACTTTATTTTTTTGCAATAATACTTTAATTTTATTCTTTACTTTGGTTGAATTATCCTTGGAAAAAATACAGAAAACATGCATGGTGCACATAAATTAATGACATTTGGTTTTGACTGTGTCACATTGTAGGTTATGTAGTTATTCTAATTAATATGTTTGATTAAAGGCAACATAAAGACATTCTTCTGATGGTATTGTAATGGTACGTTCACACTCAACACGACTTTAGCTACTATAGTTGCTTAAATCGCCCGTGATGAGTCGCATTGTCGCGCTTTTTACTCTTTTCATCATCACTTCATTGTTTCTTCTACCTCAGTGGAGTGATGAATAAGGTGTCATCAAGGCTGTCATTAAGTGTTGTTCGTTACCCTAACCATAACCAGACACTCCTAACCCCCAATTTCCACTGGATATGGGTCCCCTGCGTTACGTCTCCGTCATGCCAGCGGAGCTGTTTGCACTATTAGTCTATGTGTTCATTTCCACCAGGTCCAATGCGCTGCGCATCTGCTCCGTCCCAGCTCCGACAGTCCGGAGCCCTCTGGCAGAAATATGCAGGACTTCTATTTCTGGCATATCAACTCAGCACAGAGCAAATACAGTGAAACAGGAAGTTAAGCACATACTAAACATTAAAACACTGGGTTGCTTTTCAAAATAAAACACTTCAGATCATATTTCAAGTAACTACATCACCAAAACATAATTCTTCTTGTACTCCGTTAGGAACACTGACCTGTTTATCTGTTTGTTGTTGTGTTTATAACACTTGCTTTAACTGCGATCTCGAGCGATTATGTAAATATTGCGAGAACTCCTCGGTCTCTGATGTCAACCAGACTGCGCCTTGGTGCACTCAAACCGCAACCGGTGGAGATTGCCGGACGACGGACAGTATTGGAGCCGTAACGCAGCGCAGACGTATCCAGTGGAAACCCCCAGGTGACACTCATACACCTTCACAAACTCTTTGATGAACAGTATATGGAACAGAGAAACCAGAGTAACATGTGCCGGCTCGTGCCCTGCCTTTGACTCCCATTCCAAACCGAACAGTCCAGAAGCGTTCGGGGGGTTTCAACGAGAGAAAATAACTACAAACCTCACCCTACCAAACATTAACCCTAACCGTACCTCTTGTTCCCTAACCCTAACCCTACCTAATCCTTTGTTACCCTAACCTAACCAAACCATTTGTGACCCTAACCCCTAAACCTGAAACTAACCCTGAACCCGAACCCAACTAGATCTCTCCACCTAAACCCAAAAATGCCAACATAGCTCCAAAGGTGTCAAAATGAAGCCTTCATGACACCTTAATCATGCTAATGGAAGATAATGACAGCGTAATGTATAAAACTTCAAGTAAAGTGTTACCAAAACTCGTTGCCGATTGGATGTCACGACACAGCATCACTCAAAGTCACTTGAAAACTTTGAGCAACTTCCAGCGACTCAGATCTCGCAATTGAGTCGCAGGAATTGAGCGGGTTGCATTGCTTGAAGGGAAATCGCTTGACATTGCAAGTCGCGTTTGGTGTGAACGCACCTTAAGTGTTTAGTTTGGCAGGTAAAGAGGCAAAGAGGCGTTGCAAACATCTTCATTGTATTTGAATTATTGCACTTTCAACCTCACTTTGACCAAATACTGCATGTGGCGTTCAGCCATGTTTCAGAACAACGGCACATGGTCCGTTTTCCATCAACACCGTTGATCCAAAGAAGTGCAATACATCACAGTCTGGCTCAGTCAGAGCCGAGTTCATCGAATGTGGAACTTTCCTGGTCTCTGTGTCCAACACAGAGCTTCATGTTTGAAGAACATCCAAACGTATCTATAGAGTCTTTAAAGCTCTAGGAGTTTCAGTAGTAATGCACCCTTCCAATAGTTCCAGTTCCTGAGCCGAGGATATCCGGCTGACCGTTCCTCCAGATCTCCCTGATAATTCGTTCCCTCTCCTCCAATCGCTGGGCGCGCTCTAGCTCCTCCGCTGATGTAAACACGTTGACACTCAGCGTCCCGTCTGATTGGTTGACGTGGTTGCTAACTGGGATTTCTGTGCTGGGTAACAAAACCGGAGCCTCTTCATCGCCCCCTTCATCATCATCGTCATCATCGCTCTCCTTGTTGCCCTCTGTGACCTCTTTAGGGGTCTTTTTCTCAGGTGTGGATGATGTGATGTTGGTGCGTGGTTTACAGGAGATACGGATCACCAGGAGGCAGAGGGTCAGAACCAGGCCGAAACACACGCCCAGCACGAAGTAGAGGCCGAAGCTCTCGGGGTTTGCTGGAAATTAAACACATTTAGTGACGTAGTCAAATAAATACATATATATATATATATATATATAATCCAAAAATCTACCTTTGATGTGAGCGTATGCAGCGATGCTGTTGCTCAGAAGGTCCATTTCTTTTTTCTTCACATCCATGGTGACCACCACCACCTCACTTTGCTCACACCTGCAGAAAAATTAAGAAAATATATCAGACATTGGTAGAAATAGACATCTTAACTAATTTATTTAATACTCCATTAATGGCGGAGCCTGGACATCTCAACACTCATTGGCTTCAGGTCTTTAACAAAAATCTGTACGGAAGCAGATTAGGGCCAATGTTGGAGAAAATGTATTTGGACAAATCAAGAATAAAGTCGAAATGTTGAGATTTAAGTGGAAATTTCGAGAAAGAAGTTGAAATATAATGTTGAAAAGACTAGATTAAACTTGAAATTTAGAAAATGAAATCATCATACAATATTGTGATAAAAGTCGACTTTTAACACAATACTGTATTTTGGGGGGTAAATTTGGGGTTAAATTAAACTCTATTATGTAATTTAAAAAGTAGGAACAATTAGGTTAATCTGGCATATAATGGACATAAATCATGAATTTGGTTAAATTGGCAAAAATAAACATAAATTAAGGTGAAAAGAGGTTAAAAGTGACATGAAATGTGATGGAGAAGTGTCAGAAATGGGAGTAATGTAGCAAAAATGCATTAAAAGGAGCAAAAAATGGCAAGAAAAGGTGATAAAAATAAGTTTAAATATGACAAATTTGGTGTAGATGCAGAAAAACGGTAAAAATAAGCAAAAATGGGCTCAAATTGTTAAAAAAAAATATTCTTAGTTTTTTGAAGGCATCTGGTAAACCCCTTGCAGTGTTTGTCAGTCCTATATAAAAATTTACGCTCTTTCTAGTTTTGTTTCCATCATAATATCGATGCAAACTTTGTCCAATGGCCATTTTATGAATTATCATGTGTGAAAATCCTCATTTGGTTCTGTTCTTCCACATGAGGTCAAAGGTCAAGAGGTATAAACTCGCCGTAGCTGACGGTGCAAACAGCAAGTCTGGCAGAGATTTAGATCAGTTTTCCCCCATTGGAGCTTTGATTCTTCGCAAAAAACAAATTGCGGAAACTTGGTATTGATCTCCAAGGTAGAAATGCTGAGTCAGCTGCTAAAGCTAATGCTGCTAAAGCTAACGCTGCAGACAAGCTAAAAAATCTGGTTTTTCCTGCTCTTCAACAGTGATCAATCATCTGATCAGTATGGTTTCACTCATCAGCCTGTTTATCTTGTATAATAGATTAATAAAAATAATCATGAACATGGTTAGTGAATGGTGAACTGAGAACTCTACTGTCCTTTTCACACTCAGAAATCTCGCTTTTTTCCATAACACATTTTATTTATAAGCACTTCTCAAAAACTCAAAAAAACTTCAGTTATTAAAACTACAAAAGTTAAAAAAAAAACAAAAACTACCAACAATAAAGGTCAATAGAGAAAATCCAGGAGTATGAAGAAGAGGAGATCTGCTGCTTTGATACTGTTTCTCTCATCGGTTTTACAAAAGATCTCTGGAGTCCAAATTCCACCCGTTGGAGACCCAAGTAGGCAGTGTTTTCGTCGACCAGGGGTCACCTGTGTGGAAGCGAGAGGACTGCCCTAGCTTCCATACTGCTGCTGAGCTGCTTCCATCGGTTTTTAAAAATGCTCGGATCGGCCGTAAGTGGCATCAGTGGAAAATCCTGGTCCCTCCTCGAGTCTGAATATGTGTAATATTAATAATAAACACTATTAAAACACTAACGATCGCTGGAATAACATTACAAACACCGTTAGGTTCAAAATATCAACAGAGTGAAGAAGATTGTTTACGTTTTTATCCCTCTTGACCTATGACCCCCCTCAGGTCGCTCATGTGCAGTTCCAGAGTGTGAAAAGGCTTATTCACACCATCCCATAATAACCTCTCCTTCACTCTTTCTGCAATATTTCCCCTTTTCAGCCTTTATCTGTATAGAAAAGTAATATATTGATCTCAGTTGGTCATTCAAATGTGTTTTAACCTCTTTTTTTATTTAATTGTTTTTATTTTTTGTCTTTAAAGTGTTTAAACCTCTCTGACCTCATGACATCATTAACTCTCTAGACTTTAGATGGCAGACTTAAACTCAAACTCATGTGCATTGTTCGCAGAGTCAAACCACATGTTCCAACACACAGATCAGATGAATGTACAAACCACATGTTTACGCTAGCGTTCATTTTTAAATGAAGATTGACTGATAACGCTGCAACGCTCCATCTCACTGATGATTAGCACTTCTGCCTGTTTGTTGATGTAGCTTTACATGAAATACCAGCGTCAAACTACACACATGTAAACCATATGTAACGTGGCACGCTAATGAATCATTTCAAACATTCCTCCATTAACGCAGAGGCAAACAGAAAGTAGTGGAGCACAGATGCAGCATTAAACGTACCACAAAATCAAGCTGTGTAGCGAAGGTTTTCAGTCCAAACTCATAGTGGAAATAGTCAAACTGGCGCTTGTTGTTGGATCGAGGCCCGTGATCTTTGGTCTTCAGGCTGGACAGTTCATTTAGTCGCCCTGAGGCAAGAACAAACACACACACACACACACACACACACACACACACACACACAGAGGGAGAAACGTCAGGGATCATTAGGTCCAAATCCACTGAACCGTCTGCAGTGCAAACAGCAACAAGCCTTTTAGTTAGAGACGCTTCAGGTGCAGAGCAACAGGTTTATAGTGTTTTTAACAGCTTTGTCTCATTAATAAAGTCTTTAAAAACTCTCTCAGAATACTTCAGATTTTCACTGGTGTTTGTTTGTCTGTTAGCAGGATTAAGTCAAAAGTAACAGATTATAGCAACATTATAACAGAAGATAGATCTGATGTCATAGAACATGTGTCTCAAACTCAAGGCCCGGGGGCAAAAATGGGCCCTTTAGAGCAGTGTTTCTCAAATGGGGGTACGCAATGGTACTACAGGGGGTACATGAGAAAAATGAAAAAAAAAACAAGTGTCAGTACCTTAACAGGTGTGAGATGACTGGAAATGATAAAAATTATGGAAATAAATCCAATCAGGGGCCACTAAATCAGCGTTTTTCAACCTTGGGGTCGGGACCCCATAATGAGTTACCTGGAGTTTAAATGGGGTCTCCTGCAACACTGAAAAATTACAATAGATTTTTGAAATGTTTCAATTAATATATATATATATATATTTGTTTTTAATCAAAACAACACACAATCTTATCTTAAACAACTGTATTTCTATATTTTCACTTTGAGTAATATAAATCTAGTTCAATATTAATATCTGAGCTCAAATATGATCAAAATCTAATTCTAGAACAAAATGTCTTTGGGGTCACCAGAAAAGGTTGGGAACCACTGCACTAAATCATTTCCATTTATTTACAAATAAGATTCTTTAAAATGTGTGTTATCACTCATTCATTCCATCATTATGATCTATAGATGTTTTTAAATAGTTTTATAAGAAAAATGTTGTAGTCGGACAAAAGGGGGACTTGAGCCAAAATAGTTTGAGAAACACAGCTCTAAAGGGCCTGTTTTGGCCCCCGGCCCTTGAGTTTGACACGTGCTTTAAAGTGTGAATGATCGTTGTGCTATGATCAGAACCATTGATCCAGATAACTGACAATATCTGGCTGAGCTTTGTTCTCTCTGACTGCTCTTGTGTTTTAATCAATTCCAATATTACACATTTAACTTTTATTATTTTATTTATTTTTTTATTTATTCAGTTTATTTCCGACATGGTTACAGTCACTTTTTTTTTTTTTTTTTTTTTTTTGTACATGCCGAAAAAGGAGACGAGAGAAGCAGTTTGCTTATCTGGGTCCCGTCCCCTGTTTTACCATCGCAAATTTACATGGGTTTACATGTCTCTCTGGTCAAACATTGTTGAGTTGTTCTGAACAGTCCTTTCTTGTGTATTCTCATCTGTAGTCAGTGTTGTCTTGTTTTTATTCCTCTTCCTCTCTATCGTTGTTCATGTTGGCCTTGTTTTAATGTTTGGAATTCATACGTTGGAAGGACTCGTTACTGCCCCGTGTGGTCATTTATATTAACGTAGTTCTGGATTTGCACCACAACCTCACCATCACCATCTCTCCACTTTTTCCCCAAATCCCTTAAAATGCTTTCAATACTCCACTTTCACCATGGCACATTACTTAAAACAGGACAGATTACCACCAGTAAAGTCACTTTTTATACTGGTGTTGCAATCAAAACTAAAGCTGATGCTCCAGTGCTGTAGCAGGAGGAATGGTTGTGGAAACATGCTGAAGCTAAAGTTGAGGCTCTACTACTACAGCTCTAGTTTGTTTAGCAGAGTGCTGGTGCTTTTCCTGGGCAGATTTGGATCTTGCTGACTACACACAGACTGAGCCCCAGCGCTCTGGGTCACTGGGGGGGAGTGACAGGGCGGTCGTCATGGCTGCTTGTTCTCCAGCTCGTGGGAATAAGAATGTTTCTGCTCCACTCGGTCGGGATGAACCGAGTACAGACATTGGAAAATATTGAGAAAAGATCATCTCCTACCTAGCCGAGAGCTTCATTTAGTTCTAATAACGGCCGTCATTTGTCATTATCCAAGAACATATACATCCCATGATTTATTAGCTTTTTGTCTCAGGGGTATGAGGTAGTAAACCCTATAGGAAGACTGATAATTAGCTTTAGCATTGGTAGGGATGACCTCAGACACCTGCAGTAATGCTGATATACAGACGAGTTGGGCTCCAGGCTCGTGTTAGCGACTGGAGACCTAAACACTGATTATTCTGCTCAGTGGGTTTGTTGTGTTTTCTTTCCCAACAAGGAAAATTATTAGCAGACCTGGTGTGTGTGTGTGTGTGTGTGTGTGTGTAAGTAACTTTCAGGCTTTCTCTTCAAATTGTTGCCTTGCCCCCAGCAAGAGGGCAACACACTACTCCACGTAAATAACAGTGTTGTATTGACCTCATTACAATTCCTGCTACTGTGCTATGAGATGCAGATGACTTCTAGCATGGTATTGTCTGTTAGCATGCTAGCTACCAGTAACCAACATAGGCATAAACAATCTGTAATTTAGCGATCAGATGCTACAGAATCGAGGTATGAAGGCAATGTTCCCACATTTCTTATCCAATGATTTACTGATTAACTCATGAACTGCTAAAGACCAAACTAGAGACTTCAATCTTTCAGAATCTGGTTTCAAATTTCAGATTGTCATAGTCCAAAATATTCTGTGGGTCTTAAAAAAAAAAAGCCAGTGAAAGTCATCTAAAAGGCTTGGCAATATGGGGTTGGCAGCTCTGAAAAGGGCTGGCAGTGAATGAGTTAAAGAAGATTTAAATATCAGCCATGCTAAAATCATTTTGTTTCATTCCATCTTCTAAAGCTTCCCATCATGTCGACCTACAGCGTTGCTGACTCAATCATTCGAGAATCGCACAAATGACCATTTAGACTTTAATGAACCCAACATGCTTTGATTGGATTAAACTCACACACACTCCACATAGAGTGTGAAACTGAAGGCCTGTGGGTTAAGTTCGACCCACCAGTACATCTGGTCCGATACGGGGAAGAGTTGTAGATATCTCACTTTCTCCAAACTATCAAATTAAATAAAACTCCACCAAAACACAATGAGGTTTGCAGTGCTACATCATTTATAATAATATTTAATCTAATTTTTTCCTAAATCAAATTATTGCACAGTATTTACATTGCAACTTAAATTTTGCCCAATTGCTTCACATTCAGGTCATTGTAAGTGTAATAGGTAACTCGATAAATACAGACAAGATGATGTTTTTATGCAGCACAATAATTTACAATCTTGTCCTACACGTCACACCTTGTTTTTCCTGCTCCTATTTTTTGATTTGCTTATCGTTGACTTCTTCCTGGCTTCATATCCTGAGGACGAACTCTCAAGCATCCTCTTCCTTTGGACGCTCCCAATTTATTATTCACGCTTCCTTCCAGACGTTAACTGTACGATAAAGACATTTCTACACAACGCCACATCATCATCGTTATAGAAAATACAAGTTATAGGTAAAGCCTGAATGAAGAGCTAAAGTAGAGTAGAAGTGGGTTTCTGTCGTTAAAACGGTTGAAAGTGTCACGTGGGCTAATATTTTCATTGTGTTGAGATAATTGTAACACATCCTTAATACATCCTGTGTATAACCTTTGTTCTTTTTCCTTCGTTGCTATCGTCTATAACATTACAGTTTCTCTAAGCGACATTTCTAAAGTTTTGACACAGAATATTTGCTCTTTGTACATGTTTCCCTTGAAGGTCGTTTTGGATCCTTTTGAGTGTTTTTTTTTTATTTTTTTATTTTTTTAATCCAGGTGTTCATTACTAGCTTTTATTGTGCTACGTATATAGATTTTGCGCATTTCTAAGAGTAATGGAAACGCAGCTCGTGTTTCAGAAAGGATAGGGTACATGTTTCAAACTCACGGCCCGGAGACCAAATCCGGCCCTTTAGAGCACCCAATTCGGCCCGCAACACAAAGTAAAAATGATAGAATTAGCTAATCATATATTTGTAGCTATCTCAGTCCCTCCAAATTTACAAACTTAATGAAACTTCACATTATCTAAAGTCACGGATGCAGTTTTTTCCAACCCCAAATTCTAAAAAGTAATTATTTTAGAAATGACTGCAATTTCACAAACAACATCACAAAAATCCTCTAAATTACACAAAGAAATGTCTGGGTTTCCTCTTCTGTCCACACGTACCGCGCCGTGTTTTTGCCATAAATGGTCATGTGACCAGCAGTGTTTGGAATAACGGCGTTTAAAATAACAGCGTTAGGTAACGATGTTTTTTTTTCAGTAACGGGGTAATCTAACTAATTACTTTTTACGCCGTTACGATGCCGTTAATGTTACTGAACGTTGAATGCGGTGCGTTACATGCGTTGATTGAATAAATCGTTATCCAAAAGCATCCCTGGCTTCATACACAGCTGCAGTGAGGAGGTGGGTTAAAAAACAAGGTGAGAGATTATGATTGGCTAAGGCGGCGTCATGTTTCATGGTAGCCAATCAGAGCCAGCGTTTTTACACATGTGCCAGCACATGCACCACACACACACACAACCACTACAGATTTGATGAATCAGCAGAGATGAAAAGTGATGAAAAGTTGTCATTTTTAAGGTGACGATACAAACACTACTTTATATTAATTATGGTCAAAGACAAGAACGTACATGTGACGTGTTCATTATATCCAGGAGTGAAGACTTTGTCCACATCTGTTGTAAACAACTCAAATTTAATGAAGCGTCACAATGACACAGAACTAAAAAATCTGAATTATTTGACATATAGCAACTTATTTTTTAACAGTAATGCAAATAGTTTCTTTCCTTGGTAATGAGTTACTTTTTATTATAGAGTACTTCAGTTACTAACTACTTCTTGGATCAAGTAGTGAGTAACTATAACTAATTACTTTTTTAAAGTTACGTTCCTAACTCTACTGACCAGGTACCTCATGTCCTTTAATGATCTTTCAGTGTTTTTTTCTCACATTCATATGTTTCCATCATCAGTTTTTATTGAAATATTTAGATTTTGGACATTTCCAAGGGTAATGGAAACCTATCTTATGATAGTTGGGGCTTTTATCCTGTACTATCAACTGTACACAAATGTCAGCCAATCCCAAACCGAGGCAGACCTCTGGAGTTCATTTCACAATAGAAGCATTTATTCTATTTTCATAAACCAGCCAACAACAATAGCCCACAGCCTATTCTCCAATGAAATATATGAAATGTGTAACTCATATTTGATCTATAAACAGAGCATGCAAAGGTCAGATACACGAGGGGGGATAGAGTTGTCATTTCCTGATTTCATCAAAGTTTTATACCTCATTACTATTTTTGGCCATAAACGTAGCTGTGGTTCGTCTGGAACTGAACTCACAGGATGAAAATGACCACAGCCAAAGTTAATCCCATTTGTGTGTTTTTCATTTCACTTTAATTGCACAAACAAACTATTTTTAGCAACACAAGAATTTGGAACAGCCTAAAGAATTTATTGACTTCATTGTTTCTGTGCTTTTGATTTATTGTCTCATAATGCACGTTTAATGGATATTCCATAGGTTTTAAACCCAAAGGTTTTACATAACTCGGCTTTTGTTTGCAGGATCTTTTGAAACGTTGGCAGGTACTCTAAAAAAGAAGAAAACGCTGGATTTCGTTACCATTTCTCATCATAATTATCATCATCACATACCTGTTGTCAAGCCAGTGAGTCTGGCCTGAGCAGTAAAAACTATAATCAAACTTTAAGCTCTTCTCAAGACAGTACAGGGGAGGTGGATATTGTTTTAACTTGATAAACAGACGACACCACATGCAAAATATCTGTTTAAGTTATCAGCTAAAGAATCACTCAGAGTGGAATGAAAAGTCATTATTTTCCACATCGCCAAAGGTTATAAAGGGTTTAATTTCTGCAGAAGCCAAGAACATTTCTTCCCAGTGTCTCTTGACATCAAAATATGACTTTTCGAGCAGTGTTGCATATTATTTTTGGCCTTTTACTGATGAAGAAAGCCAGAAAATGTGACTAAATGGAATGTCCATCGTTTAGAAAGAGGCAGGACAGATAAAACATGGCTTTTAATGGTCTTTTTAGTTCATATTTTAAATCTAACAATTAAAACAGGTTGAGTTTAACACTCAGAGGTTCAAATACAAGATTGTGATGAACCTAATTATATAATAACATGATTTCCCTCAATGTTGGGAAAATATTTAATCAGACTAATGCTACCTACTAACAAAGTGAGTATATTCAAGATTATATCTCAATGGTTTCAAAAATTGAAAAATTATTTTTTTAAGTTAAGATAAGTTTTTTTAATACCTACTTTGATAATTATTGTTATTTTATGTATCTTTATTCATTTTTTTAAACAAAATTTTACTATTTATTATACAATTACTCAAGTGGGCTTGAAAAGGGCATTATTATTATTTTTTTGATTTTTGTAATTGAACTTTATTGAATTTATGCGTACAAATGTTTTTATAGAGGGGTGGTAACAGAGTATAAATACTTTGTTAAAGCATTTAAGTAGGTTTTTATAGAATCTTAAGCTATTTTTCCAAATGACTTATTATTTCCCTGCACAAATATCTGTTCTTTTTTAATCTGTCAATTGTCTCTCATCACGTTATTAACACTATGGAGAAAATATGATGTGATTTTAGAGATTAAATAACATGTAGAGGAAGGCTCAATGTGTTTTTTAAATGTAAAAGCCAAATATCCTCTCATCTGAACAAAGAACTTGGAGGAAAAGTTGGTCAGGGATTTGATAAGTGATAATATAATTAAACCGAATAGAAAGTGGCCTTGTTTTCAGGAGTGACTGTGGAAGTTTGCATGTTCTCCTTTTGCTTTTGTGAGATTTCTTGACGTTCTTCTACTACATTATGAACACACACATTCTAAGGTTAAATAGCATCTGTCATATCATCACCAGTGTAAATAAGTGAGGATGTTTTCTGTCTGTGTTGGACTGTGATTCTTGTTTCTGTATTTCAATAAAAAAAAGTACAAACTAAAAAAGGCTAAGAACTAGTGCTGGGACTTTATCGAGTTCATTGAGATGAATGAATTACAGAAAAAAGCACAAAACATGACTGTGTGAAAGTGTGGACAGGTGTATTTTATACAGATAAACAGTTTAAACAGGTGCCATTAATACAGGTAACAAGTAACTGGTCTGTGAGAGACAGAAATCATGCTTGTCTGTAGCTGCCAAATGCTTATTTTACACAATAATTTACAAATAAATGATTTAAAAATCATACAATGTGATTTCCTGGATTTTTTTCACCTTCTGTGTCTCACAGTTGAAGTGTCGTTATGATGAAAATTACAAACCTCTCATCTTTTAAAGGAGCATAAGGCAGGATTTGTGAAAAAAATAAACATTCATTTCTAGTCTTAATGCTAATGGTTGATGTGCTGACACCCAAAGAGAATGAGTCCACACACATTTCTACCAATTGTCTTAAACATTGTGTGATACACTTTGTTCTGGTGTCGATTTCCCCGCCCAGTTCTGCAGACGTGACGTCAAATGACGCTGGTGCGCGTTCCCGACGGCTTGGAACGCAGATCGGGCCACATTTTTTCATCCAAGTCTGACCCAACAGTAAAAACCTTTTTTTTTTCTCAAAGAAACGACATATTTACGTTTGTTTTAGTGGTAAGCACTGATTTTATTAACAAACAACTGTTAATGTCAACATCAGATCAGCAACAAGCTCAGACTGATACATGATGAGTGACTCTACTGGGTTTTTAGGGAGAAAAGTAAAGTCGGAGCAAGAATTGCTCTGGGAGGTCATGCAGAAGTCATCAGTCAGCCTTGAAGGGGTTTTTTAACTGCCTTTCAACCTCATCCTGTGGAGAGTTGTTATCTAATTGACAGGAGGAGACACAAACCCCCTCACATAGTGTCAATTGGAGGAGACCCACGAGAGTAGTAACCCACCCTGTCCAGCCTCCACCCATCACCTCTCATCTCCCTGGGCTCTGATAAGAGGTGCTAACCACAAACATGTACTATACAGTCAGATAGAGAGCAGATACATGGCTCATGTGTCAAAATGTGGCTTTAAATCTAACTTAAATCTGCTACTCATGATATTTTATTAGAATCATAGCGTAGAAATGACGAATGTGGTCAAACTGGCCAAAATAAGCATGAAATATGGTGACAAGAGGTTAAAAGTTACAATAATGAGTTAACATACAGTATGTGACATTAGGTGGAAAGGGGTTATAAGTGCTGAAAATGTCTTGAAATAGGAAAAAAAAAAAAAAGCAGAATAGGCGTTGAAATGTGATAGAGAAGTGGCAGAAATGGGAGTAATGTAGCAAAAACTTGTTAAAATCATAGCGTGGGCTTCATCCATCAATTAATCGTACGTCGTTTGCTCCAAAAAGATAAGAAAAAAGCTCGTAGTTGCCACTTAAAGGTTTGTTTTCATCTCCACAGGGAAAACTCTTATTGACATTTTGGGAAAAGTTCCTCGCATTGCATTGTGGGATGTGGAGTCCCTGTTTTTACTTCATTCTTAATGTTTTTTCTTGTGTCTTTTGCCAGACACAGAGGACAGTAATTTAGTTTGTTCAGTGTTTCTTGTGAAATTGTAAAAACACTTTCATGCACTAGTTTCTGCGACTCCACATCCCACAATGCAAGGCGAGAAATACATTTATACATTTTTTTCTTTCGATCAATCAATCTATGATTTTTTGACCTTTGAGGCCAATTGTACAGATTTATCTGATAAAATATTTTCATGTCCAGCACAGCAGCTTCAAACTTTTGTGGCAAATATGAAACAAACTACTGGAAATCTTTTGTTAAAAGTGACAATAATGGGTCAACATATGTAACATTAGAAAGAAAAGTGGTGGAAAGGGTTTAAAAGTGCCTGAAATGTCTTGAAAGTGGAAAAAATTGTGCAGAAAAGGCACTAAAATGTGATGGAGAAGTGGCAGAAATGGGAGTAAAGTAGCAAAAATAGGTTTAAATATGGAAAGTTTGCAGAAAAAGGGTAAAAATAAGCAAAAATGAGCTCAAATTGTTCACAAATACTCTTAGTTTCTTGAAGGCAGCTGGTCCCAGTGTCATGATACAAATGGGGTCCTGACTTCAAGGTTGAGAACCCCTGCTCTATAGGGCCACATTAGGCCCCTGGGCCTCGGGTTAGACACAGACTTTAGAATATAAGTAAACACTTAAGTTATTTATTAAAGCAAGGTTTTGTTTTCCTAATCTGTGATTGATAAACTCTGTGATCCATTACTATTGATCATCTCTGCTCTCAGCTGACCTGCATGTGTGATTCTGCTGCTGAAACCGTCGCCCTCAAGGTTCAACATGTTGTGCATTAAGTCTGTATCTAGAACATCGACTGTAACGAGTTATTGATGCTTTTATCTCTAACTCAAACCATCTACTGTGAAAAAGTAGGAACATCACTGTTCTCCTTCACTCTGATGCAAACTTTAAAGACTTTAAATACTAGTTTAACATGTAATTCACTGGTTCTCAAAACTTTTCAGCCCATGACCATCAAAATAAAGGTTTCAGAGAGCAGGGACCCCCACTGTAGCTGAACATGAACATTGAAGAACAGTCATGTGGAGACAGGACCATCTATAAGGGGGAATAAAGGGGAGAGATTTTTGGGGTCCATCCATAAAGTCAGTAAAATGATGGTCCATTGTGTTATGAATCTGTGATAACCACAATTATTTATTCATCTGAATAATATCCACTGTGACGAACGTTTAGAATCCTTGTTTTAATCAGAAATGAAATATGTTAAAAGTGAATAGGTTGGAAAGGTGATGAAATAGGATTTAAAAACCACAGAAATTGATAAAAGTTGCAAATTAAAGTGGGCAAAAAAGTGGTAAAAAAAGGGTTAAAAGTGTCAATATTGGAACAATTAGTTTAAACTGGCAAATAATGGGTACGACCAATTGCAAATGTGGTTAGATTGGCAAATATAAACATGAAATATGGTGAAAAGAGACAATAATGGGTCAACATAATATGCAACCTTAGGTGGAAAAGTGGTGGAAAGGGTTTATTGGCTCAAATTGTTAACAAAAAAAAAACATTTTCATCCCAGTGTCTCGCAACCCCAAATGGGTTCCTGACCCAAAGGTTGAGAACCCTCGAGAACTCTGTAGTTTCATGACTTATTTACTATCCAAAAAGTTTCACCATGCACAAAAACATAAAACCACCTTAACAACAAGGATCTTATTTTGCACCAAAATTAAGACCAGTTTGACACATTGGAAATATAATCAGAATTTTTTTTCTTTTTTGCACATTTTAAAACATTTTTTTAGGAAAAAGTCTCCATCACTACTACTACAGCTCAGTGTCACTGGTTCACATCCAGTAAAACAAAGAATCACACTCACCAGTTCAGGGATGTTGTTTAAAAAAAACCTCCTGAAGTTTTTCAATCCACACAAAGAGCTTCAGGAAAAGTGAAAAATCTTCATATTTCTGTTCAAAGTTCCAAGCCACCCAGTTACAAGAGTGTTTGACTGTTGCAGCTGTGGTTTAGGTCCTAAACAGAGAGTGTGTGTGTGTGTGTGTGTGTAGAGTCTAGGGAAGAGGTGGTTACTTCCTCTACAAAGTTGGAAACAAAGTGAGTAACAGAGTTTTCCCTCTCGGCTTCAATCCACGAGAGGCAGGAAAAGCTGTCATACTATCCATTCCCCCCCTCAGACGGAGAAAAAAGAGGAGGAACAGCCTAAAATGGGCAAAGCTGGAGGACGAGGGGAGGGAGGAGAGCTGTGGTGTGTGTGTGTGTGTGTGTGTGTGTGTGTGTGTGTGTGTGTGTGTGTGTGTGTGAGGGGGGTTTTTCTCTGTTAGGAAAAAAATACAAAAAAAAAATCTGCTCGAGACAAATTAGCTCAAGTTTTTTTTCTGCCTGAAGCACAATTCACTAGAAAAAAAAAGCATCAACAAGGAAAAAGTGATTGTTACGTATACGATTGTTGAATGAAGAGTTTAACTTTCCTACTGGTGATATTAAGCTAATCTATGTAGCTGTAGAACGTGGTTAATCAATTCATTCATGCTAGCTAGAGAAGGACCAAAGACGTGAGCACCTCCTATCGTGGATGGATCAAAGTGATCAATGACATAAGGTTGAACACTGATTCAGGAAAAGTATCTGTTCTCATTCTATTGGATCTAAGTCTGCATTTGATACTGTAGATCATACAATTTTGTTGCACAGATTGCAAACATGGGTTGGACTAAATGGAAAAGTAATGCAATGGTTTAAGTCATACTTGGAGGAGCAAAGTTATTTTGTAAGCATTGGAAACTTTGAATCTGACAGATTACCAATGTCCTGTGGGGTTCCTCAGGGCTCTGTTCTGGACCCCTTCTTTTTAGCCTTTATATGCTTCCTTTAGGACAAATTTTACACAACTGTAAGGTTGATTATCAGCTATGCAGATGACACACACCTCTATCTATCACTGAACCCAGGTGACTATGGTCCCATTGAGGTGTTGTGTGACTGCTTAGAAAAAGTAAACTGCTGGATGAGTGAAAAGTTCAGATGGAGGTGATTGTCTCCTGTCAGTGAGGACCTTCAGTCTCCATCTTTAAAAGCTAAAGACCAAGTCCCAAACCTTGGTGTTCTGATTGATTCAGATCTTATTTTCAGCAATAGGATTAAATCTAACACAAAAACATCTTCTACCACCTAAAGAACATCTACAGAGTGAAAGGTTCAGGAGAAACTGGATCTAATGTTCCTCACTGTGTCGCTCAAAGAGAGTTAAATATGTTCCTGCCACTCAGATTTAATGTAGAAAATAAAGAACACACTTCAAGGAACACAGAAGAATTCATGTTTCTGACAGAAAGCAGGTGGAGATGAGAGCGTTTAATTATAGCCCCACCTTTGAGCTACAATGGGAGACTTTTCCTGGATTATTTTAGGTTAACTGAAGCCTGCCAGGGCAGGATGTGTGTGTGTGTGTGTGTGTGTGTGTGTGGTGATTAACAGGAGATGTCACACATTCAGACACTAAAGCCTGAACCAGACTGTGAACTTTATAATGGTTCCAAAACAAAATGATTGACAACTTTTCACCTTGTTCTTATTTCATGGATTAGTTTCCCTGCTTTGATGTTATTTTATTTAGGTCTCAGTATTTTAATGTATATGGAATAATTTATGTTAAAAAAGAAAAAAAGACGGAAATTAGATAAAATGAACCTTGCTTTCTAAACTGTGTCAATGAAGTTTAACGTTTTACTGACAACTAGAATTTTTGTGTACATTTCTTGTAAATTTAGGGTCTTTTTTGTGTATATTTCGTGTAATTTTAGATCAATTTTTGTGTATATTTCTTGTACTTTTAGGGTCATTTTAATGAATATTTCTTGTAATTTTAGGGTCATTTTTGTGAATATTTCTTGTAATTTTTGTGTATATTTTGTGTAAATTTAGGGTGATTTTTGTGTATATTTCTTGTAATTTTGGATATTTTTCTTTCATTTTGTGGTTTTGTTGGTGTCATATTAAGTGTTTGGTTGTCTCGTGTATTTTTCTGTAATTGAATATGTTTTTTTAAAAAAAACATTCAATATTCATATTCATATTCAATGTTGACCCTGGGCCCCCGCCAGTTGCTTACTCATGGTTCAGAGGATTCCAAATCCCACAATGCACTAGTCCAAAACAATCTTGCAATCCACAATTTCTATCTTTGACATTTGTTTGTCAGTAAATTCTCCCATTTTTTTGTAAGGAAACACTTTCTATTTATTGATCTATGATGATACAATATGTCTTTATTATATATTAAAAAAAGAACATTTATCGTCTGCAGCAGCTTCAAACAACAAAACTCATATTGTTGCAGTTCGGAACAACAATATTGAAAAAAAATAAAATAAATCAGTATTTCTTCGACACAGGCCAGAGTCACTTTATTCACACTTGATAATTATAATTAAAGTTTTGTCTCGCTGGGACAGCAGCAACTACACCGCCCATGTGTGACTCATGGCAAAGATGAATAGTGAAACTGAATATCCTGCCTTTGTGGGAATGAACATCATTCTTTGTTGAATGAAAAGCACATGAAGCATTAACAGTGTTTGAAAGAAGTTTCAGAAGAAGAGAAAAGAGACAAAAGCTCTGACTTTTATTATCAAGCTGAGGTAGAAACACTTTTACTTAAAAAATATGACAAACAGGTCGATGTGTTTGGTTTGTTCAGGTATCCTGGGACCACACCTTATTTCTGCTGCATGAAAACACATGTTTGTCTTTCTGTGGCCCCTTTGGTCCCTCATAAAACACTCAGTGGAAGCTCCTTCTTTATGGGACAAATGGGACCTTCTGTGTGTTGGTTTGTTGAGTTACCAAACATCTGATCTCCTACTGGGGAGAATTTCACACATGCTGTGTTGGAAATGTCACACTAATGTACTTTACACTACAAACTCTGAGTATATACTCTCTACTATATAGTAAAAGTAGAGTTTATTATGATGAACATTCCCACGAAAGTACATTTCATCCATAAAACTCACGTATACATATTTCATGCTGACATTTCTGAGATTTTTGGAGACTCTCCATTTTGCTACTGACAAAACGTCCGGTTAAAGGTCCAGTATTATGCTATTTTTCACAAACAAAGTATTTGAGATTTATTTTCCCAAACTTGCCTGTTTTCTGGAGTTTTAGCCTCTGAAAAGTCACTTTCAGAGCGCTCCTAAAAACAGTCTGTTTTGGAGTTTTCATGCATATGCATGAGTGGGCGTGTCTGTAGACACCAACTCCATGCCTCGCTCTTGGAGAGGGCGTGGCTTGCGCTAATATTATACTGCGTCTGTGTTTAGGATTCCAACAGCTGATCACTAAAGCAATTTTATGTTGCTATCCACACACTTGTTATTGTTTTCAGCCAAAAAACTGAACATGGATATTTAAGAGGCTATTGTGATTGTGAGTCCAACAAACGCTACATCAGGGTGTGTGTTTATCACAGCAGCAGTGGAGTAAACTGTCAGCTGAGTCAGCTGTTTCAAACACTCACATGAGCTGCTTTGTCACTTTCTTGTTCTCCTCTCCTCTTCCAACCACAGGAATAATCCATTTAAGGTGATAATCATTTGTTTTGTCCAACCACTGCATCGCATTGGGTCACAAACATGTCAGATAATTCCATAAAAGCGATACAAGGTGATATAACGGCTACTAAAAGTGAAACTGATTGTGAGCGCTCACGCTGTACTTTGTTTTATCTATATACTGGACATAAATATATTAACTGTGATATTAACCTGCCTTCACAATGTTTGTTTTACCTGTGAGGTAGTTTGAGAGGGAGGAGCTCACATCCTGGTGTAGGGTAGGAGGAGCCAGGATTGTCAGGAGGAGGAGTTTCCACTTTATGAGTCATAAGGGGGTAAAAATCTGGCCCGTTTGGAGCTGATTTTTTACAAAATGCGGAATAACAAGGGAGGGAGGAAAAAGAATGAGGCTAAAGGGATGTATATCACGCTAGCAAAAACTTATATAAAGTGGATTTTTCACAATACTGCCCCTTTAAGAAGATAGGGGAACTTAAAGGGATCCTCCGCTTTTTTTTTTTTTTTTTTTTTTTAACAAGTTTGGCATAAAATCTTTGAACATTTGCGAGATTTGCGCTCTTATTTTGAAGTTAAACAATATCTGACAAATAGGAGTTTTGTGCTCATGCGACACCAAGTGGAAATAAAAAATGAATGAATGAATGAAATGTATTCATATATTTATAAGTAATAAATTGGGCGTTAAACAGCCTCATTCTCCAGTTAAATCACATACAGTTGATGAGAATTCTTTAGTTTAATCACTGCTAAATAAACTGAGCAACTGTGCTGTAGACTTTAAATGAAAAGCTTTAGTTGTGAACCTCTTTAGCATAAATGAGAATAACTGCGTGTGGCTCACCACCCACTTCCTGCAGTTTTATGTTGAACACTGGACATTTGGTTTGGAAAGTCGTTGGAAACTCAAAGAAGATCCCGTTATAAACGTGTCTTAATATCCTGAAACCTCCTGATACCAAACCAGCTCCGAGAATGACAAATCCTTTCCTTTATCCGTTCTTCCCTCGGCGAGTAGCGCCACACCCAGCAACGACACAACTTCTCTCTATGTTTACACATCACAGAGATAATGACCGGCTTTGTTTTTTACAGATCTGTAAAAGATGCAAAAGTTTACGCCTTGAAAATCAATCTGAACAATGGTGCGTTGTGTTGAACTCTGGTTTCTATTTCAGCAGCAACGCTTTGGAGCTGCTTTCAATCCATTCCATAAAAAATCAGCTTCTTAGTGATATACAGTATATCTTTGAGGACAAAAGAAAAAAACATGTTTTATGTTACTATTGAAAAACTATTAAACAATAAATTATTATAAGACACAAAGCCAAGCTACAATAACCTAATGTAAAGGATTTTAAATATCAATGAGTAGTGAAATCACCCAAAGAAAAAAATAAAGAAAAAAGATGTTTTATATCTCAAGAAAGAATAATCTTTATACTATAAATGAAAACAGATCAAAGCTTTTCTTACATTCCCACATGCAGTTAGGGGCCAATGAAAAATGTAACAAAAGGTTTTTTTATTCATATTTCCAGAGCGTGTGACCCAAGAACCAATGCATATATGTGACTAATCATTAGTGATGTGAACAGTCTATGTTCATAGCTCTAAGATGATCTAATTACAGGGAGCTGAGACATATGTTAAGTAGTTTACTGAAGGCCCAAACATGTTCCAGACCCAAATTTGACAAACTTTTTCCAATTTTGAGGAGCTGTCATGTCCACCAGATAGAATGTATAGCAGATATTTTTATATATTCTGAGAGAGTAGGTGGAGCTGTATTATTATACCAAATATTAGTTTGTTATGTGATGCAGTTCCTGAGATAATGGAAGCTGAAAATGGAAAAAAAACAAGGACGCGCAAAAATCGACACATTTACACCTCGCTAAATTATCCATATTTCAGAAAGTATTGATCCGGTCAAACTAAAATTTTACAGGGTGTCTATTGAATAATAACGGAACAATTTGTAAAAATTTCAGAATTTTTTTATGACTGCGTGGGCCATTCCTTGAAATTACATGGATTTTTAAACTGTTCGGTTGCTAACAAAAAAAAAAAAAAAAGGCCCAAATTTGAATTTAAAAGAAAAAACCAAAATGTTCTGTTCTATATTTGTTGTGTTTTATAAAATAATTTGAAAAGTTTTTTTTTAAAATTATTATTATTCATAAGACTACCTTTCAGTTTTGTAAATATTGACTATAGTGTGAAATAATGTATTTGAGAATTAGGCCATCCAGTTAAGATATATGTTATATATTGATACAAACTAAATGAAGGATATTTTATTTTATTTTATTTTTATAAACAGAATGTATCTAATCAATATGTGGTCAAACACAGTGATTCCCCCTCAAGTATCAAAGCATGTTATTGAATGTGTCAAACATCCCATGATCGCACGCACACACACGACTCTTGTATCTTTTTGAGTGTGTATTAAAGAAAACAGAGTCTGAATGCAAGAAAAACACATTTTTTTCCTCTCATGAGTCTTTTTTTAATGACAGCAGATCAACGTTTAATACACAAACATTTACAATCTTTCCCTTTTGACATTGTGAACATTCCTGAAAGAGATTGTGTGGAATGTGCATGTTTACTATTTAAAAAAAGGAGGTGGACGGGAAGTTTCCCACACATATGAGCTGAAAATAAGAGTAAAAATCAGTGTGTAGAGAGTGTAAAGTCCTAAAAGTTCATACTTAAATATGGGTTGAGACAAAAAGAAAACTAAACGCATGCATGGAGGCAACCACGGGCTTGTCTTTGGTTGAAAACGATGAAGTTAAAGTCATTAGAGACGCTGACTTTTCCTCTGTCCCTCTCATTAGGGTGGAGCCTGGGGAAGTGTGTGCTGAGGAGTGTAATCATCATAATAACACGCTTACACAGCTTCTGATGAACACTGTGGAGCTGAGAGTCAGTCAGAGAGCAGCTCTACCCCACAGCGTGTTCTCAGAACACGACCCGACAGGTCGGGTGTGAGGGGACGACATTTAACTCAAAAACGTCTTTAGAAACACGTGAAAAACAACTATTCTGATTATAGAGTCAAATTAAACACTAACCCATGTACGTGTAAGTCTTTAATGTGCACTAATGATGGCAGCGTCTCATTTATAGTTTGTGAACTATAGCTGTGTTTATTTACTGTTGGAAAAAAAAACACTTAAATATCACTTAAAAGTTTTACGCTTTCATGAGAAGGTTTTTTCCTGACGTTTCGATATTTAAATGTATTACAAAAGTGCAACGGAAACACAAATTACATGTTTTCATTGTACGTACCTGGTCACATGACCACTTCTCCATGGAGACTCAAAGTGGACATCCATGACTACGTGCAGTCCGCACCACACACTTGTGTCAAAGGGATAACAGACGGGATACATTGCATGTAAACCTAAGAGAAGCGATGCCGTTCATTTGCAGTCTGGATGCAGAGTGGTGTGTCTCTCTAAAACATCAGAAAACTCACCAATAACACAAGTTATTGTCCCTACATTTGTCACTAGTCTTTTTGAGAGAAAAGTCGTTTAGAGCATTCACAAAGAATCCTGTGAAGGGACAAGTGGAGCGTGGTTGTTTCCACACAGGTCTCACAATTCTACAAACTGCAGCCTTAAGCAACTAGCGACAACTTTATAGCAACTTTTTCTGGTGTATTTTTTTTACTTTTTCAGAAAAATGCTGGTAAACATCTAACAACTGTTTCTAGTGTCTGGTTCCTCAGCCATGCACTCGACTTTATAATATAATGTTCAAAAAATAGTCATCAGGGCAGTTATTTTATAGTTTTAAATCCGTTACAGAATCGATTAAAATATCTCGAATAAGAGATTTCAAGCTGATGGTACAAATCTGATGTGACCAAAGCAACTAATAAGACCACATGATCAAATGAGTTCATCCCATGTGACAATATTATAGTTTGTTTTTTAGTAGTCGACAAAAATACAAACATTTTGATATAGTTTTTGTTGTATGTATTCTCAGACAGATCTGTTAATTATTAATGTCAAGTATAATTTTTCACATTCTGAGTCTCGTAATGACTGTTTGATTTAATCACATGGCTCTATATTAATGACTGTTATCAACAGCATCTGTCGGCACTTTGTTTGTTTTTTTTTGGCCTTTGAATCATCCAGACATCTGCTTCCTGTTTACCCTCCTCCCCCTCCCCCCCCCCCCCCCCCCCCCCCCCTCCTATCAGAAGCTAAAGCCCCGTGTAATCGCTCAACACTGTCACACTTCCTGTGCCCCGTCGCCAACATCCTGTTGTCTCTCTCTTCTGGGAACTGTTGACTCAGGGTTGACTAAAGTAACCCAATAGAGACTGAACATTTAACACACACACACACACACACACACACACACACACACACACACACACACACACACACACACACACACACACACACACACACACACACACACACACACACACACACACACACACACACACACACACACACACACACACACACACACACACACACAGTACGTTTTTAGTTTGATCGAATAAAACCCTTGAGATATGAACGATTTAGTGTGTGTGTGGGGGGTGGGGGGGGGGTTATTTCAGCTTCTAATATCTCAGGAACTACATCACATAAGAAACTGAACTATGGTCTAGTGATACAGCTCCACCCATTATACATCCTATCTGGTGGACATGTGTTTGATTGATCATAGAGTCACATGATCAACATTCATGTCAGCATTTAGAATAATGAGTGATCTGAGCATTAATACAGGAAAGAACAGAGTTTATTTAGTAATATTGTGTTTTTCTCTCATTCTGTGTACATTTGTTGTTGTCTTGATCATTGTTGTCCTTTTGTGAATTTTTCCTGTAAAATAATTTTTTTGGAGTATTTTTTATGTATTTCTGTTGCTGTTTTGCATGTTTTCTTTGTGTTTTTCTTGTATTTTTGTATACTTTTATTGTAATTTTCTATAATTTTGTATATTTTTTTCGGAGTAATTTTGTGTATTATTGTTGTCGTTTTGTTCATTTTTGTAGCAGTTTTGTGTGTTTTTGAAGTATTTTCTGTGTTTTTCTCTTGTTGTTTACAGTATTTCCCTGGAATGTTGTAATTCTTTGTAGTTTTTAATGTATTCTTGTCCTTGTTTTGTGTATTTTCCTGTCATTTTGTAGATTTACTTTGGGGTCACATAAAATAACTTTCTCCTTTTTTCAGAGCATTGAATTTGCCTTTATACTGTATGTTCTAAAAAAATCAAAGTCTAAATATTGAATAAAATAATGAAGGAACAACGTCTGTGGATGTGATTCTGAGGGCAGGACTTTTCTAGAGTGTGTATTATTTGACACTTTAGAGTTTACAGCTGGAGTGTCTAATGATTTGCCTCTCCCTGTGAGCAAGAACCGACACGTAGAACATAAACACGGACAGACGAATCACATCAAAGCAGCGTCAAATGTGAAGCTACTGAGTTTATTAACTGTGTTTGGCATCACATCTGAAAGATCAAAAAAGCCAGAAAGATGAAATATTCAAAGATATAACAAACAAAAAATGAAAAAAATGACTCGACTTTGGTTTATGTGGTAAAATAAAGCAGTGGTCGTCAGATGCCTTCAAGAAACAATTTCAGCCCATTTTTGTTTATTTTTACCCTTTTTCTGCAACTACACCAAACTTTCCATATTTTAACCTATTTTAATCACTTTTTCTTGCCATATTTTTGCTCCTTTTAACACTAGAAGTCCCAGGGATTTCTATATCCCCCCAGAAGTCCCAGAGCAGGGTCAAATGAACTCTAGGACCAAACTGACGACTCTGATGGCTACAATTTGCATCTATTCATTTGTAAATGAATCACCTGAGAAATCAGCAGGGGGGAGAGCCTGACTCTAACAATGGAAGTCTGGAATGTTAGGGGGAAGTGCCCTGGAAGCTAAAGTCACAATGCCCCGTTTATTAACTCGTTCTGCTTGATGCTGGGGGAGAACAAACACAGACTACAAACATTGAAAGAAACAGAGTCACCTCTTCCAACACACCTGATTCAAATGATTATCAGGCTTCTGCAGAGCTGGATGATCATTTGAATAAGGTGTGCTGATTAGTGGCCCTCGAGGACCGGAATTGGACACCACTGGAATACCATGTTGTCATGCAGCCTTTTGTGCTGTGGGGAATAAATAGCTGGCTGCTTCCACCTGCTGACACTCCACACTTATTCTACTCAAAATGCAGAGAAGGTTTACCACTCAAGAAGCGTTGGAATTGATCCTGAACAATGCAAACCCTTGTGACTCAGATGGGGAGGACATAAACCTTCAGCCAAATTCGGATTCGGACTCTGAGCTGTCTTCAGGTTAGATTTCCCAAACATCCTATTTTCATTTCCTGACTTTATTTTTATTTAAAACCGAAGAAAAGAATAATTTGAATTTGTTCACATTGCAGATGACGCGACTGCTCCTCATCTGGAAAAGAGAGCTCGGTTGGAGAGTGAGCCCACAGAGACGGCGAAAGAGGGCACAGTGTGGCATGAAGAACATGTGGGTACAATTCTCCGTTTCACTCCAATGGAACCGTACGCTGCAGATGGAGAGCCAACAGCAAAGGCCAGAAGAAGAATCAGGAGTCGCCTTCAGAGCTTCCTCTGTTTCATTACTGTTGGCATGCTCCGTCCCATTCAAGAATGGACTATTCAGCATGCACGGCAAACGGAGCAGACGGACTGGTTCATGATCCTCCATGAACTAATGGCATTTATTTCTGTTATTATTTTGAGGGGGGTGACCAAGGTTCCATCTCTGCGTGACAGCTGGTCAGCATGCCTGGGAAACCCACTTATCACTGGAATTATGTCACGAAACCGTTTCCAAGACATCATGCGTCACCTACGATTTGATGACATGTTTACGCGCAGTGAGCGAGTGCAGACAGATAAGTTTGCTGCAATTTCGGATGTGTGGGGATCGTTTGTTACCAACTGCATCACATGCTACAACCCTGGTCGACACATCACAATTGATGAACAGCTTTTCCCATCGAAGACTCGCTGCTGTTTCCTGCAGTACATTGCAACAAAACCCGACAAATTTGGCATAAAGTTTTGGGTGGCTTGTGATTTGAAAACAAAGTACATCTGCAATGTCCTCCCATATCTTGGAAAGGACCCCAGTCGTCCCAGTGAGGAGAGACTTTCTGAGAGTGTGGTGATGAAGCTGATGGAACCATTTATGGACAAAGGCAGGACGGTCACCACGGACAATTTCTTTACATCACTGGCACTTGCACGACGACTGCTCAGCCGGAAAACCACCATCCTCGGGACAGTCAACAAGATTCGCCGGGAAATTCCTCAGTCAACTAGAAAGATGGACCGCAAGGAATTCACCACTCAGGTATGTTGTTGGTCTTTTTTATTCCATCAACACCTCTGAGTGTGTCATTGTGTTTAAAACCGCTATAATAACAACAATTTCTTCTTTTTTAGGTGTTTTCCACCACTGGTGCCACGCTGACGGTGTATGCGCCCAAACGAAAAAAGACCGTCTACATTCTCAGCAGCATGCACAGCGTGGTTGAGACTGAGGAAACCATCAAAAGGAAGCCAAACACCATCACCCAATACAACACCACAAAGTGCGGAGTGGATGTGATGGACCAGATGGTGCGGGAGTACAGTGTGCGCACAGGAACACGGCGATGGCCAGTCGCCGTGTTCTACAACATGATCGACATGGCGGCACTCAATGCACATCTGCTTTATCAAGCATGCACCGGGGTGCAGGAGAGACGGGTGGACTTCCTGGTTCAGCTAGCAAGAGAGTTGGCTAACTCTCATGTGAGTGAAAAGAAGGCACTCAAAGAGCAACTGCGCCAACAACAACCGCCTACACCTGGCCCTGGGAAAAGGGCTAAGTGTCAGATCAACCATTGCTGCAAGAGCAATCGCGCAACTGTGCGATGTGTTCATTGCCACAAATACACATGTGGCAAATGTAGGAGAGAGATACCGTGGCAGTGCTAAGTATGTCACGAGTCTCAATAAGAGGATGAAGGAGATTCTTCTAAATAAAAACCATTGAAAACAAATCACAGTTGTTCTTTTGCACATTTCTCACACCACACTGTCATTAAAAATAAATAATTTTTGTGTTCTCTTTGGGTCAAATGACACCTCTCTGGGTTTTATAGGTAAAAAGTTCATTTGACACCTCTGTGGGACTTCTAGTGTTAATGCATTTTTGCTACATTTCTCCCATTTCTGACACTTCTACACCACATTTCAATGCTTTCTGCATATTTTTCCATTTTCAAGACATTTTCAGCATTTATTAACCTATTTCCACCACTTTTCCACCTAATGTCACATATGTTGACCCATTATTGTCACTTTTATCCTTTTTTCACCATATTTCATGCTTATTTTTGACAATTTACCCACATGTATGATTTGTCATACCCATTATTTGCCAGTTTAAACTAAATATTCCAATATTGACACTTCAAACCCTTTTTACCACTTTTTCTGTCTGTTTTTAATTTGCTGCTTTTAACCAATTTCTGTAGTTTTTAAAATCTCATTTCACCACCTTTTCCACCATTTTTGGTCACTTTAAACCCATTTTATTTGTGATTAAAACAAGTATTTGCATATTTAAGATGACAATAATAATAATAAACGTTCCTGGATATTATTCAGATAAATAAATAAATGTGGTTATCACAGATTCATAGAAATAGACCATCATTTTACTGACTTTATGGATGGACCCCAAAAATCTCTCCCCTTATAGATGGTCCTGTCTCCACATGACTGTTCTTCAATGTACATGTTCAGCTACAGTGGGGGTCCTTGGTCTCTGGTACCTTTATTTTGGGGGTTGTGGGATGAAAAATGTGTGGAACCACTGAATTAAATGCTCATGGGTTTTAGATTCAACATTGCCACATTGCCAACACCCCCCCCCCCCCCCACATACACACACTGTTTACAGTCATTACACTACACAGAGGTGTCCTTTGAGCACGCGGCACGTATCAGCTCTTTAAATGTGACAGACGAGAGCGTTTAAAGTGTCAGCGTAGGTGTCAGTGCACGCATTCTTCAGCCATGGTGTGACAGCGGAATGCAATAACATGAGTGGAAACCATCTGTTTCACTCACAACCAGCTCGTGCACCGTCAGTGTTTGCATTAGAGCAGACGACACAAATCTGCTTCCTGTTCCAGCGCCGACTCAGCACACAGAGATGCTTATTAATGATTAATTCAGCAAACATCAAGCTATTAAAGTGATCTACAGGTATAAGAACAATCACTAGCAGTGTGGAAATGCCCATAATCTAAATAGGGCATAAAAAACTGGTAATGGAAACACCTGCAGTAATAATAAAAAAAAAAAAACTTAAATATTGCAAAAAAGTTTTTACGCTTTTTCCACCATGACTTTAAAAACAATCTTTGTGGCAAAATGCTCCGTTCTTGTACGATAACGGTGAAATTCGCAACACAGATGGCGGCCATCTTGGATCTTGCTCCAAGCACAATTTATGGTATTTGAAGATATTTTATTGATTTCTTTGACCCCTGAAAACCTATAATTCACCACATGAAACATGAGATCATGTTTCTATGTCAAATAGAACCAAAGTTATGACAAAAAATCTAAATTGGTAATAAGGATGGCGGCCATCTTGGATATCTTAATTTTGAGTGGGAACCATTGTTTGTCAGCGTGTACCCCGTTAAAAATGGATTCAACATACACGTACACATTTTCATGCTTTCTTCCAGACTTGAACATATTTTTGACATATCTACCAGGCTAACTATGTTATATTGAATTAATAATAAACAGCAGTTTTTTTCCAATTGAATCTCAAATTCACGCTTGAGCTTGTTGTCAAATATCGCTCAGTATTTCATGCACAAATACAGTAACTCACAATGACTCATCACAAAGTTATTTTGTGCTTCCAGAAATAGCATCAGGTGTTGAGTTCAGCTGCACCATGTAGTGCACTGGGATGTTTGAGCCTGCAGGCTTTGGGAGGTAAACCACGCACAACTGAAGAGCTCGACATGTGAGTTCATCCCAGGACGTGTAGATAAGTGGAAAAAATAAAACTAGAACAGACTTGCTGAACTTTGAGCACGAAAAATAAAGAAAAATGGTTTTTCTTTGCACTCAAAGAGCCTTAGTATCATGGATTCATCCATTTTCTGACCTGCTTGCTACTTTTTTCAGGGTTGTGGGGGTCTGCTGGTGCCCATCTCCAGCTCTCATTGGGTGTTAGGTGGGGGTACACCCTGGACAGGGCACCAGTCCATCACAGAGACAAACAACCACCAATTTAGAGACTCCAATCAACTCAAGAGTCATGTTTTTAGATTGTGGGATTACTCAGAAAACCCACAGGAGCACGAGGAGAACATGCAAACTCCACACAGAAAGGACCAAGTGTTCACCCCAGGGCTTGAACCCAGGACCTTCTTGCTGTGAGGCGGACGTGCTAACCCCTACCTCATATATGTTACATATTACACTTCCAATATCAAAGGCTATATTGTAAGAGGGAGTCGCCAGATGCCTTTAAGAAACTAAGAATGTTTTCTGAACAAATTGAGCCCATTTTTGCTTATTTTTACCTTTTTTCTGCAACTACGCCAAACTCACCATATTTTAACCTGTTTTCATCACTTTTTCTTGCCATATTTTTGCTCATTTTAATGCATTTTTGCTACATTACTCCTTTACTGCCACGTTCAAGACATGTTCAGCGCTTATAAACCCTTTCCATCACTTTTCCACCTAATGTCACATACAGTATGTTGACCCATTAATGTCCCTTTTAACCTCTTTTCGCCAAAATTCATTTTGCAATTTAACCACATTCACCATTTGTCCTGCCCATTATTTGCCAGTTTAAAATGATTGTTCCAATATTGACAAACCTTTGGAGCACGTTTTCTGTCTGTTTTTATCCACTAATGTGTAACTTTTAACCAATTTCTCTGACTTTTAAAATCCCATTTCACCACTTTTTTTTTGTCACTTTTAACCCATTTTATTTCTGATTGAAACCAGCATTTCCATCTTTAAGATGACTATAATAATAATAATAAATATTCCTGGATAACAGTGGATATTATTCAGAGGAATAAATAAATGTGGTTATCACAGATTAATAGAACAATGGACCATCATTTTACTGACTTTATGGATGGACCCCAAAAATCTCTCCCCTTTATTCCCCCTTATAGATGGTCCTGTCTCCACATGACTGTTCTTCAATGTTCATGTCTGTGTTCAACCACCTTCATCTACAGTGGGGGTCCCCACTCTATGGGACCTTTATTTTGGTAGTCACAGGCTGAAAAATTTGAGTTTTTTTAATTTATTTATTGACACAAGGACCTAAACTTTTAAATTTTATAACTAAAGGTGTGTAACATGATTGTTTAAGTGTTTGTCCTGTAATAATCTGGACTTTTTACTGGTCGTTTGGTCTCTTGTGATCATTTCAAACTGGAACAGAAACAGCAGGATAAATAAATAAATGATATATTGTCAACTAGCTACATAAAAAAAAACAAGCATAGAAGTGGAAATCAAATGTTCCAAAGCTGATTTAACCACATTTGAACCCAGAGACATTACAACAGCTTCACTGGGAGAGAAAGTGGAACACTGGGAGAGCAGAGACTAAATACTGAGGACATCACGTGATTCTTCACAGCTGGGACACACAGGTGAGGCTGATGAGAAGCAGCTGAGATACTTTTACCTTCTTCACTTTAGTAAGAAACACAAAGATTCATCCTTGTTTCTGTTCCTTTCATACAGTCATGGATCAAAGTTTTGACAATTGTTCCAGAAAATAAACCATTTCTCCCAGAAATAGTTGCAACTACAAATGTTTTTTGTTTATAACCTTTATGTGCATTGACAAAACACAAAAAAGAGAATCATGTTCTCCAGGTTTCTGGAATGGAGATGAAAAAAGTAGATTAGTAGTAAATATATATAAATATTTAATGGGAGGGAAACAATGGGGGAAAATCTCTGAAATGTGTGAATAAAATGTGTTTACGTGAGTTTTATGGATGAAATGAGCACATGTTGATATTCTACTTCGTCTCTTCTTTAATTCAAATGTTTTCAGAACTTTCAAAGTAAAGGTGGAGAATCAACAAAGACTTTTAACAAGGTTTTTTTTTTTTTATGTTGTAGGTTCCAAATGCATCTTGGAAAACTCGGAAGAAAATTACAAATGAAGGCATTAAAAATATGGGGTTTTATTATGTTTATTTTTGGTTTAAAAAATGATAATCGTACTAAAAATTACCAGCAACACACAAAACAACGACAAAGACACACTAAATGAGAGAAAAAATACACAAGAACACAACAAAATATACAAAAGTAACAAATAAATGTACAAAACAACATGAGAAACAACCACACGACACCAAAAACACACACACTGAGACAGAATATATCAAATAATACCAAGAACACACAAAAACAACAACAAAAACACACAAAATAAGAGAAAAATATACTGAATAATAAAAAGAACAGACAAAAAACAACAAAATACACATTTTATAGTTGTTTTTTCACAGAATTGTGAACAAAATGTGTTAGTCTGACATAAGGGGTTCTTTTATTATTTTGTCTATAGTCACACACCATGTCAAATATAGTTAGACTATTTTTAAACATTACAGACAGTACGTTCTTTAATTCATGATGCATGTGACAGCTTGAGGCGTATAAGGGAACAACTATAACACAACTGTGAAAACACTCTGCATATTGTACTGTAACGTTAAATGAGTGCAAGCTCAGTTTAACAGGAAATTGAATGTTTTTCTTTCTGCTCCGATAAAAGCTCTGCAGAACTGAACACGTCGCTCATTGTTTTCACATTTCACTCACAGGATGATTGACAGCTACCATGTGACCAGAAATCCAAACAGGGTGGATTGACTTTCTGCTGGTGGCCAACGTTCCCGTTTCCTCTGTTTCACGTTTTCTTCACTCCACTGAAAAAGGAAAAGCAGCCGTCGAGATGGAACACGTCCCAACCCCCAAAAGCCCCAAATAAATCCAGTTTAAACCAGGATGTGACCAAAGTTTGGTCCAGACGCCACTGGCACCACTTGGGAAACCCTGGTTTGGTTTTTAAAGTGGCACTCCACCCAAGAGTCTGAGAAACGACCACAGACATGATACCCTGTAATGTATCGTCACCCAGTTTCTTACAGTGCAGAGAATAAACAGCGACTCAGCCAGAATCGTGGTGAGCAGTCATCAGAACATCACTGTGGGAAGCCTTTAATGACACCTCTGGAACATTTCGGGCTTTCCGTGGGAAAAATCAGACAAAACAAGTGACTTGAAAATGAGATTGGTTGAATATGAATGAAAGTTTGTAGCGGCTTCCTGCTTGTGTGTTGATTATTTACTGTCTTTGAAAAAGTACTACAGAATTATACAAAGCGTGCACGCGCAAAGGCTGAAAAACGTTCTGCAAAAGTGATTAAAAACTAGGAATGTAACGTAATAAATACGAAATTCAAAGGTGCACAAAATAAAATCTCGTAAACAAGTTTCAACAATGCAAAGGGATGAGATGACATTTGAACCTCATTGTACACGTGTCAAACTCAAGGCCCGGGGGCTGAAACCGGCCCTTTAGAACATTTATTTCGGCCCAGAGTAAAAAGTAAAAGAGAAAACATTTATTTGATTTAATTTAGTTGAATTTAATTTATTTGACAGGAACATTAATCAGCATAATCAAAGACGCTTTGTACCAGACTTTAGCTCTTGGAGCTAATTTCCATCTGCAGTCCCCAAGACAGACACATTTTTTAACAGTATATTACAAATACATTGTATTAATAATGTACTGTTACTAATTATTGTGTAAATGACCAAAAAAAATGCACTTGTGGGTCTCACAGTGCATTTAACACTTTTGTAAACAGGGCTCTTATTTTGAAGTTTAGTCAGTGTCTGTCATGTGTTTCCATGAGTTTTATGGATCAAATGAGCACATGTTGATATTCTACTTGGTCACTTTCTCGCTTCAAATGTTTTCAGAACGTTCAAAGTAAAGGTGGAGAATCAACAGTTTTTATTGTTGTTGATTCCAGATGCATCTTGGGAAACTTGGACGTATACTTCAGTGGGAACGCTCATCATCCTAATCACACTAATAGTAGATAGTAGACAGTACATACTCATTGAGTTTGTCATTTCCAACACAACAATGGTGTCCAAATAAGATATTGATATCAGAATGTTTTTTTTGACATTGTTTCTGTGTGTTTTCAAACCTTCAAGGCTGATAAACGTCGTGTACTTCCTGTTATTGAACTAGAGCTAGTTATTTGCCTCCAGTGACATTTCAGTAGATCTGCTGATAATCTTTATCAATCTAGCTTTTAAAAGTCAAAAACACCCCCACTCGTCTGCACCCCTCTCCTCCACTGGTATACATTTATAACCCTTAATAATGAGATGTGATATTTAATCCTGTTGCATTAATCAGTGCAGTTTGGGTTCGTTCTGCTTGTTTTGTGAGCCACGCTCACCAATCAGGTATGTAGTGGGCACCAGCCCAGCCAGGAGCTATTATTACTACGACTTCATGCAGACCCTGTGAGTGAAACCTTTCTGACTCATCTGAAAACCATCAGTGGACTGGATTGTTTACAGCTGCTCTGTTACTCTCTGACCTCGTCCTTTTCCTGAGGGACAAACACCTCTGCTCTGTCTGGTTCTCAACCTGTTCAGGCCTTTAGCGACCCCCAAAATAAAGGTTCCATAGAGCAGGGACCCCCACTGTAGCTGAAGGTGGTTGAACACAGACATGAACATTGAAGAACAGTCATGTGGAGACAGGACCATCTATAAGGGGGAATAAAGGGGAGAGATTTTTGGGGTCCATCCATAAAGTCAGTAAAATGATGGTCCATTGTTCTATGAATCTGTGATAAACACATTTATTTATTCATCTGAATAATATCCACTGTTATCCAGGAACGTTTATTATTATTATTATAGTCATCTTAAAGATGGAAATTAAAAATGGTGGAAAAATGATGAAAAGGGATTTTACAAACCACAGAAATTGGTTAAAAGTTGCACATTAGAGTGAACAAAAATGGATGGAAAAGGTGGTAAAAATGGTTCCAAGTGTCAATATTGGAACAATTAGTTTAAACTGGCAAATAATGGGCGTGACAAATCATGAATGTGGTTAAATTGGCAAAAATAAGTTTGAAAAATGCTGAAAAGAGGTTAAAAGTGACAATAATAGGTCAACATACAGTATGTGACGTTAGGTGGAAAAGTGGTGGAAAGGGTTTATAAGTGCTGAACATGTCTGGAAAGTGAAAAAAAATGCATAAAATACATTGAAATGTGATGAACAAGTGGCAAAAATAGGAGTAAAGTAGCAAAAATACATTAAAAGGAGCAAAAATATGGCAAGAAAAAGTGATGAAATTATATCAAAATATGGCAAGTTTGGTGGAGTCGCAGAAAAAGAGTCAAAATAAGCAACAATGAGCTCAAATCGTTAAAAAATATATTTTTAGTTTCTCGATGGCATCTGGTGACCCTCTCCCAGTGTCTCGCGACCCCAAATAGGGTCCTGACCCCAAGATTGAGAACCCGTCTTATAGGATGACGTGGTCTGAGATGTTCCAAGACTTTAGCGTAGCTTGTATTTGACAGAAGACAGAATGCTTGTGATGTTTGAATATCAACATGTTGATCCAAAGCTGAAGTCCTAGGCCACCTGATAGCACACACTTTTTCTTACACTATTCACTCTCATTTGTTACTTCACCGACCTTTGCACACATGGTGAACGACTGCTTCACATTTACTACATCTGGATAAATTCCCTCCTCGACTGTAGCTCATCCTTCAGAGGCCGAGCGCTAAATCCAACGTGGCGTTAGAGCGGAGTGTCATTTTCAAACTGCCGCTAACGCCAAACATCTGGTCCCAGCGTGGGGATCTGACCCGTCAATGGGAACCTTGTCTTTTCTGTCAACGCCAACGCCAACCACTCGTTACCAGGTGAACAAGGAGGCTTGTGTAGCTTTAACGGACATCGTCCACACTCATGAATGCACAGTATTAGTGGAAGGTGATGTTTTTATTTCACCAAAACATACACAAACCTGTATCAGTAGGTGTTTTATTCACACTAAAACTGAGCATAGGCTGTTTTCACACTTTGTACTATACACTACTAACTCAATGAGTATACTATCTAGTATATACTATAAGTATGGTTAGGAGGGTGGGCGTTCCCACTGAAGTATACTTGGAACCTACATCGACAAAAACCTTGTTCACACTGAGACTAAATATCTCTGTTGATTCTCCACTTTTACTTTGAAAGTTCTGAAAACATTTGAAGTGAGAAAGTGACCAAGTTTCAGAGACCCTTCCATGTGCTACTGACTAAACTTCCTGTTAACTTCAAAACAAGAGCCCTATTTACAAAAGTGTTGAAAAACAAATGGAAGACAAGAAGAGATGCTTTTATTTTGTAAAGAGGATTGTTTGATTTTTAGCTTGAAGCCATTTTACATTCAATGATTGCCTTGCCCCACCATGGGGGCATGGACCTCATTACATTCCTGCTACTGATCTATGAGATGCAGTTGATTTCCAGCATGGTGGCATCTGTTAGCATGCTAGCTAATCGTCCATCCATCCATTTTCTGACCCACTTGCTTTATTTATCACTAGCTAATCAACATAGACATAAACAATCAGATTAACAACATGCTACAAAATCAAGGTATAAAGGCAAAATTCCCACATTGTTTATCCAATGATTTACTGATTAAAGAAGATTTCATGACGTTCTGTTCACTCTATTCTGATTAGCTGTGTACATTGTCATGAATCTGACGATACAATATATCGCAATGTCAATAACTGCAAATTTCCCCTTTTCAAGTACAAAATTGTGTTAAATAACTGTAATTCAAGTATTATCAAATGGTATGTTTATCAAACTGTCAAACATTAATTAAAAAATTAAATAATAATATGTATATAAAAAAAATTGTAATAAAGTAACCACATACATCTATAAAAGTGTTCAGTATGTTTTATAAAAATAAAGTTTAACGCATTGAGGAGTGACGTAGTTTAACAAGATCTGATGGTGCGTTCACTGACACCTAGTAACTGGGAGTTTACGTGAAAAAACACGATTTAAAAAATCAATTTGGACATTTTTTGGATCGATATTTATTTATTTTATTTTATTTTTATTTATTCAGTTCATTTCCGACATGGTTGCATTCACAGAAATTCATTTGACATTCAGAGCAAAATCACATCATTGTTTTTTTTTTTTTTTTTTTTTTTTTTTGTCCTTTTTCATGCCGGAAAGGGCGACGGAAAAAAGCATTATGCTTATCTAGATCCGTCCCCTAATTTGAACACAGATAATTTTACATCCAACCTCGTTTCTTCCCTTTTTTTTTTTTTGTCCTTTTTTATGTGATGTGTTCTCGTCTGCAGTCATTGTTCCTGTTGTTTCTCCTCCTCACTGTCCTTTTTCTCCGTATCTCCTCGGGCTTTCTTTTCCAGTCGTTGTTTACGTTCCTCCAACTCTCCAAACGAAAAGTTCTTCTTCTTTCGGAGAACCTTCATATCCTCTGAGAGTCGCCTCAGCTTATGATCCATCCGGAAGGCACATGCACATACCCACGTCATTAGCAGGCCAAAGATCATGACCCCTAGCAGATAGATGTCCTCCACATCTGATATGATAAAATTGCACGGTGAAATAACACGACATGTTGTCAAATTGATTTTTTATTACATCCTTAATAATAATTTAGGAGATATTAATCTATTCATTCATGATTGATTGAAGTGTAGAAGTATCCTGATAGTAACATTTAATTCTACTCTATGACGCCTCATTTCTGCTTTAAAACTAAACGTATTTATTAAAAACAATAAATCAATAAAGAAATAACTGATGAACAACATAACATTTTTTCTAACATTAGTGTCATGTCATGTGCCCCATTTTTTATTTTTTTATTTATTTATTTTAATAAGAGTTGTTGATTCTCTTTTTTTTTTTATTATTAACAATAATCTAAACCCATTAATGGGCTTTAATTTAGGCTTTACTAATAAATAAAACATGAACATAATAAAGCATCACTTAGTAAAATTTGTTCCACATTGTAAAACATGTCACAACAAACTAAAGTTTTACTCTGAGACCAAAATACACTGTTTAGTTTAAAGTAAAATCAATATCATAACTAGATATCATTTTATTTCCCTGGATTTAAAGCCTCAAACATAATAAGAGGTTAAAAATGAAGAAAAGCAGAATGACAGGTTCAGTGTGTGGAGAACGTACAGTATCTGTTTTGATGAATAACTGCTGCACATCATCTGTTTCAAAGCTGAGCAGAACTGAAGAAAAACTAATGAAAGTCAAACGTGGAGCAGATGTTTTTCTCTCTGTGCTTCACATCTGCAGCTCGTATGAACGCAGTGTATTTAGCTGCACATTTCTACTGTAGGAATCATCTAATGGAAACAATCAGTGTTATTTACCTGCTTTGTCCCTTTAATGACAATAATAAATGATTAGCTTTGTTAATGACTTACAAAAACATGCCTGCTGTGATATACTGTATCTATGTAGTTTTTTTTATTAATTTAACATTTATAGTTCTAATTAATTTAGTTTTACAAAGCATAAATTGTGTCATGTAAGAACTCAGTCATTGTTTCACAGCCCACATATTTTAAACATTTAGCTCAATTTTCTTTAATTTGTGCCAAATTCATGTAAAACAGCATGTTATTAATAATGTTTACACATGAAAAATAAATCTAAATGTACATGTTAAATCTAAATGTAAAAGTTAAATGATCAACAGTTGCTGACGTGCCCACTTTGCATTATTTCTAAACATTTAGCTTTGCACTTGGCGACCGATTTAACATTTAGATTCAACATTTAATATTGGTTTTATATTTAACATTTAAATTTAAATTTAATATTTTGATTTAGATTCAACATTTACATTTACATTTAAATTTAACATTTAAATTTACATTTAAAATTTTGATTTAGATTTACATTTAACAGTGAGATTTAGATTAACATTTAAATTAACATTTAACATTCAGAATTTGATTTAGATTTCACATTTAAATTTAACATTTAGATTCAGATTTAACATTTAGATTTAGATTTAATAGTTAGATTTACATTTAACATTTAGATTAACATTTAACATTCAGATTTAAATTTAACATTTAGAATTGGATTTAGACTCAACATTTACATTTAACATTTAGGTTTAGATTTAATATTTAGATTTGCATTTAGATTTACATTTAACATTTAGATTTACATTTAGATGTGTGGATGATTGGAGAAAATGCCTAATAATTGTTAAGTGTACTGTATATACATAATGTCCAGAATGCTCAGGGGACATATAGAGATGCACCACTAAGCTGTGGGTGGCCCTTAGCTTATAGTATGTGGTGAATAAAGTCCTGTGGGGGTCAGTGGGGGTCAGTGGGGGCCATAAAGCCTCCACAGGCCTGACAGCTGGAGCTGAACTTTCACATGCCTCAGCAAACATAAACATGTGGAGTATCTGAGCCACATGTCCTCTCTCACTATTACTAATAGATTTCCTATCATCAGATTCATTCACTGCTACTGAGAAAATACACACGACCACAACAACACATCTGGACCAGAACATTCACACATCCAGCTGCTAAATATCAGACGTAATCATCTCAGAGGTAAATGTATTCAGCATTACTGAAGTCTGACGTCAGGTTTAACTAATGTTTGGTTTACGACGACACATGTGAGATGTCCAGATGTTCAGACCAGTTCACTACATTATCAGTGACACTATGTAGAAGCTGTTATTAAGTCAGTCATTCTCAACATGTCTTCATTTTTAACTAATATTTCCCTAAAAAACCTTAAAAGGAAAAACTTTAAACCCATTTACTGACTGATTTCCTTTGGCCATGTTTTACACTTTTCAAAAATTGTTGACACTGCTTTCAGATTTTAGCTCTTTCTGCCAATAAAAATCTTTTTTTTCCCTATTTTTTGACACTTTTATCCATTTTTTGTCCTTTCTTTAGCTTTTTTGGCCACTTTTCATCCAAATAAGCTAACTTTCGCTCAATAAATAACAGTTTCCTTTTTTTTCCTACATTTTGCCTCTTTTTGTTCCATATTTTTGCCCTTTATCACTATTGTTTGCCACATTTTGATCATTTAAACTACCTTTAGCCATTACATACCACCTGGTTCCTCTTCATTTTGCCCAGTTTTTGGCAGTTTTGACAGTTTTTGGCCCATTTTAGTCACTTTTCACCCTTTTCTTGCCACGTTTTTGCCATTTTTGGACTGTCATTAAGTCAGTGATTCTCAACATGTGGTTCTTTGTCTTAATTTGAATTATTATTCCCCTAGAAAACCTTAAGAGAGGGAAACTATAAACCTATTTTACCTATTTTTTTGTTAGCCATTTTTGCCCCTTTTCAAAAAGTTCTGACACTTTTTTCAGATTTTAGCTACCTTTGCCAAAAAATATCTCCTTTTTTCCCCTATTTTTTGTCTACTTTTGCAAGTTCTTTTTTGACAATTTTTTTGACCACTTTTCATTTTGCCCAATAAATACCACTTGTTTCCTTTTTCCATACATTTTGCCTCTCTTTGTTCCTTTTCCACTATTGTTTGCCACATTTCGCCCATTTTTTTGGCCACTCCTGACAGCTTTTGGACCATTTTGGTCACTTTTCACTCTTTTCTTCCCATGTTTTTGCCACTTTTGGACCATTTTTGGCCACACGTTACCATATCTGCCTCCATCACTCCGCCCACAGACACAGACACAAACAACACACAATTTGTTAATTGTGCAAAAGATGATGTAAAGACACTAAAGTTGTTCTCAATGATGACTTTTAGGATTAAACCATCCTATAAAGTTGCACATAGATCAGTTAAAGCAAGGCTCACAAAAAGGAATAATAATGCTGACTCGACAGTACTTGCACATTCCATTGTTACTGAATATCTGTCAGGTTTCCTCCTGTGTGTGTGTTTATTTGGCTCAGTGTGGTGGTTTTAATGCAGTTATGGCTCTATTTAAGGTGTGTGTGTGTGTGTGTGTGTGTGTGAGGAACCAAATCAAGTAACAGTACTTCTACTTGAATAGATATATCAGATACATATTTATATCTCTGTCCCCAGGAGTGATGCAGCAGATACACAGTTTACAAAAATGTAATTAATTTTTTTTTAAAAAACTACAACTGGTCTTACAGATTAATTCTCCTCTGGTGAGTTATGCAGTGTTTTCACACAAGTCCATTTAATTGTCTTTTACTTAATTGTGTAGGTTTTTCTTTCTTTTTTGTGTTTATTCTTTGCAACATTTCATGAGTCTCTGTAACGCTGAGATAAATCAAGTATTTGTGATTATGATTATTAGTCAAAGGGCTCCACCTGGCGGTGAACAACCTCAATCACCACGTGACACCAGTGTAGTTTCCATATCAAAGTTTATTGCTGACATGCATGTAGAGATCTGATGAAGTAGAAAAATATGATTTTCATACAAACGTGTATTTCATCTGTACAATTTTATGCTTTATGTATTTCCATGTCCGTCGTGTCCATCCAACCAAGCAGCTCACCACATATTTAATAATATATTTAATCATATTATCCTGTTGGATCTGAAGCACACGTCACGTCCTACAGCCGCGATACATCAGTGATATACCATCAAATATGTAATAAAAACTAAGAAATAAACAGATCATGTTCAGGGGAATTAATACTTAAGTGTGTGTGTGTATTGGGGGGGGGGGGGGTTCACTAAATAATTTACACCAAATTTTGCCAGATCACTTTTTGCATTGTTCATTGTAAGAATTTGTACCAAAAATGGAGTCAATCACTAGAGGGTGGCACACTAACAATCTTGACGTTTTTTTTTTTTTTATTTATTTGCAGATAGTGTTTGAACTGTTCTAATGTTCTTATTTAATTAGGAGAAACTAATCATGACTAAATTGATCACATTTCTGAATGGCGTGTCACCCCATGCAGACGTTATATTGACTCAGTTTTTGGTACAAATGTTTAAAACGTCCAGAAGAATGAGATAAAACAGAATTTGGAAAACTTTTACTTCTACCGTCATATTGTGAATCAACCTAAGGTACGGTGCACGTTATAGGACATCCTCAGGTCTCAGAGAAAGGCATCAGACCAAACCGACTCATGACTCAGCAAAACCTCCATCAAACCTAATGGCATCAAATGACACAGCCTCAGGCTTCAAAATAAAAAGTCAAAATCAAACATTTCGGATATGAGAGTAAGTTAAAAGCTGTTATTTTAAGATGTATCAATGATTCATTTACCTATGTATTTATTGATCAAACAATACGTTGGACTTCCTGTTGAAAAATAAAACGCTGTGTCATGTTTTACGGCGTGAGGCGATTGAGTGTGATGACTTATTTTGAATCCTGAGGCTGGTTTATTTAACGGCATTTGGTTTGACAAGTGGGGCCGTTTCATCTGATGAAGGTTTTGCTGAGTCATGAGTACACATGACGTAATCATTACGTGCTGCTTCGGATACAAGATTAACGTTGAAAACTGTAATTTCCTATTTATTTTTAAAGGTTAACATATATCAACACTTAATTTAATTATGAAGTTTAATTAAAAAATATGTTGATATATTCTAACTTTTAAAAAATAAAAGTAAAGAATGGCTTTTAAACTTCTATGGACCCCTGGCTCCTTCAAAATAAAACACCATGTTGTATTTTACAGCGTGACAACATTGAGTCTTATTTTGAAGCCTGAGGCTGTGTCATCTGACGGATGTTTGCCTGAGTCATGAGTCCGTTTTGGTTTGATTAATCACAGTGGTTTTGCTGAGTCATGATACCTCACTCTGAGACCTGAGGATGTCCTAAAACGTACACTGTAGTATCTTTAACTTTGTGGCCTTTGGAAATCATGCAACAGTCGTATTTTTACACTATTTCCATGCTTTTCAGTCCACGATGCAGTTTAACGTCAACAAATCAACTGACATCGACTTGCAGCTTCCGATCCACGAGCAAGAAAAACCAAACCGCTCTCTTTGAGTGGAAGCGGTGACAAACTCAGGATGGATGGATGGCTGGATGGATGGCGTTGGGACACGTTCCACAGGTGATGAGCGACTTACATTACTACAATACTGTTGTTTACCCATGGCTGCATTTAGCCTCTGAATGTGGCCAACATGGCCTAAAATACACCACGATTGGCATGTGTTGGTGTAACAACTGTACATACAAGATGACTGGTGCAGTAGAGAGGGTCCATTATTATTTACATACTGACCAAAGTTCAGCCCACAATGAGGGTTCTGCGGGAGGGGGCAATGATAGAACAAAAGAAATGGTTCTATACCCCTTCGATAAATTAAAACGACATGCACGTTTTACTTAGTTTTCTTCCGTTTCAAAAATAGAACTATGCAAAAGTCAGTCTTATTATTATTCGGGTAGCTTAATGTCGCCACAAGGTTTTGTGGCCGTATGGCAAGAAATCCTTAAGATAAAAAAAAAGAAAATGCTACTTTTTAATGTACATAGATGAAAATGAAAAGAAAGGGGCTGAAGGATAACACTTTAAAGCTGAAAAAAAGATGTGGGGCCTGTTTTACGGACAGAAGTTCAATCAAGACCCAATGTCTGTGAGACGAGCCCCAGTCGAGGTGGTGGTAAAATGAGAGTGTGGAGACGAACCAATAAATAAATCAACATAAAAACAAAAAAGAGCAAGTTAAAAACCTTTGGAAATATTCCAGAGTCCGAGTTCATGCAATTGATTAGAAACAAGGATCAGGTCCGACTAGCTGAGTAGGTACCGGGTTACACCCAGGTGGAGGTCTAACAGTCGCATGTTGGAGAGAGCATGAACCATCAAGTGCCACGAAAACACGGCGACTGCTCTTTAAACTGTGAGTGTTCCCCGTTTCCGACGAAATATTACAGTTCGGATTCTACCGATGAGATGATCCTAAACGTACGGTACAGTCCTGTCTTTTCACAGTGTCTGGCAGCGAGGGCGGGGCCAGAGAACGACCACAATTGGAGGAGAGCTTTACGGCTGTCAAGGTTTACGCGGCTCTTCGATTTGCCCTCTTTAAAAAAACAACAACTGAAAGAATGAAAAGCGTTAACTTGAGTGTTGATGTGTTGTGGTGGAGAGAAACGGGGATACGTCTGGATGCTTGGAAGCCAGTGGATTCTGATCGGGTGTTGGTAGTGCGCTCCGTGGCTGGGATGGAAATCCAGACTTTTTTTTTTATGGCAATGGAAAAGTTGACAGTGGCCGATCTTCACGACGCATCGCGACGAGTGTTCCTTGGCAGAGAGATTATCCCACAGCGTTTCCTCATCCGGGTTCTTGGCATTGGGACTTCCTCCAGGCATCGCGCAGTAGATGCCGAGATGCTAACATGATTTCCACAGGGGAAACGGTTAAAAGCAGAAGATGAAGTTTTGCTGCAAACGCGTACTCTTCCATTCCGTTGATTCTACTTTAGGGACAAAACTGCTACTTATTCAGCTAAATATGATTCAGAACAAAACAAAAAACCAGAGCTTATTCAGATTTTTTTTAAACTCACTGATGGAGTTTTCTAAGCAATATCACAACATTAATGCTTTATGTCACTGGTAGCATCAGGACGCGGCTCTTACAATCCCTTGTCTCAGAACAGTGACCATGTGACCACCAACAGAAGAGACACAGAGAGGTAGATTGATTTGAACTTAAACAAGACCAAGATTGTTTCCAGTAGAAAGGGAAAGAGGAGGAGGACGAGGGGCAGATGGAGGTCTACAGAAGTGACATCTGTAATCAGGTGATCCCACACATGAAAGAAAAGAAGAGGGGGGGCTACATGACTCTGCAGGGTGCCTGGCGGGGGGGCGTACAGTACATCAGCACTTCAGGCTGAGCCTCGTCTTAGTGCCGAGTTTGCCGAGTCAGCTTTTGTTGCACAGTGAGATCTGACGAGAGCCAAAGTCCTTTGGTTCAGATCTTTTCCCGCAGGCGGTTCCATCGATAGCGCGAGGGTCCAGACGTGAGAACTTCGTGGCTGAGAGTTTGTTCTGGTGCTGCTAAGCTAACCACAGCCATTTGTTTACCAGCTTAGTTTGGGGGGTTTTACTCCAACGCTTCTCTGTGTAGTCCTCAGCCTGGACGCAGGGGAAGGCGGAGACTACTTCCGGAGGAACCTTTGCGCTAGGATGGCGGCGTCCAGCGGGCTGACGGGCTGCGCGTCGTGGCCCAGGCGCCGCACGGGCGGGATGCTGCCAAACTGGCGTTTGGTGAGAAAGCTTTTGGCTTCGTGGATAGTGTTTTTCTCTTCGGCCAACAGCAGCTGCTGACGCATGTAGTTTTCAAACTCGTACTGAGAAGACTCTTCGATTGCTTTGGCCTGTCAACGATAGTCAAAGAAAAACATTTACTACGATCAGCTGATGACAGTGTCGGAGCCAAAAAGAAATGAATGTCCCTCAGATCTCACCTCCTGCAAATGTTCTGGATTATTCACCTGGTCATCAATATCAGGTACCACCTGTAGAGGGCCGCTCATCGATGAAACGGACTGCCTGCAATCACACCGCACCAAGGTTTAGGAACACACACACACACGGCTGTTTCAAATGGCTCCAAAAAGCCAAACAGAATATTAAAGCACAAACACACGCCATGTTTAAAATATCACACTAACGTACTACTCATGCTAACGTACTACTCATGCTAACGTACTACTCATGCTAAGTTTGACGTCAAAATTAGTATATAGTGCATTCACATTAGATAGTATGAAAACATTGAGTACGCGAGAAACAACGGGATGTATACTATATGGGGGACATTTAAGTATGCACAGTGGTCACACAGTCATACTCAACCGTCTCATAATGCATTGTGAGCAAAATGTAAAATGGCCCTGGGACCGGTGTCATGTACTGAGTTCACGTCGTACTGAGATTGTATATATTGTTTACTTATTTCTGTTGTATATATATGTGCACATGCGCACTACCAAAAAATTAATTTTTGCGAGAAAAAAAAAATTATTCATTTTGTTTATTTTTGTTTTCAATGTGAATAGACACGTGTTTTATTTGTTGATTGAATTATGTTAGGGTTATAATCTCAGTACTGAGGTAAACTCAGTACGTGACACTGGCTTCAAGCTAAAAATCTAACATCCTCTTTTCAAAATAAAAGCATCTCTTCTTGTCTTCCATTAGCTTTTTAACGCTTTAGCAAACTAGAGCACTGAGAGAGCGCAGACCTCCGCCAAGTACAGCACGAGTACCGGGCGGGACATACACGTAAAGCACTTCCCTACCACTACTACATTACCCATAAGCCACCACGTTTAAAGGTGCAGGCTCAGGCACAGCTCCTATTTAACTATTTTTTGGTATTTTCTCATTTTCGGTAATCCAAAACATCACCAAAATGTTACCACCTGTTCCTTGTTCCATTATCAACATTTCCTGAAAATCTCATACAAATCTGTTCATAACCTTTCAAGTTATCTTGCTGACAGACAGACAGACAGATAAACGTAGGGTAAAAGATAACCTTCCGCTCTGTGCTTCGCACCTCACAGGTTATACGGCTCTTAATCATACATAATATAGAAACCAGACATGGGCAACTGACGGCCCGGGGGCTTTATTCTAATTTTGTGCAGCCCCCAAAATAAATTCTCCAAAATTGTGTTTCAAGAAGTTGGAAGCCCGACATAATACATAAAATAAAAATGCAGTAAGTACACAAAAACACAAAAAAAACTCTCAAAATGACAACAACCACTTAAACGAAAGAACTACAAAAATACAAAAAACAACACATTCCAGAATAGCTCCAAAGACACACAAACTGTACACAAAATTACACAAAATGAAAATACAGAAAACAACAAAAACGCACGACTTCAAATGACTATAAACTGACAAAACAACAAAACCACAAAGACAACAAAAACACAAAACCATTTTTTTGCTCTGTATTAATGCTCTGATTGGTCATTATTCTAAATGCTGACATGACTGTTGATCATGTGACCCTCAGATCAGATACAATCACATTTTTGTGGCCCCAGCTGTGATAGTTGCCCATCCGTGTAGTAGACAGTATATACTACTCATTGAGTTCGTAGTGTACAGTACGTTAGTGGGACATTGCTAACACAGCCACAGTCCAAAATAAAATAAAATGATAAAATATTGTGACATATATGCATGTGACCAGCAGGGGGAGCAGCTACCATGAGGAAATGATGGCGCTGAGAGACTCCAGAACCTCTCCTGCCGTCAGCCTCTGCTGAGGGTCGAGCACCAGCAGCTTTCTGATCAGACACACCGTGTTCTCCGACACCCGTCCGTCTCTGTGGTCAACATGAGAAAACACAGAGGAGAAGACAACTTACTGATTGTTTAAATAAAAAAATATCCAGCTTGTGTCGTCTCTTCTTAGAGAGGCACTCACTCTGGGATGGAGTACTCGGCCGCCTTGATCTTGCGAAAGAGTTCTTGAGGTATGCTGTCATAGAAGGGGAACTGTCCGTAGAGCATGGTGAACAGAACCACACCCAGAGCCCACATGTCACTGGGTTTACCACAATATGGCCGACCTGGGGACGAGAACAAAACACCATCAGGCTAGGGCTGGGCGATTTAGACCAAAATTCACATTTCAATAGTTTTTTTCACAAAATTACAATATATACAAGATATAAGTCTCAATATTTTTTTAACACAATAAAAATCGTACTGGAAAGATAATTCTAGGTTAAATTTGCTGATGAAAAATGCCACACAGGCACATTTATTTACAAACAGCTGCACAATATGAGACACTTTAGTCTTTGTCTTCTCTAAGGGACAGCAAGTGTGAGTGAGTTTTTCATTTATTTTTTAAAAAGAACCTTAAAGGTGCAAGGAGGGAACGAATCCTGTTGAGAAACAATATATAATAATAAAAAACTGGGCAAGACCTGTATTCACAAGGTGAATACGTATTTGGCAATAAATAGAATTGTTCATGTGAAAGACATCTTATTGTGTGCATTTTGTTCAGTAATGTTCCTTTATGTTGTTCTTTTTACTAAATAATTGAAACAGAAGGAATCAAGCTCCAAGGGTTTGGAAGAAGACGTGTGAGGAACAGAACCCATGGTGCTTGAGGTCCAGTGTGAAACATCCAGTCAGTCATGATTTGGGGTGAAATGTTCTAATTTTTTTAAAATCCTGTTTTCTTGGGTTTTATGAGCTGGAAGCCCAAATTATGTAATAATAAACAAATAAATACTTGAAATTATTTAAATTGTGGGCCCTGAATCTATAATCTATGAAAGTTTAACTTTTTGAATAGAATTATGGAAATGAAACAACTTTTTCATGATATTCTAATTTTTTAGAAAGGGTCTGCAATCTTAAAATTATTTTCTGAATAATACATAATTTCTTGAGATGGGTAGGCTCAGACCATATTACAATAATTTAGATGAGGAAATAAAAAGCTGGAGTATAAACGTAAATGAGCAGAGGAATGAATTAAAGGACATACTTATCGTAATATATGTTCTGTAGTGTGGCTTGTTTAGGGCTAGGACGCACTCCAACCAACTAACTGTGCTTTTCACGCTGCTCTGAGAAATAGCAAAAGCAGCGACTCCTAAAACTGTCCAGAAACTGTCCCACTGAGGTCAGATATCATTTATTTACTTATTTCTGTTGTTGTTTTTACTGCAAAAGCTATTTTAACCATTAAGAATAAGCAGTGATCAACCACTAAACAGGTTTGATTCCAGTCAAGCAGGAAGGTTTGCGAGGCCATTACCTCAGTGAGCAAACACACGCTATGACATCACCACGAATACTCATTCCTCTAAAATGTCAGGACACTCCCGTTTCTCACACACTGTTTTCTTTTTTAAATTTTCTTATTTTTAATTTCATGCCAAAGCTAAAAATGACAACAGGTAAAACAAACAAATAAAAGCAGCATCCTGGTTTTCTATGGGGTTAGGGTTACTAACAGATATATCCACAATTTTAACATGTACTTTTTATATTTTTCACATGCATAATTTGGATGTTGGTGACATTTCTAAAAAAAACATGTGAAAATCTGAAAAACATGGAAAAAACCATGAAAATCTAAAAAAAGAAAAAAAGGGTGAAAATCTGAAGAAAAAAACGTGAAAATCTTTAAAAAAAAAAAAAAAAACAAAACAAAAAAAACCGGTAAAATCTGAAAAAGGACAATTGCTGATATATTTGGGAATATTTTTGAGTCCCTATAGTTTTCTGTTTTCAGAGGCAGCAGCAGGCGTTTGTGTTCCAGCTTGTGATACATGCACATATGCATGGGCGGGGGAGGGGAAGGGGTTGATGGGAGTAGTTTCCCTCCCGTGAGTCATCAGTGCATGAGTCACTGCAGCTCTGTTTAATTGCGTGCCTGTCACGTAAAGCTGATACACACACGCAGGGAGATGCAGCTACAGCTTCAGACTCGATGCACTCTCTGCTCTGCTTTCTGCACGTTTTCATCAGTGGAAACAATGACGCTAGTGAAGCAGCATGTTTAATATGTGACAAACTAAAGCTCTGTAACTGTACGAGAACAAAGAGAAAAGCAGCAGACGTGCACACACCACAGAACACGTTACATAGAGGTCAGAAAATATAGAAAAAGCAACAAGCACTGGAGAAAAAGCATTTTTTGTTTGATTTTTACGCACCACTTAATACATCAGGGCTGATGTAGGCGGGACTTCCTCTCTGGTCCTTCAGCAGGTCGTCCTCACTCACCAGGTGCTTCCCCAGGCAGAAGTTGGTGATGGTGATACGGTGAGTCCTGTGGGTGAAAACAAGCAAACACACCTTCATGCTTCCTCAATGATTTCTCATTTACTATACAACACATTCTATAAGAGAAAAACACATCCTCATGCAGTATCTGGGCCATATTTACTGCGTAAAGATTAGATGCAGGATATCTGATATCAACACTGGATAAACACCCTTAGTGTTGCAGCCCTGCTTTCACACATGCTGTTGAATATCTAAAACCAGCCCAGTGCACTGTATCTGTACTGCTACGTACAAATCTGGATTAATCAGGCTTATATCCTGGTGTGGAGCCATTATTGCCAGAGGCTAAACATTAGCCGTGTAAACCTGACAGGAGCACATGGAGCTGCCTGTGAGGAACAAACATGGACGTCACTGAGATCGATTCCCCAGCTGGTATTTACTGTATATCATTTCATAATGATGCAAAGCAAACACTACACAGCAGAATAACGACGACCTTTAGAGACCAACAGAACAATCAACCATTGTACTCTCAAATCTGAAAAGTAACTAACAATAACTTGGATTCATTTGTTTGTTTAGTTTTAAACTGTGAAGCATTAAAGGTTCAAAGTAAGGTGAGTTTGTTAATGACAGTGAAAGCAAACATGACACACAGCAGGACAATGAGCAGAGAAAACAAACACATGAGTCAACCAGTGGCTACGGATCATTGTTCTCATGAGGACGTCTGCACAGTAAAAAAAAATAATTAAAAAAATAAGCAACTTCCCTTTGCACCATTAAGACCCCTCCCATCCTGAAGACAAACATAATATAGTGAACAGTAAACACCGCTTCTCATCTGAATAATATCTACTGTTATCCAGGACGTTTAGTATTATTTGCTCCATAGTATATAGTCAGATTAAAGATGGAAATCTTTGTTTTAATCAAAAATAAAATGGGTTAAAAGGGAGAAAAAAAAGGGTGCAAAAATGTGGTGAAATGAGATTTTAAAAACCACAGAAATGGGTTAAAAGTTGTAAATTAGAGTGGGTAAAACTGGACAGGAAAAGTGGTAAAACCCTCCCATCTCCCCCTCTCAGAACCAAGCATTAAACCTGGGGAGACAGAACCTTCTCCATAGCTGCCCCCTCCCTCTGGAACACACATTCAACACTGTCCCACCCCTGTTTCAAATCACTCATCAAAACTCACCTTTTTAAACTCGCTTCTAACTTATGATTGTTCCGCATTTTCTGTATTTACCTTTATTGCTTTTAGTTTCTTATTTGACTTGTGTGTAATTGTTTTTAACTATAAAGTGTCTTTGAGTATTTTAAAAGTGCTTAAAAAATTAATTAATTATCATCATCATAATTATTATTATAAAAAGGGTTGACAGTGTCGGTATTAGCTTAAAAATGGCAGGAAATAAGTGTGAACATTCAGGCAAATTTAGGAAATATGGTGAAAAGTGACAATAATGTGTCAACGTTTGCAACGTTAGGTGGGAAAAGTGTTTATAAGTGCCCAAAATGTCTTGCAAGTGGAAAAAATGTGTAGAAAAGACATTGAAATATAATGGAGAAGTGTCAGAAATAGGAGTAATCTAGCAAAAATGCATTAAAAGGAGCAAAAATATGACAAGAAAAAGTGATGAAAATAGGTTAAAATATGGCAAGTTTTGTGTAGTTGCAGAAAAATGGTTACAAAAAAAATAAGCAAAAATGGGCTCAAATTGTTTATATTTGCAACCACAAATGGGTTCCTGACCCTATGGTTGAAAGCCATTGCATTAGAACATCTGCTTTCTAATAAAAAACTGTTGAATCCATCACACATATCGAACCAAACGCTCTGTAAGAGTTACCTAGTGCACTTCCTCAACGACCTTCAGAATAAGAGTTTCCTGTGTAACGCCGTCTCTCTCTGAGTGCATCACGACCTCAGCGTTTCTATTCTTACACCGGAGATTGGCTAAATGAAATTTCACTTTTTGCCTCGTGAGGCGAAGGATCCCTGGAGGCTGAAACGAGACGGCACCGTCTCCGTTTCCTGTCACGTGACCTCGGCTAAGGCAGGAAAGCAGAAACCTAAACATCCCCCTGTGGTTTGAGCCTTTCCCCACTACGTCCTTTTCTCATTCAGACAACCAGTGGACGAGTGGGAAGGTGAAAGACGGCGCAAGTTCATCACCTATAAAAGGATCTGAATACATTTATAGGCTTGTGCATTTAGATAAGATTCAATTTAGGTAGTGGACGTAGGTATAAGGTTGTGCAATTAATTAAAATTTGATTACGATTTCAATTACACTCAAGAATTACAAAAATAACATAATAAAAAACCACTTTTTTTTCAAAAATACATTTTTTTTTATTTTAAATACAATTTGTATTTTAAGTTAAAGAAAATACTGAAAAAAACATGAAGAATCAATGTGTAAATTACTAACTAATTTGATTATACATATCGCAGTCCATCAAAATACACAGATTCAATTGAACTTTAGAATATTTCCTTTGATCACATGATGGCAATCATTTTTAAAAGTTGAATTGTTGAAAGAATTCTCAATTTTACACAAAACCCTGCAATTTTCCTCAAATTATTCAACAAGATTTCCCCAAAATCAAGTAAATGTAGGTGAAGATCTTGCAGGGACTGATATCTGTCACTTATTGCTTGGATATTGTTGGTTATTTACATACTTTACATATCATTTAAATGTGGAAGTGCAAAGTAGGGCATAAGATTGTTGAAATTTGTTGTTTTCCAGCCTATAATCTGTGACCCACTTGAGATCAAACATAAAACTAAAATGAGTTTGACACCCCTGATTTAGTGACAGATATAAGAAAGTGTTTTTCAATACATACTAGAACGAGTGAGTAAACTGCTGACTGGTCAATAAGTGCATTTCCCAGACTGATATGAAGCGAGAGGAGATTTTGTAATCAGCCTGCCCTGAAACGACCTTTCTCCTTCACACAGTGACTGTACATCCATTAACCCTGTCTCTGTGTGTGTGTGTGTGTGTGTGTGTGTGTGTGTGTGTGTGTGTGTGTGTGTGTGTGTGTGTGTGTGTGTGTGTGTGTGTTCAAGCAAAGGCAACGTTAAAGGTGTGCATCAAAAAGTATCAGACAAAGGGGATAAACGTAGTTCCATGGACAAAAACAAGGATCAAAAAAGGAGTTTTGGAATGGGCCAAGTATTGGGTAAATAAGTGTGTGTGTGTGTGTGTGTGTGTGTGTGTGTGTGTGTGTGTGTGTGTGTGTGTGTGTGTGTGTGTGTGTGTGTGTGTGTGTGTGTGTGTGTGTGTGTGTGTGTGTGTGTGTGTGTGTGCGCGCGTGTGTTCTTGTGTGTGTGTGTTCAAGCAAAGGCAACGTTAAAGATGTGCATCAAAAAGTATCAGACAAAGGGGATAAACGTAGTTCCATGGACAAAAACAAGGATCAAAAAAGGAGTTTTGGAATGGGCCAAGTATTGGGTAAATAAGTGTGTGTGTGTGTGTGTGTGTGTGTGTGTGTGTGTGTGTGTGTGTGTGTGTGTGTCAGCTCAGAGCTATGGGCCCTTTGGCAAACCTCTCCTTTGTCTGCAGTCAGGACGCAGTGTTCTACTCTCCTGTTTGCCTCTCTATCCATCACCCAGAACACCATCACTACCACCATCACTACCATAACTACCACCATGGGTGCTGGTTAATGTGAAAGTTTGTACAAAATAAAAAGGTAGGTTGAGGACCTGAATCTCAAACTTTCTATTAGCGCGAGAAATGTAATTGGGGAAATTTAGAAATGAAAAATCTGAGGCCATACATTTCTCCCAGGATTAGTAATAATATCCTTCCTGCAGTTTTGGCAAACTGAGAATCAATACACCACAGAAGGGTTAAACATGAGCTTTCTCATTATATCACACTCCTTTGAGGTCAAAAACATTCACACTTGCATTAGAGAACAAAGTGATAATGTAGAATTCTTTGTTCTGTTTCAGCTGTAAAGTCTAGTTCTCATTTCTCGCCAAAGAATCAACTGATGGAATGAATCATCAGCATTTATTTAACGCACACATGGGGAAGCGTGGTTTAAAGTCCTGGGGCTGCTCGGCCGTCTGAGAATGTGACCTCTGCTTTAGTTTGAAGCCAAATAAACTATGTAGAAGTTTAGTCAGGTCGACTCAAGCCTTTTACACACACATCACGTGGCTTCCTGTCAAAATAAAATGACTAACCAGCAATCTCCCTGCCAGGATAAGTCACCATATAAAGGGTAGAGCATGGAATTACCTTTTGTTGAGCACCATGTTTCCAAGTTTGAGGTCTCTGTGCACAATATTTTTCTGCGGACAAAACAAACAGACATTAGCGTCGTAGCATCGTGTTGGTTTGAAGTAGCAGCAGATGTAGCATGAAAGTAATCAGAAATACATAAAAGCAGCAAATACAGACATTTATATTCCCAGCATTAAAGGGATCTTCCACTGTTTTTACAAATGTGGCCTAAAACCTTTGAACGCTAGTAACTATGCCTAACAAAACACATTATTATGCTCCATGTTAGTTTTATTAACTTTGCAGTTTTAGAGCCTGTGTTCTGCCATCTTAAAATCACATGATTGATTGATGTCACTTGGCTCCACTCCCTAAAACCATCCGACTGATGAAGGACTCTCACCCAAAATGACTTGTATTCTCAGGGTTTGTGTGTCTTCAACAGTCGGTGATTACTGGCTTAACTCCAGCCACCAGAGCTTGTCAGCGCACTAAGAGGAAGCAAAGGTCCCTGAGGAGAGCTTTTCTTCTCTGCTTCATTGTCTACTACAAAACCACAGAGTTTGATCTGTCGGCCCCTGAGGTCACAATGTTTTTATCCTCTTTCAGTAAACAAAAGAGGTTTACATTGACATCTTTAACTTTTCATGATTATTTAGAGCAACCAAAAGCAGCAGACTTTGTCACTTTTTACTAAAAAGCTACTAAATGATCTAAAAATCAGGCTGAATGCTTCACTCCACAAACAGGTAGTGGGGCCGTGTGACATCATCAATCATGTGATTTCAAGATGGAAGAACACAAGGTGAAAAACTGTAAAGTAGTGAATGAAACAAACATGGTGTAAATAATGCATTATGTTAGGCATAGACCTTTTAATAAGTGCATTTCAAAGGTTTTAGGACACATTTGTAAAAACAGTGGAGAATCCCTTTAACTGAAGTAGTAATACTGTTTTCTCTGGGGATAGAAAATAACAAGGATTCCATTTCGTGTTCACCTTATGAAGAGCTTCCACCACACGCACCACGTCGTAGAAGATGACGATGGCCTCGCGCTCGCTCAGGCGCTTCTCCTTGATGACGTAATGCTGGAGATTGATCAGATCCGCCGTCTTGTCGCTGAAGTCGTGAGCGCACAGGCAGTCGAGCACCAGGCAGATCCGCTTCTTCATTTTACGCACTTTGTTGGCCTCCATGTCCTCCACGATTTCATACGCTCGATCCTGATGATAAATACTTTCATGAGTCTAACGCCCATCAGCATCCAGTAAATACTAGAGAAGCAATCTAAATGTGGATTAAACAAAGTGTAAGATAAGTGCATGAGAGACCAATTCTTTTCTTAATTGATTTCTCTATCAGCGTGTCTGAGGGTTTTCTTCTTTGTGGGTTCTTTTTTTTAGGAGTCCATTATTAACCGGCTGTCTCTCACTGTGGAAACTCACGACAATAATCCGATCAATACTGCAGGCCTAAATGAATCAGAGTGCACGGCTCAATGCTGCTATTCTGGGAGCGCCGCTAACCTGGATCAGCAACGGCATGAATGAGAGAAAGAATGGACAGAGAGAATGGAAGAGAGAGCAAACATCACAGGAACAAAGTCAGGAGAGACGGATGGGTAAGGACGATGCACTGCTGCCTGTTTAATGTTTTAAACCAATATATTTTCTTCTTATAACCTGATTACAAACCATTTGAACTCATGAACCAAAATAAACTGCCTCTTTCTTCATTTTATCACCAGGAAAAGTTAAACAAAAATATACACATTTTTTAAAAGAAATAAAATAAAAAACATTAGAAAAGTTTGCTCATGTTCCTGGCTTGAAATTAACATGTTTTTGTTGTGTGTGAGTGTGTGTTTGTCGGTGTTGCTCTGTGCTGTAGCTTCAGGCTTATTTTCGATGCATATACCACGGGTTCGGACGTTGCACTGTTAATCAGGTGATGTGCTTCTATTAGCACGAAAGATGCAGAAATAGATGCAGACCCTCCTCGGATCATTCATGTGCACACAGACATGAATAGCGTCTGGTTCAAGTGGTTTCAAGCTTAAAGAGACGATGATGTCATTCGGGCTGGACGAGTTCGGGTCGTGCTCTGGTGGGTGTTTTTCTGGCCAGATTAAAGGTCTACACCTGCCGCTACCGTGACGTCTAAACTAGCGTCACTAAAACAGTCACAGCGCCCCCTATTATTTAGACTGAAACACATACTGTGCTTGATCCATTTTAATCCCCATTTATTTCCATTGATTTTTAGCCAATTCTGGAAATATCCTTACATCCCTACCTCACACACAGCACAGTCAAGAATAGAATACAACGATTGCACGGTATTTCGATGACCTAAGCAGTATTAGTGTGAGGTGTACCTGGAAGAGGCCGTGGTGGTGGACCACACCATCCTGGTTGTGCAGCAGGGAAAGCAGGGAGTATTCTGTGTGAAGAAGCATCTTCCCCTGCCGCTCCTCCTGGGTCTCCCCAGCAGAGTCCACTCGCTCCTCCAGGGTCAGGATCTGTGATGGAAAAAAACCAGAGCCAAGCTTTTTATACCACTCGTTATGTGCTCGACAACAGAAAACACAACTTTATAAACACGGTCCAGCTTTTAATGGTTGGAAAATGAGCAGAAAAACCATAGATTAACCATGTGACCAGACCCGATTGAAATAAAGACCAACTGTTTTGCTTGACTGTTGGGCATTTAGAGTTGGAACAATACGTCGATGCATCGTTGCAAATATATAGGTTGTCCCATGCCAGTCTAGTGGTGGCGGTAATGCAATGAAAATCTAGCCGCTAAGCCGCCAAATGTTTAAGACGAAGAAGAAGAACTCCCATCAACAACAATGGCAGTGTTTAAGTGTTTAAATAAAAAACAAATGTTGAAATGTTAAGAGATGGTTTGAGATCCTTGTTGTATGAAGAGTAGCATTGATCAAGTGATGTTAAATAATCTTTACCTGAAAAAATATTCATGAGATTAATGGTTTGGGACAGCTCTACAGCTCGACGTCACTGACATTATTACAATTACAAGCATTTATGAAGAAAAAGGGGTGTATAACAATACCCCAAATGCCTCAAAACATGAAATTAGATAATCAGAAAATAAATGATTGAATAAAGACACCTCATGGTTGACTGCACAAATACCTAGAGCTAAATTCAATGACTGATCAAATAAAAAAGATGGTGAATGTAAAGGTAATGAGTGCATCTCTTTTCAAATATTGCTTGGTTCTGATATGTGCGTGCACTGTGCAAACTGACTTACTTTGAGCTGATAGAAATCATCTGTTCCGTCTTTCCTGGCCAGACACTGCACTATGCTGGGCACTGGTGAGTTGCCCAGACGGGGCCCTGTGGGGATAAGAGCAGCAACAGCTGCGTGAGCAAAAGGCAAAAGGCAGACTGCATGCTGGAGTGTGTGTGTGCGTGTGTGTGTGTGTGTGTTCTCTCACTCTAACTCATTACAGACACCCATTAACACCTAAAGTGCTATGTTTTCATTGGCAAACTGCTGGAGATCAGAAGTGCAGAGAATGGGTCTGTCACAGAATCTATGGTTTCCAGGGTTTGTGTGTGTGTGTGTGTGGGGGGGGGACTCCGACCACTCTGACCAATGTCAAGGGGATCAGCCAAATTTTTCACATTCTTGTCTTAAGTCGTGCACACACAGCGACATCCCACAACTCATGCACACACATACCTTTCTCTAGTTTCCTGCACTAGCGTAAGATCACATGGTCACAATGTGTGAGAGAGGAACTGATATTTGATTGGCTGATGTTTTGATATGTTTTCAAGTGTTGGAAATGATCATTTGTTATCAGATGAAGACAGCGTAGGCCTTCAAAGGTCAATAAATAAAAGATCATGTGCTCAAAAACAGATGGCAAAGGTTGAAATTTGTTTTGTACTCTGTTTCTTGACATTGTCGGAAAGGTTTCCTGCATTGCATTGTGGGACATGGGGTCCTGTCGACCAGGGGTTCTCAACCTTCGGGTCACAAAACACTGGGAGGGGGTCGCCAGATGACTTCAACAAACTAAGAATAGATTTTTTTGAACAATTTGAGCCCATTTTTTTGCTATTTCTGTCACCACACCAAACTTGCCATATTTTAACCTATTTTCATCACTTTTTCTTGCCATACTTTTGCTCCTTTTAATACATTTTCAGCATTTATAAACCCTTTCCACCACTTTTCCACCTAATTACTGTCACTTTGAACCTCTTTTCACCATATTTCATGCTTATTTTTGCCAATTTAACCACACACAAATTTTCATGCCCACTATTTGCCAGTTTAAACTTGGTTCTTTGAACGCTCTTTACTACTTTTTCTTGACTCTAATTTGTGATTTTAAAAAGATTTGTGTTGTTTTTTTAATCCCATTTCACCACCATCGCATTGTGTGGGATGTAGTCACAGACTGATTCTTAGAAGTGTTTTTGGTACTTTATTCTTGTCATTTCTTGTTATTTTTTATTTATAAAAGAAAATCAATTTGGAAATTTTTCGGCTCGATACGATAATCGCTTGGTGAAATATTGTGATATATCGCTAAATCAATTTTTTCTTACACCCTTACCATGCATACTTAACATTTTCTTAAAAAATTTCTGGCATACTCAATCTTTTTATACTATCTAATGAGAATGCACTAAGTAATCATTTAGACGTTAAACTTAGTATGAGCAGTACGTTCCAACACAGCCTGTGTGTTTATCTGATTAACTTAAACTGCATCTTTAAGGATTAAGGAACTACAAACTCACCAAGGATGAAGGGCCCGGCTCTCTTGGCGTTACTGCCAGATATCCCAGTACACTGCAGTTTACTGGCCCTGCCCGATGTCTCTCCAGCTCCCCTTTCCGACGAGCGCCGCTTGGACATACTGGAGACCTGCAGGGGGACAAAAACCTATTAGTGCATGCATGCAATAAAAAATAAAAACAAGCAGGAGCTTTACTTGTGGTCCTTCAGGCAGATAAGGGGCACACTAATTGTTGAGGAGAGTCAACCTCGGGGCAACTCCGCCTCCCTGGTTTAAATAACCCTCTCACACATTGACAGACACCGTGGTGTAAACGTGAGGCCATTACAGCCCCGTTCAGCATGATGGCTGCTGGTGTTAAAGGTGGCACCTTTAATCTAATCTTCCCCACAGGCAAAGAACACGTGACACAATTTAAAATGCAGGACCAGCACTCTTATGGAAATGTGTGGCACAAGGCGGCACAAGACGCTTTCACACAACGCATTGTAGTTTAAATCTCTAACCCCCATGTGGGGTCGCCTGGAATCAAAATGTCTGGTAAGAAATAAAACACAGAAAAAAACAGGTAAAAACAGCTTAACAATTAATTAAATTTTTACATTTTTTTTTATCATTATTTTTCAAATACAAGTCACACTAGAACTGCACAATTATGGCCAAAATGATAATCACGATTATTATTTTTTATTTCAATATTGTAATCACGATTATAATCACAATTATTTATCATATTAAGGAAAAATCTGAGTTTTTATTACACTACTTTTAAACAAACAATATGTGTACAGTTTTGCAAAATTAAGCTAAAAAATGGAATTATAATAAAACATTACCCCAATAATTTAAAATGTACCAAAGCTAACTGAATAAATACACTATTACAGAGTGCAGAGCCTGTATTTTAAATTTAAATATTGCCGATGATCAGGTTAATTTAATAGTGGCAAACAAAATCGCGATCACGATTAAAATCAGATTAATTGTGCAGCCCTACATCACACATGAAATATTAGGGATGTCCCAATACAACTTTTTCATTTCCGATATGATGACGATATTGCAGCCTTGCGTATCGGCCGATACCAATATTGACCCGATACAATATCAGCATGAATCATATCTACTTTTATTACTTTTTTTTTTTTTAAATGAATTACTTATTTTGTGTTAGAAATAAATAAATAAAAAATTAATTGCAAAAAAAACAACAAATGGAAATTTGAATCCTATAGTCGATATTCATTTTCAGGCTGATCAGACCAATATCAATATCAGTATCGGATTGGGACACCACTAATAAATATCAAATAACTGTCCTATAATTAAACTTTCTCAAATATAAATCTAGTTCAAATAAAATGCCGTGTAAAAATATCTGAGGTGGCGTACTTTTTCAGTCAAATGACAACGTGTGCTGCTTTTGGTTGCTCTACATCAGTGTTTTTCAACCTTGGGGTCGGGACCTGGTAAAAAAAAAAAAACTCTGGTAAAAATGCATTAAAATCATATGTTTATTTGTTTTATTATTAGTGCACTTGTCACTTTGTGCACTAATCCTGGCTACTCTGTATTTGCAACAATTTGACATGAAAAACTAATTAAAGAAAAGAAAAAAAGTCTCTCGTCACCGGACACTTAAAAAGGTCAGGAACCTCTGCTTTAATCCTTTACGTCTGCTGTGAAAACTCCTTCTACTCCTAAATACAGTATGCAGCACGTTTCATCTCAGAACATTTTAAAACATTTTCCTAAAAAACTGTCAATTAGGAAATATCACTGAAAGCATGACTCATGGTGATAATTTATAAAAACAAACAAACTTTACTGTGACAGATCCCATCTACCACTGAGAGCCATGTTTACTCAGAGTGAGTTTAGTTACCATGTGATCAAACCTCGTCTTTTCCCGTAACAAGGAAGTAGTGCCCTGAACCGAGAGGGATGATTCACCCTGCTGCCATTCTCACTTTCTATTGGTTCACATGGCTTACACCAGTGGTTCCCAAACCTTTTGTGACCAAGGTACACCAAAGGACAAGTAAAAATCTGAAGACAACTTTTGTGCAAAATAGCCTTTATAACAAGTATCACTCGTATGTCATGAACAATATCACCTCAGCCACAGGCGACCGTACAAGAAAGCTCTCCATTTTTCCTCACGCTGTTTCTCTGTTATAATGTTGTTCTACAGCCTTTGTCACAGTCTAAGAATTCCTGCCTGCGCAACCGCGGAAACAGCAAAATATTGCGTTTTTTTTTTTAAATACCTATTGGGAACCACTGTTTCTAAAAATGCACACCTATTTATTTGTGGTATTTTTTATGTAAAATAAGCTTTATCGTAGATAATATAATAACAATAGATTGTCAATGAAAGGCAATGTTACCATTTTTTGTAATGCCTTAACTTTAAAAAAAAAACAAACAAAGCAAAACAATATATATATATATATATATATATATATATATATATATATATACACACACATACAGTTATAGGCAAAA